>NC_080075.1:42564285-42883035 GCF_949987535.1 Balaenoptera acutorostrata
AAAGTTATATTATGTTGCTTTTTTCTTTGCAGCATGCTTGTTGATACATGCTATGTCCTGTAATAATATGATTTTATTGTCATTTGGCCACAAAATTAGATGAATTTCATAATGAAGGCATGAATTAGAAGTAAGCAAGCATGTTTACCCAGAATCAGAGAAATGTTCTCTGTATAAAGTAAGGCTGAGCAGGCTGGGGCTTCACTCTCTTGGAGTTTACATTTCAAAAACAGAGACCTTTGTATTTTTGTTTTGCAGTCATATAATCTGGTATCCTTCCATGCCTCATGTCCCCTGCCTATCTGTCCCTTCTGGAAGCAAGACTGGTCTATGACTGTCTGGTGTCATAAATCAGGACATTTAAGGCACATAAAGAATAATTTTTGGCACTGGGTTTCAAATTCTCCCTTTCACCCTTGAGTATCTCCCGGAACCCCCTTCCCACTCCTGTGACCTGTCCACAGCCACAAGCCCCAGCCCTGGACCCACCCCTCAGGAGGATTGTCAGGATGTAAATACATGCTAAGTGAATGGCCAGGAGATTCCCAAAGGGTTCAACACACATGGAAACATTCCCCTGAGATGTGAAAACATTTTGATATTACCAGTATGGCCTATATCTCCCCTCCCACTGAAATAAAGTATAACTGAAAAAGCTAAGTGTTCCCTACAGACCTTGATGGGGGACAAGGAGGAAAGTAAGGCCTCTGTGAGATGCAGCCTGTGGAGCAGAGGACAAAACTCCCTTCTCTAGCTAGGTATCCCCTCTTCCATGTCGGCACCTCAGCAAAATGATAATCACTGAAAATCATGTATACTTGGTTAGGAAACACAAGTGTCCAAACAACTGTTTAAGGTAATAGTTTGCATATAATCGCTCTTTCCATTTTCCCTGGGAGTCGGAATTACGGTGTCTGTACAGGAAGCATATACACATGTACAGTTTCACCTCTAATTACTTACGTATACACCTGTTTACAACATATGCATATTCATATCTTGTGTGTGCTGCCTGTCCACACACAGCCAGACAGGAAAGCACCCCTTGTCTGTAATGACTGTGATGATCTCAAGGACATTATTGGGCTTTGATCTTTGATATTCATCACCCCCAGGTTTCTAGAGTCTTATCTTCAGAAATTGTATTCGCTCTGGGCTCCCACCCTTCTTCTTCTGGAGTTAAAGGTCAAGGCGACAAAGCTGGGCTAGAGAAGCTTGGTTTATCCTTTCCGGGCCTAAGGAGTCATTGTGTCTACAGAACAGATGTGGGAAGGGCAGGAGCAGAGTAAACCTATCCCCTCTCCTACTGGAAATCACATTTAATTCTGACCCAAGGGGCCTCTGTGCTGCAAATGGAGAGGTAATTAAGCCTCCAGACTCTGAGCTTTTTGGGGTGAGAGGGCTTACTTTTTCATATATACATCCAGTATATTTTTGAAGAGCAGAGGGTGGGGGTCAGAAAGGCTTAGGAAGCCTTGAAGAGAACGGAAACAAGATGACAGGTGTTGGGCGTATTGCCGTTAGGTGGCATGGATAAATAGAACACATATTTAAAAATTCATTCCTGCTTTAAAAAGCTCAAAGAATTCTACCAGCGTTCTGGGTGGTGTGACAGAGGAATGGGGACACTGACTTGCACGGTGAGGGCTCACGTGAGGGAGTGGAGGCTGGAATGTTCCTCCTGCTATCATTATTATTTTAGAAAAATATGATGAAGTGGAAAAGTTTCACCTGCAGAGACCAGAAGTGAGACCTCGAAGGACAGGAGCCCTCCGCTGGTAACCATATTTGGTTGTTAACCAACACAGCCAAGGACGCGGAGCCCAGTGACCTAGAGGGAGATGGCTGAGGTATCCAATCCCCAGGAGCAGTCCCCCCAAGGAGTGTCAGTCCCATTTCAGCCACTGCCGGCAAGGAACACTTGCTGTGGCTCTGTGTTGATTCAGACCTTGCCTTCTGGGGGTGTGGTTGCAGTAGAGCTTGTAAAATCTGAAGCAAGCGAGAGGACTTAAGATTTCCATTTAGGGGCTTCCCTGGTGGCGCAGTGGTTGAGAGTCTGCCTGCCAATGCAGGGGACACGGGTTCGAGCCCTGGTCTGGGAAGATCCCACATGCCGCGGAGCAACTGGGCCCATGAGCCACAACTGCTGAGCCTGCGCGTCTGGAGCCTGTGCTCCGCAACGGGAGAGGCCGCGACAGTGAGAGGCCTGTGCACCGTGATGAAGAATGGTCCCCGCTCGCCGCAACTGGAGAAGGCCCTCGCACAGAAACGAAGACCCAACACAGCCATAAATAAATAAATAAGTAAATAAATTAAAAAAAAAAAAAAAGATTTCCATTTAGGAATGTTGACACCTTCCAGGGACACAGAGAGTGTGTGTGTGTGTGTGTGTGTGTGTGTGTGTGTCGGGCTCATACAGAGGGTGGGGGTCATTCCCTCACTCCCCCCAACTATGTTAGCACTGGTGAAGCGAAAGTTGCCCCTGTACACTGCAAACCCTCCCCTTTCACCACACACTTTAGGAACCAAGCCAAGAGAACTCTCTAGCATGGGCACCCTTAGTTTTTTGTTTTTTTTTTTTTTTTGATGGGCCAAGCTTACAGTTTTCAAAGTGCTATGACAGGATGGTTGCAAAAATAAAAAGCTAGTGAAAGCTTAGTCACAATATTTCTATAGCTGGCAATCAAAAGATCATATTGCATGCAACTTGCAAAATCATCATAGAGAAATTATGCATTTTCCAGAATACCTTATTCCCTTCTGTGTATTAAACATTACTTTAATATTCTGGTGACAATGTTTTATAATTAATCTAAATGTAAGGGAATGAACACACCAGAGATTATGTCTCAGTGCAAAGAGGTGAAAAAGGCTTTTTTGCAGGGGCAGACCGGATTACTGACTCAACTCCTTCCACTTAAGAGCAGCCATGGGTGTCACTGAGGCTAATATCCCGTCCCATCCTCCAGTGAATGCAAACATTCTGTACACTTTGGGGAGTAAAACCCTTTCACTCATAAGGGTGTTAATGTTAACACAGAAGAAAAGCATTTTAAAACTTGCATTAGTTCATAGACTTATATTGAACTCATGAGGGGGAATCTAGCCCCAGAGAGATAAAAACTAAAGAGCTGAGACATAAACCAGTATGATAACATCCTTATTATAAGATGCAAATTGAGGAACCCAATTCACTAAAACACATGTTACTGGTATTTAATTTTGCTTGTGGGAATATATCAGAAGTTGGCCTATGCCGTTTGCACAATCTACTTAAAAGGAGGGCGAGTAACTTTAGCTATTAAAAAAAAAGTGATAAAGAAGCACAGGGCAAGCCAAGACTGAGAGAGAATTGTGAGGATCTAATTTAAGTGTCACTGTACATAGCTTTCTTTCCTGGCTTGGGCTTAGAGGTACAACACTGGCATGGGAAGGCAAGTGGGGCTGCGCTCCTGGGTGGGAAGCCCGGGTTCTCAGCAGGGCGGTGGAATGGGCTAGCCAAGCCAGTAGGGAGGGAGCTCCTGTGGGTGGGGGCCAGAAGAGGCAGGCCCACGCCCAGTGGTCATCGCAGGAACTTCACTCACGATAGTATGGTTGTGAGCCTGTGGCTTGGAGCAGAGAAGATGCACTTCCCCGTGAGAAAAAGGTCAGTTCCTCTTTCCTCGGGTGGCACAAACAGCCTGCAGGGTGTACTTGGACTTCCTGCCACTGCTTCCAGCCTGGCCCCGCCCCCCTCCCCTCCCCCCCCCACCGAGTCAGTAAGTTATGCTTCCCTCTCAAGCTGACATTGTGAGGTTGTACCCCGCATCTCCCAGGTGGCCATTCCTGTGGGGCTCAATAGATGGGAAAACTGGTCCTCAGCTCTCCCCTCCTCTTACCACCTTCCTCACCTGGGGGCTCTTCAGGAAGGGATCTCTCCCCTCAAGACTCAAAGTGCTATCAGTGGATCAAAGTGCTGTCACAGACAGTGGGCATCCCCTGGGAGTCCATTAGAAATACACAACCTACAGCCCCTCCCCAGAGATACTGAGTCGTGTTCTGTATTAACTTTTGAGAAGTATGGTCAACCCCATGCTCCGACCTATTGCATGAGCCCCTCATTTTGCATCTACCATTTAGGGTTTGTATAATGAAGAAAGGTTCCTCCAAACATTTATTTCTTTTGTGGGGGGGGGCAGGAAGAGTCAAATCTTTGTGATTAGAGGGGAAAAATATCATAGGAAGCATAGGGATAAATTGGAGGTTGTCAGGGCACAAGCATGACACACTGTTAAATACTACCTTAGATACCATTGATGTTGGCTGGAGATGGAACGGGCGCCCAGCCCATGGGGGAACAGAGGGTCTGTTGAGGGGGTACATTTGCTCTGAGAGTGTTGGCTGAAGCCCTAGAAGAAGCTTTGAACATAAGGGTGGTTTGCCCCTGCCTAGCCCTCTCCAGAAATATGCTGTCAGCAGCCTCCTTGAGAGCAGAAGTTAGGGAGACAGGGAGGAGAGGAAAGGGGTGGAGGACAGGGACCCCCCAGGCCACCTTAGATGATTAAACTTGCTGACCCCAAGGCCGGCCAGGTAAGCTTTCAATGATTTTAGGGGCTTCTTGGGCTAACTCCGCTCCCACTAACTTGCCGATACCTGAAATTCCTTTAGTAAGATGAAAATCCTTTCATAACACAATTAGGAGAGAAAATGCTTACACTGCAAAGTCTGGGTTGAGGTAACACTTAAGTGTGAATGAGTTGAAGAATAACCAGCCAGGACTTCCCTGGTGGCGCAGTGGTTAAGAATCCACCTGCCAATGCAGGGGCATGGGTTCGAGCCCTGGTCCGGGAAGATCCCACATCCCACATGCCACGGAGCAACTAAGCCCATGTGTTACAACTACTGAGCCTGTGCTCTAGAGCCCACGAGCCACAACTACTGAGCCCGTGCACCACAACTACTGAAGCCCCCACACCTAGGGCCCGTGCTCCACAGCAAGAGAAGCCACCGCAATGAGAAGCCCGCGTGCTACAACGAAGAGTAGCCCCCGCTCACCACAACTAGAGAAAGCCCATGTGCAGCAACGAAGACCCAACACAGCCAATCAATCAATCAATCAATCAATCAATTTATTAAAAAAAAAAAAGAATAACCAGCCAATCAATCCTCAAATCT
The DNA here is from genome assembly GCF_949987535.1 of Balaenoptera acutorostrata. NCBI lineage: Eukaryota > Metazoa > Chordata > Mammalia > Artiodactyla > Balaenopteridae > Balaenoptera > Balaenoptera acutorostrata. The sequence continues at coordinate 42,569,440 of NC_080075.1, forward strand.
GGACAGGTAAAGAGATGGGCCTGTCTTGGTTTGGCTGGGCCAACAGACTCAACTAAACTCAACTAAAACAGAGAAGAGGGCTGGGTGAAGAACATGAATTTTGAAGACTCCACTCTTAGCTATGAGTGGGGCCCAGTTTACTTCACCCTGAGCAAGAGGAGTGGAAGTATCTAAGGAAGTATTTTAGTCTTGCAGCTGCAAAGGAACAGCACAACTTTGCCTTATTCAATGATGGTTTTGTTTTTTGTTTTTAAACCCAGGTTATTTCATATACCAGGAGTTTGTCTCCTAGGGCTTTATTAATTGGAGCATTACATTTAAATGTCTTATCTCTCCACTTGTCCCTGTCCCACACTTGCACCTTTCCCTGGAGCGAGCACAGTGCCTGCACACACTTCTCTGTAGAGATGCCCAGATGTAAGTGGCCCTTTGGAAGGGGCAACAAGACCTTCGGTGGGATAATTTACTCTCCCAGGATGGATTTTACTCATTGTGTTATCACCAGGACAGCCCATGTGCATCCAGGTCTCTGGAGTGAGTACCTTACTTATTTTTTTCTTCTATTTTTAAAAATCAAAGAGGATACTTTTCATGAGGCTCTCGAAGTTCAGATTACACCATCAGATTGATCTAAGTGCTTTCAGATGGGCAGGGGATTGACGAAGGCGTGGGGATGGGATCGTTAATGAATGCTTTCAAATGTGCAGATTAAAATGCTCATGATTTTCTGATAGTTCAGATCCAGGCTCTAGCCTCAGTTTCCTGTTTGGCCTTTGAGGATCCATCTCTCCAGGTGCTTCCTTTGGAAAGGAGAGCCCTAGGTGCTTGACTCTGCCATGTGGGATCAGAAGGAATGATTGCTGAGCACCTGAGAGAAATGCTTAAATGATAGCAGTGAATCGCCGGGGAAGCAGCCCCAGGTTTTGGGAGGAGGCACAAGTAGCTCATGAAGGTCTGTAATTCTGTTTAGATTCCCAGTCATTTTCTTACTACTGTTACCACTGCATTTGTGTAATTATTGGCCTATAAAACAGTTCACAAGCATTCTCTCATTTGATGCTCACAGTAGCCCTGTAATATGTTACAAGCAGGACAGGTGCTGTTACTTCCATTTCATGGACTGGAAAACTGAGGCTCAGAGCTGTTTGATCACACAGCTAGTTAGAAGTCAAGTCAGGTCCCAGGGTAGATGTTTCAGTACTGTGTGAGGATGGCATAAAGTGAGATCTGTAGACCACTATTTCTCTGATGAGTTCAAGTTCTCTGCTTTGCTTCTTCCTCCCTCCAAGGCAATAAGTTGGTTCAGTGTCCTCTCCTGGAACAAACTTTGGAAGCATCTCATCAGTGCTAGGTAGCTATGATTTGGTCCAGCAATTCTACTCCTATGTATATATCCAAAAGAATTGAAAGCAGGGACTCAAACAGATATCTGTACATCCATGTTCATAGCAGTATTACTCACCATGGCTAAAAAGTGGAAACAACCCAAGTGTCCATCAGGAGATGAACTGATAAACAAAATGTGTTATGTACACACAATAGAATACTATTCAGCCATAGAAAGAAATGGAATTTTGACACAGGCTACAGTGTGGATGGACCTTGAAAACATTATGCTCAGTGAAACAAGGCAGTTACAGAAGGACAAGCGTTGTATGATTCCGCTTATATGAGGTACCTACAACAGGCAACATCATAGATAGAAAGCAGAATACAAGTTACCAAGGGCTGTGGGGAGGGGAGAGGGGAGTTGTTTAATGGGCACAGAGTTTAGATTGGAGATGATGAACACATTCTGGAGATGGATGGTGGTGAAGGGTCCACAGAATTGTAAATGTAGTTAATGCCGCTGCATTGTACACTTACACGTGGTTAAAATGATAAAGATTAAATATTATGTTATACATATTTTACCACAATAAAAAAAAACTTTAAAAAAAGCAGGCAAACCAAACCCAAATATAAAACAACAACAAGAACAAACAACAACAACAAAATAAGAAGAAGTAAAAGAGGAGGCAAGGCAAGCAGAGAAAGCACAGGGTAAAGCAGGGGTCCCCAGTCCCTGGTCCGTGGCCTGTTAGGAACTGGGCTGCACAGCAGGAAGTGAGCGGCAGGCCAGCGAAGCTTCATCCGTATTGACAGCTTCTCGCCATCGCTCGCATTACCGCCTGAGCTCCGCCTCCTGTCAGCATTATGGTGAGTTGTATAAGTATTGCATTATATATTACTATGTAATAGTAATCGAAATAAAGTGCACAATAAACGTAATGCACTTGAATCATCCCGAAACCATCCCCCCACCCCGAGTCCATGGAAAAATTGTCTTCCACAAAATCGGTCCCTGGTGCCAAAAAGGTTGGGGACCGCTGCGGTAAAGGGCAGGGCTGGTGTGGGAGAGACAGTGGCATGGAAATGGAAGAGGGCAGAAGGAAAGGAAAGTGCCCAGAAGCAAGTGCTCTACCCAGGGGTCTGCAGCCTGTGGGGGGCAGAAGGGTGATCTCCGGGGCCTGACTCTACTGCAGGAAACCATCCCAGACAGGTTCCGCCAGAGGAGGGCTGGTTTTCTTTTACTAGGAGAGAGTGTGCCTGGAGCCCTGGGGCGGGATCACCTCCCTGGGGTGGGAGAAGTGTCCATTTCCAGTTTATTTATGTGTTTTATCCCAAGAGTGGGATAAATGGCTGTGAAACTGACCTGATATTTATGTCCATTTTAAGGCTGGTGGTTGATATGAGTGCTTTCTAGATGAACTGTGCCCTCAGAGCCATTTGCTTTGGTAGAAGATTTCTGTTGGAGAGGAGACTGGGAAAAATCATCAAATTTCCTGCTTGCTGCTCCCTCTAATTGTATTCTCACCTTTGAATAATTTCTGAGAATTAAGGAAGCGTAAGAAGTGGGGCCTCTTCAAGTTATGGGGGCATTCCAAAGACAGGTAAAATGTACTCTACTGGGGCCGGGCTCTTTACTGTTAGTTTGTGAAATCTACTTTTACCATTCTAAAAGTTTCATGTTGCCCATACTGCCCGTTAGGAAAAGTAGAAGATCAGGCTTTCAAAGATGTGCTCAGGCTGGATCAGGGAAGACAGATTCTAAATCACACCTGGTCTGTTAATTCGTGTGGTCATTTCTTTTTTATTTAGAATTCCCTCTTTTTTTGCCTTTAATCCACAGGTGGTATAATCACAGCCTTTGCCCGAAGAACTCCCCACCTATCAGACCCTGAAGGTTCAAGTCTGTGGACAGAAGAGGTGTGAGTACTGAGCTAAAACGGAACATGGGCAAGAGTTTTGTCTGGTCACCACTGGGCTTTAAGAACTTGAAGGCCAAGAACTGGCCTCAAAAACAAAGTAGTGATCATTTTGTAATGTATAAAAATATTGAATCACTATATTTTGCACCTGGAAAAAAGAAAAAAGATGAGGCAAAGTCAATATATGCTTTAAAAAGGTATAAAATACACACACGCGCACACACACACACACATACACACGTATATAATAATTCCTTCTCATATTCTTAGAGCCACAAAAAAAAAAAAAAAAAAAAAAAGCAAAGGAACTGAAGGGACTTGAAGTTACATTCTGAGACCAAGGCAAAGGACCCCACACCTTGGGATCTTGCTGTAACCTGCATTCAGGTGGTATTCAGCATGCATTTGCTTGGTGATGGAGGCAGATGATTGGAATTCGTTTTTCACCAAATGATTTCATTGTCTGAGTCCTGAGCCCTGGTCAAATCTTCTTCCCTTTTTATCTTATTTATAAAAATATCAATTGGTACAGGCTGGGCTTAACTGCAAGAGAATTTAAGCAGGAGGAGAGCCTAATTCATACAAACTACCTGGTAAATCTGGGACTTCTCTGAAAGGATTCCAAATAAATGTATTTGTCTGGGAGGAGGGCAAGGAAGTAATTATATTATTACTAATAACGTAATGAGAAAATCGTACCTTTGAAAACTACTTTTACCTTTGTTGGAGAGTTTTCTCATTTTGTCCCCATGCTACCCAGGTATTGCCATTAGCCTCATTTCTCCAGTGAGTAAACTGAGGCACAGAGAAGTCCACTGGTTTGTTAGGGGCCACAGAACTGGTTAGGAGAATAGGCAGGGATTAGGACTCATCCTGCAGACTTTCCTTGGGGCTTTTAATCTTGTCCTTTCTGGACATGCCCACTCCAGGGTTTCGACGCATGCTAGGTGCTTGGTGGGATAAATGTTGGATACAGTGTGATGTGTCGGGTAGGGGGTGGCTCCTGAAAGTGCTAACGTGCTCAGGCTGCCATTGTGAGGTGATGGGAATTGAGGACAGACCCTTTCCTGGAGGGAGAATTGTGAGCACTGGGGTTATGATACTGATCTGCGGTTCTCAGTGATTCCCTTTGTTACCGACCCTTTCGAGTTGGGCCCCGAGAAGGGTCCTCCTACCTACTATTGGTCTAGCCAATAGAAGGAGACCGAGTTTGGTTCAGAAGTTTTGTTCTTTGATTCGAGAACGGAGAGGTGCAAGCTCAGGCTCTAGAGCACATACTCTGCCCAAAAGGCCATGGGCGGGGCTGCTTTGTAGGGAATCTCGTCAGCGGGGGGCGGGGGCGGAGTTCTCCCGGGGCGCGCTCCCGGCGCGCCTGCGCTGCTCACGGCCCCAGATCTCAGGGCGGGGCGTAGCGTCTCTGCACTCGGTCTGCTGCCGCCATCTTGAATTGAGTGTCGTGCGCAGCGCTTCGTCTGGCCGAGCTGAGGTGTGGCAGTCGCTTCCTACCGGGAGCTCTGGTCTGAAGGGACCGGTACAAGGCCTCTACACGCAGCCCACTTTGAGCAAGTGAAACTAGACGAAGCCCAAAGGAAAACAAGGTTAGACGTTATTTTATTACCCAGATGCTATTGTTATTTCCCAGGAATTGTTCATGGGGGCTTTGCCGGTGACACGTGCAGGCTGAGAGAGCCGGTGGATTTACATACCACCTGCATCCTCTGGGCCACGTCTGGGCCTGGCCGGCTCCTACCTCTTACCTCTGAGAGGGCAGGCAGCTTGCTCCATCACCCCTGACGTTTCAAATGCCTTCTTTTAAAGTTACTGTGCTGGTCGGGACAGGCAAGCCATTTCCTTCGGAAGGCCTTTTTTTGTTTGTTTTTTAGAAGGCCTTTGTTTTAACATTCTCATATTATCTAGGAGGAGTCATTAGTCTCCTTTCCCCAGATGGATTAGTTTGTCAGATTTTGTACAGCTCACTTTATTCAAGAAGGAAGGAGTCTGACCTTGAGAATGCACGGTGCTGGGAAGTCAGCTGAGACAAGCCTGGAGGCTGCAGGGCGATGGGCAATGGAGGCTGGCAGCCACACGAAGCTTATCCGGGCAGACAGCTTGGAGGCCAGGCTGGCAGCACTGAAGGCCACATCCCCGGTCCTCCTAAGCGATCCCACTGGAATGTGTGCCGGGGGAGGGGCTGCTGGGGACGCCTTCAGGCCGGGTGTTTGGTGGCGCAGCGCTGGATTCAGAGCCAAGACACCTGGGCTCTAGTCCCTGCTCTTTCGGTTCATTTTCTTCTCTGGGCCTTAGTTTTCTCATCTGTAAAATGACTAGATGAATTCCAAAGTCACTTCTGACTCTAAGATTCTATGTGACCCTCCCTGCAGGGGAGAACCTGGGAGGGTAACCTGAGAGAACACAGCTCAGGGGTGGCCAGGTAGGAAGTCACCTGGCGTAGCCATAGGAAGACTCAGTGAATGGCTGTCACAGCTGTGAGCCATCCGTGGTGAGAGGAGTAGGCTTAGGCCAGTCAGGGAAGGAAGGTGATTCTTAAAAACGCCAGGGAAGTTATAGAAGGAGGTTTTGCCTAAATGACAGGCAAGTAGGCGCAAATAAACCAGCTCAAGGTCTCAATTTGGTCAGGAAAGGCGTGCCTTTTTTTTTTTTTTTTTAAGGAAATAAATCCAATCGGGTCTTTTATCTTGTTTAGAAATAATAAATTTAACATGTATTGGGGTTAGTAGACCAGTTCAGGGGCTCTTTGGGGGCATGGGTTCATTAGGCTGGGAGTATTTATGAGGCAGGGTTTAAAGGACACCATTCAACAATCCTTGGCCCAGGGCTGTTTTGGCTGCAGCTTTGGGTGATCTTTTGGAGTTCTGTTTTACTGAAATATAGTTTAGAGCACAAAGAATTAAATGGCTTTTGAAAACATTTCCCTCCCACCCCAACTAGTTAAATTCCCAACACTTTGCAACCATGGCTATAATTCAGTTTACAAACGCAAATGGAGTGCCTACATGTCTTCCTACATGCAGGATACAGTATGAGGTATTTCGAGGAAAATAACAATGAACTACAGCAGGGCCACGGCAGGTGATGCAAACATTTTCCTGTAACAGGTTTTGGGAATTTTCCTTCTCATATGAGAAGGCACATCAGCACATACCTACACCATGACCTCCACGTGCCTTTTTGCTGCAGGACTTAGTTTTGGTTTCTGGAAACTTTTTCACAATTGATAGGCCACACTTTGTCCTAATCAAAATATGGTAGACCACTGGTTAAAATATGGCATGAACAGTGTTCTAAAAAAGAAGATTCTGGAATACAAACTGGTTAAGACAATAAATGAATGCCGTCTCACTGGGCACTTGGTGAAGGTAAAGGGCGTGCTCTGTTTGTGAGCACCTCTTACGTGTATGTCATTTGCTCCTCTGATCCGTGAAGTATTATTGCCATTCTCCAGATAAAGAAACTGAGGCTTGAACTAGTTAAGTGACTTGTTAAAGGTCATTTAGCTTGGATCTTAAGCTGGGTCTCAGAGCATGGCAAAGATTTGCAGGGACAGAGAATAGAGAGGAGAGTTAGAACAAGGTATGACTTGGGAGAGAGTGAAGTGCAGAGGTAAACAGGAATGGATGGTTTAACTTTGCAATGTCACAGCCTTTTGGGTTGAAATATATCTACCCGAAGTGGCTTTTCAGTCCCCCAGTATTGGAGGGGGTAGAAGTAACCTGCATTGTGTTACTCCCATCTGTCTTAATAGTGCCTGTCTCTAAGTCCAGAAAGAGAACTGGGAGGAGTGAGAATATAAAATAATTACTCTTTGATGGCAATTTCCATATGCCTCCTAAAATGATACCCAACCCAAATTACCTTTCTACAGGTACATCTAGACAGCTGAGGCTTAATAAATCTGAAATAATAATGGGAAAAGCCATAAGAGTAATGATTTTAAAAGCCCTGTGTTCCCAAGGGGCATGTATTACCAGCTGCACACTCCTTTCTGTGTGTGATCAAAACCGTTTTTGTTCCCTTTAAAAATAAGACACTTGTAAGAAGGTGCTTCATTGGTTGAAGAAGTAGTTACTTGGCTGCTGGCTTGATTTCTGAAGACAAAAATGACGTTTCTGTGGAGTCAACCTGAGCAAGGTATTTTGTTCGGCTTCTCAAAAGTTGCAAATAAACTTTAAAGAGATTCTCAGGGAGGCGGTTGTGGTGATTGACTTATTACTCCCCATGCCCACCCATCCCCCTCTTTTCGCCTGTTTACCATCCCTGGATAACCCCGAGGAGTTAGGATGGGATGAGAGCGCAGGGTGTTGTGGGCCTCTGACGTTAGTCAGGAGAGGTTGGAGGCTGGAGGTGGAGCCCCAGAAGGATAAGGAGGCTCAAGGTGGTGTCGCCTCTTATCCACCACACTTCTCCCCAAGAGAAGGCTGCCGCCACCATCCTCTCCTTTGCCACTGGTGGTGACTATGGGCATACATCTCATAGGATTTGAGAGGGGTGTCCAGGTTCATCTCTTAGGACCCATTAATTCAGTTGCTTGGGTGTTCTAGTGACGGACTCGTGTGGTATGGTGGAAAGAGTGCCAGATTGCAAAAGAAGCCTTGGCCCTGGACAGTTCTGCTGTGTAGGCTTAAGAGAGTTCCTTAAGATTTCTCCATCTCCATTTCCTTATGTGCCATCCAGGATGGTTGTATTAGATTATCTTCACGCTCCCTCCCAAGTCTGTGACTAGAGGCTAAAGTTGTAAATCCAGTCTCCCCTCCTCAGGGTATAGATAATGCTGCTTTGTGCCACAGTCAGACAGTGGCCCTCACCTGCCCTTATCTGGACTCCTCTAGATGAGGATGTCAGTGGTTCAGTACAAATCCTTTGTCATTTTAGGTAAAACAGCTCCTGGTCGATGCAGTCAGCAAAACTGTGTAGAAGAACCGGGGCGAACAACTATGCTGGTTTGCCTGAGACTGAGACAGTTTTAAAACTGGCAAAGTCCTGGGCAAACTGGGACGAGGTGGTCACCCTGAGAAGGACAGTGTCCACCAACTTAGTGTGAAGGTGCTGCTCAACCAGGGCCAGTGAAGATATCACTGAGAGATATAGAAACATTCTAGAAAGCTCCAGTTTCTCTTGACAATTATGTATTCCCTGGAAATCTCTCCAGGGCTCTGTTAGACAAATACTGAAATTTAAGTGATGAAATGTCTTCTCCCCGCAGGCCCCAGGCCTATGTAACTGAGACACTTCCTATCCCATAGGCTATTTTGGCCCTGGTCTAATTGATCTTGCACCAAATGTCCCTGAAACCACCTCTTGCTCACCACAGCCTCCTAGTCCAGCATTCACCTGCCCAGTGCAGGAGGCATGATCCATACGAGTCTGATGGGACTAAGCCTCTCCCCAAGTTCTCACATACCCTCCCATCCCTCACCCTAGGCCTGGGAATAAGTAATCTCCCTTCCAAAACTGATGCTCTGACTGGGCTGCTAAGTAAGAAACATGTGACTGTAAGAAAGCAGGAGACTTAGGAGGTGAGTATGCATGTTTCATGCCCAGGATCCAAGATGTCCTGATTTAGGTGATTATTCTTAGAGGGAGGGTTCTGAGAGTGGCTGTAAGAGTCTAGAAGAGCCTATATTGGCACAACTATTCCCTGTTGCCAATAGCTACTCTTTGTAAGGATGTGACAACTTCTTTCTGGGGCTTGGACTCATTTTCTTCTAAACTTCTTCTGAGTTGGGGAGCAATGTAGGTGGTTCCCTTAAGTCTCTTCCCTTTTATTTAATTCTACTTCTACTCCTAGCTTTTCTTACGTGGGCCTCCCTTCTCTCTATGCTTTGGTGGCACAGAACTCTGAGCAGCGATTTTATAATTTCTAAAATCTATTTGAATCATACAATTTATATACAGTTATTTTTTTGTTGTAAAAATTCAAATTTTGTCAGTTGGATGGATGAGAATGATGTGGTCTTGGTTTAGTTCATGTTTCCTTGGGTCCCTGAATGACAGTGTGAGGTAGGCCCTCCTTCATCTGCCACCCTCTGGATAACCTGCATCAGACTGTGATATAAGTGAAAAATACTGTTTTATTGTGGTAGGCCACTGATATTGGTGTTGTTTGCTACAGCAGTTGGCCTGCCCTGACCAACGCAAGGCGTTTCAAATAATAGCAGAATACCGAAACCTTCTTGGCCTCTTAAAACCACACCAGCCAGGCCCTGTCCTACCTGGCCTGTGTGTGAAGCTGACTTCCATTTCTTAAGACCTAGCCTATGGTTTGAAAACCCAAGTAACTACAGAGAATTGAAATAGCCTCTCCCCCCTCCTCTGTTTCTGTCTCTCTCTCATAGCCATCCTTCCACCATTGTCTTTGTGAATAGTCTTTTCCTTTCTCTCTCCCTATTTACAAAAGCAAAATGGAAATGTTCAAAGGTTAAAATAGGCCAGTGAGTCTTTGGCTATGTCAATGCATAACAAATTGGGGTGGAGAATTTTAACATTTAAAATTTTTTTTTCCTGAATCTTCTTTTGGCCTTTAGTACTATCTAGATAATTAATGCCACTGTGATATCTTTTCTCCTCTCTTTGGGTGACTAAATATTTGCACCTCAGCTCCCTCCTTTTTGTGTATGTGTATAGAAATAATTTCAATGCCCTAGCTTAAGATCTGGCAAGGAAAAATATCCTTATCCCCTTGGAGAAGGTCATCCAATTCTGGAAAAGCTGCCTCAAGAAAGAACCATATACACATTTTGTAAAAGCATGATTATTAAGTTTCAGGTTTATTATCATGCAAATGCTTCCATTTCCCCTCTTACCCCACCCAATCCCCTCCTACAGTTGTAAGTGAAATGACATCTGGGACATTGGGAATTTAACCAGCCAGTCAGGAAGGTGGAACAATGTATCCTCAGCCAGGGGTTCACAGGGGTTTTCAGAGGGCCTTTGCAGGGAACTTAAGGAGTTGTTCCTTTAAACAAGGTGATAGCTTATCTCACATTTTAAAACTCCCTTTGCTTTTGAATTTAAGTGTTTATCTCCTTGGGAGTATGAATTAGTACAACCTTTCGGGCAAGCAATTTGGCAACACGCATAAGGAGCATTAAAAACGCTCGCTTATTTGACCCTGTAGTCCCACTTGTAGGGCCTTATCCTAAGGAAATAATCAGAGATGTGATGACAGATGTATGTACATGGATGCTTATCACAGTATAATTTATGATAGCAAACCCCCTGGAAACAGCCTAAATGCTGATTAATAAGGGTAGGGTAAGTCTGCTTGATAATGGAATACTATGCCGCCTTTAAAAATAGTGTTTTCTCCCCGAAAACTTAAGGACATGGGAAAATGTTCATGATACAGTGTTAAGTGGGAAAAAAAGTATACAAAACAAATTCTCACCTTTTATTAAAAAATAGTTTATCGAGGCACACATACATAAAAGAAAATGAATAAATACACATAAGAAGAGTTTGCTTCTAACCTCAACTCTGACATCTAACTGCTTAGCATTTAGATGCTAAGTGATTTAAAACCTGTGAATTTTTTTTTCAGGGTTGTGGTGAGGATCTGAAAGAATGTTTGCAAAGTTCCTTGCACATAGTGGTTGCTCAGTAAATGGTAGTAGCTATTATCGTTATGATTCTTATCACTATTATTTATTAGTGGTAAGAGTTTGTCAGTGACAAAGCTCAGGTAAGAGTAGTTTTGTGGGGACAGCCTTCCTATTACTCTCAACTCACTTCCCATTGTTGTCTACTCACTATCTTCTGTGAGGTGGTACTGCCCACAATCCAGACAAAACAAACCCCAAGCCCCAAAGTGGACATTGTCATAGGGATAAAACCTCCTGGAAAATATGTGGAAGGGGACATGTGGAGGAGAGCAGAACTTCCTCTGGTTGTTCAAACAAAGCAAGTTAAGCATTTAGGAAAATGACTTACTTATTGTGTTGAAACAAATGATAGTATACTGTCTGCGTGGTGCTTCATTATTTAAAGTCTTATTATCTCATAGGAGGAAGCATTTCTGTGAAGTAGCTTATATGGTTTGATCTCCTGTATTAGTTATCCATTGCTTGATACCCGATCACCCCAACACTTAGCACTTACATCAACACACATTTATTATCTCATAGTTACTGTGGGTCAGGAATCTGGGTGCAGCTTAGCTGGGCTGAGGGTCTGTCATGGACCGCAGTCAAGGTAAGGACAGATCTACAGTCTTCTGGAGGTTCAACCGGGCAAGCTCTCTCAGTGGCTCTTGGCAGGATTCAGTTCCTCATGAGCTGTTTGGACTGAGGGCCTTGGTTCCTCACTGGCTATTGGCTGGAGGCTGCCTTAAGTTCCTTGCTATGTGGTCCTCTACAGGGCAGCTGCAACATGGCAGTCAGCTCCATTGGAATAAACAAGTTGAGAGAGAGAAAGAGAAAAGTCACAGTCTTTTGTAATCTAATCTTGGAGTTGACATCCTGTTATTTTTGCCATTTTCTTTTTGTTAGAAGCAAGGTCCAGGTCCAGCAAGGTCCAGCCAACACTCAAGTGGTGGGGATTACACAAGGGCGTGGATGCCAGAAGGCTGGGGCATTGGGGTCATTTTAGAAGTTAGCCTACCACATCCCCTTTTTACAGCAGAGGAAACCAAAGCTCAGCAAGGATGTGTGACTTTCCCTAAATCATCCATGAAGGAAGACTCAAACCAGGGTATTTTGGTTTCCAAAGCCTGTGCTCTGTCCACTCATGCAAACCTCTACTCATCCCAGTGTAATCCTCATGCATAGAGGCATGCGTGGTGTAATTTATTCAATGCTTAAGTATTTTCATATAATAAAAATAGCCTAAGACACCTACAACATTTTATGATATTCTAGGTTGGGGCCACATTTTAGAGACAGAAAAATGTAATGGTAATTAGAAAAATATACAGAGGCTCCATTACCTACAAATGCCATCCAGAGTTTTCACATAGCAGGGCCTGGAAAATAGTTCTTTAGACCGTCCAGGGTAGCAGCGAAGATTAATTCCAAGCTGTTAACGCATTTTATTATGCAAATACTCAAGCGAGGAGAAAGTCTGGGCACTGCCCCCTCCCCATTCACTTTGGACACTCAATTTGCATGGAAATGTGACACTCTCACTAGGAGGAGACAGTTTGGTTCTCCTTGGTAGGGAGGGGGGTGTTAGGATGTTGGGGCGAGGAGGTGGTGGAGGGAGATCCAGCTATCCATTAGTGACATTGATCATTTTAACACCATTTGTGGTTAGAAAAACAATGATATTACCTTAATTTAGTAATTAAATTGCTCCAAGCAGGAGAGATCAACAAAGCCTAGGGTCAGTTTCAGGCGTACTGAATTTGGGGCCTTCCAGGAATGGGAGTGGAATCCTGCATCACTGGGAAGAAGGCTATTCCATGAGACCAGTGTTCAGTCTCAGTGGAGATGGGGGAATCTTGTTTCTGGGGAGAGAAAGGCAAGCAAAAGGAGCATGTGTCTGGGGGCTAGATGGAGTTTTATCTGGGATTTTTTAGAATGGTCAATGCTTGGTATCAAGGTGGTGATTACTGATGATTTTATGGCTCTTTCCCATTAAATAATACTTGGGGGGTGGGGGGGCACTCAAAACTTTGTTCAGGGGATGAACAACCTCAGTTTAGGCATGGCAGGCTTGTGGGGAATTAAGCCCTGTGTTGTCTGAGGCAGCTGTTGAGGCAAATCAGAGGTACAGCTGGAGGCCTCTGGAGAGATGGGCCAGGACATTGGACTGACTTGGGAGGTGGCGTAGGGGTGCTGCAAGTTGAGGACTTGAGCTGCGCAGTTACTTGGAAGTGGGAGGGGTCCCCCAAGACCAGAGCAAAGGTGAGCTCAAATATCTCTGGGAAAGGCCTCTTTCCAGAAGGAGAGAGGGAGATGGAGAGATTGGCAGAGAGTTGGGATGTACATTCCCCCCCGCTCCCAAACCTCTACACACATTGAGAATGAAAGGACTCAGTCAGGTTTTCCTACAGTGGCTAGGGAGTTCAACTGAAGGAAGATAGTGTACATGCAGGACAAGCCCCTAAACCTCCTTTGTAATTCCTACTTCTGAAAATGAGTTTTCAGAAAAAGCATGTTTTTGGAGTGTGTTATCTCCATCCCTAAACCTTCCACTGTATGCCACCTTCTAGACATTTGAGGGTACTTCTGCTCTATTTTCACTGTATCCTCACAATGCCTTCAAGCAGAGAGGGTGGGTGTTATCATTCTCATTTGATGGAGGAGAAAAACAGTGGCTTGGAAAAGTTCAGTGATTGGTGAGTTTGTAGTAGGTGGTCCAGAGACCAGGTTTCCTGACTTCTGCTTCAGAGCCCTTCCTATTTCACCAAAGTACCTGGGAAAGACAAAGCTGGTTTGAAGTGAATGACAGAGAAAGGGAGCTTGGTCCCAGTGGGGATTTTGAGGAGAAGCCACTAAGGTTTCTTGAAAATGGCTTCTGCTGATGGGTGGACAGAAAGGGAGGAAGCATCACGGGAGACCTGTAGACCAGCCTCTGAATTTCTGGAACGGCTTAGAGCTGATTAACTGATTAACTTCTTAAAGAGGCTGGGATATAGTGGAAAGGTCATTGACCTGGGGGACAGAAGACCTATATTGTTTTCTAGTCCTAGTTGTGCTACTAATTCACTGTTTAACTCTGTGACTTCAGTCTCTCCAGTTCTTGTTTTGCTCACTTGTAAAACATGAACTAGATGATCTCTAAGACCTTTCTAACTCTTTCTAGGGGAAATCAGATAGAAATGTAGTCAACTTCCATTCCATTTCACCGTGATTGATTACTAGATTCCAGCCTCCAGGAACCCCAGTTTCTCCCTCTAGAATAACCAAGTTCTAAACATCTTGGAACTTTTTCTGACCGTGAAACACGGTGACCTAGGTTATGAGAGAAACCTTCCTTTCTTTCTATTCACCACTTTCCTGTGCCACTCCTAGGGTGACACACTAGGAGTGACAATAGTCACTTTGACCCCACCCAAGAGTTTCCATTCATTGTCTTCATGTCTGCATTTGACGCCACACCATTCCTTGCCTGTGTTCCTTCAGATCTACCTTCTCCCATTCTGCCCTCAGCCTCCCCTGCCTGCAATCATAGCCTCATTTCCCCAGCAAGGCAGATAAATGACCATTACTCAGGAACCATGAGGAAATGTAAGATAGGTTCCTTGTCCTCCAGGAGCTTAAAACATAATGGGGGAGAAATTGATCAAAAGATCAGCAGGTTTTTTTGTTGAAATTGACAAATTGATTCTAAAGTTTATATAAAAATGCAAAATGTTTTGACTACCTAGAATAGTCAAAACAATTTTGAAAGAGAAAAACCAAGTTGGCTGACTTATACTACCTGATTTTAAGACTCAGTGTAAAGTTAGAATAATGAAGACATTGTAGTGTTGGTATACAGATAGATAATGTGGATCAATAGAACAGAATAGAGTCCAGAAATAGATCCACACATACATGATCAGCTGAATTTTTACAAAGATGCAAAGGCAGTCATGAGAAAAACATAATCTTTTCATTAAATGAACTGGAGTAATTAGAATCCATGTGCAAAAAAAAAACAACTTCAATCTCCATCTCACATCACAGACAAAAATTAACTCAAAATGGATCATAGACCTAAATGTAGGAGCTAAAACTATAAAAGAAAACATGGGAGAAAATCTATGTGACCTTGGGTTAGACAAATACTTTTTAAATAGGACACACACACAGAGATCAAACTATAAAATAAAATATTGATAAATTGAGCATTATGAAAATTGAAAACTTTTGCTTTTCAAAAGACACTGTTAACAAAATGTAAAGACAAGACAGAGACTGGGAGAAAATATTTGTGAAAAATATTTTATACTTTATATCTGATTAAGAACTTGTATCTGGAGTAAAGAATTCTTACAACTTAATGAGAAAACAAACAATAAAATGCGCAAAAAATTTGAACAACAGACAGTTCACCAAAGAAGATATGCAAATGGCAAATAAACACATGGAAATAGGCTTAACATCATTAGTCATTAAGGAATTGCAAATTAAAACCATAAGGGGATACCACTACATACATGCTCAAATGACTAAAATTAAAAAGATAAAAAAAATCAAGATTTGACAAAGATGTGGAGCAACTGGAACTCTCATTCATAGGAATGCAAGATGATACAGTCACTCTGGAAAAGAGTTTGGCAATTTCTTATAAAGTTAATATACACTGACGCTATGACCCAGCAATTTTTTCTGCTAATGAGAAATGAGAGCATACATCCACACAAAGACCTGTATTCCAGTATTCATGGCAGCATTATTTGTAATACCGAAAAACTGGACTAGCCATCAACTAATGACTAGGCAAAGGAATTGTGATGTAGCTGCACAGTAGAATACTACTCAGTAATAAAAAGAGCGGAAGTACTGATGCCTGCAACAATATGGATGAATCTCAAAGACATTATGCTAAGTGAAAGAAGCCAGACAAAAGAGTACTTTCAGAATGATTCCATTTAAATGAAATTCTAGAAAAGACAAAACACTTGTGATAGAAAACAGATCACAGAATGCCAAGAGTCGGGGGCCTAGAAAACAGATCACAGAATGCCAAGAGTCGGGGGCCTGGATAGGAGGTTGACTGCAAAAGGGTGAGAGATAATGTAAGTGTTCTACATGATGGAGGTGGTGGTTACATGACTGTACACATTTGTCAGAACTCATTGAATTGTACACTGAAAATTGGCAAAAGTTTTATTTATGTAAAGTCACACCTCAATAAAGTTGATTAAAGAAAATACAGTGAGGAGAGAGGAAACATGTTGGCTTGAAATGAACAATGTCAGGTAGAGTAGGAGACACTGCCCAAAGAAGAGGGGCAGAAGGAGCACTAGAAATTAAAGATGAGACCTAGCTCCCAGCTGTATGTGGGATGATCCTGGGAAGGTGGGGAGAAAGGAGATTTTCCGGGTGGTCCCTGAGGGCTCGGCTGGGCTGGCACAGGAGGAGAGGAAGCACAGAACCCCGGGGAATGCCAGCTTCTAAAGGGCAGGTGGGGAAGTGGTTCCAGCCGCCGTGGTTTTGGTCAGCCCCTTTACAGTAAGCTGTGGGGAAGTGTGGAGGTGCTCAAGTGTGGCGGCACTTTTGGCCTTGAGCCCTACACATGGGTCACTTTCATCAGAACAGGAAAACGAAACAGGCTCCCCTGAATGATTTATGGGAGGGCTTGTATTTTGGGGATGTGATACTGCAATTTGTGCTATGGGATCAGGACATCTGTTTCCAGGGAGGTGTGTTCTCTTACCATGAGTCTTTCCCACCAGGGATCTCTCACCCCCTCAGATAGTTGACACGCTTTGTCTGGGTTGCTTGTTAGCATAAAGGGGCCTTCTGGTAAAAAGTGGCCTCAGCAGTGTGTGAGCATGAGTGGTCTGGGGCCAACTGGGAGGTGAGCAGGAACTGCTTGGGTCCCACCCTGTCCCTTAGATGGCGTCCAGCAGTGCAGTAAGCTGTAGGATTAGGGTGTGTGCCATTGGTCAGATGGCATAGGCAGCCTCCCACTTAACAATTAAGTTTTAGCCATTTATTTGATTAAATTCCAGTTATGCTAACTGTTCCCATGTGGATTAGTGTCCCTTGCTGGGGAACTCTACTGCCAGCAGATCTTGGCCTACAACCCCTTCTCCCCAGGAGGCACATTCCCCGGGGGAGGTCTGAAGCAAGAAGGCATGGAATCATCTAATATTTTGACTAGAGGGACTTGGGCAAGCTTCCTGTTCAACTCTGCACGTCACAGGTAACGAAATTGAGGCTAGCTGGTCACAGGGAGCCTGTAGGATAGGGACTTGCTCAATGTCACACAGCCTGTTAAGTGTCCAGCAGGACTTGATGCCTCTAGCCTCAGGGTTTTTTTCTAGGTCATGCGGACTCATTCCTCTTGGTTTACAAGGAGTCTGGGCTGGCTGGGCACGTGTTTAGACAGAGACACGGTGTATACTTATGGCGGGCAGGTACCCTGTCTCTTACCTCTTCTCAGAAGGGGAACGTGGGAACCTTTGCTGGTGCCCACCTTTCCCTGCCAGGCTAGTTCAGGAAAAGAGCCCCCAGGAATAATTCAATTTGGAAGGCTCAGTACAGCCACATCTTTTTTTTTTTTTTTTTTTTTTTTAGCCCCATCCCTTTCTGCTTTTAAAAGGAAATACAAATCCTCAACTCTTAGTGAGAAAGGTCTCCTTTAAATCTCAGGGACTTTGTTTTGTCCAAAGGGTGTTTGAGTTTCCAGAAGTCCCACCCCTCCCAGTTTTAATACTCCCCAGTAATCCCTTCTCACCCGAGGCCTTGGCCACATGGTGTTCATGGTCTCCTACCATGTCTGGGTGAATCCTCCCAGCGCCCAGCCTGAAAACCTCCTGTAACCCATGAGTGCCAGGAGCATATTAAACAAGAATGTGTGTGTACAAGCTCCTCCCCCACACTGTATGTGGGATCGAATATTCATTGTATAAGTCAAATTAAAATGTATTAACTTTCCTTCCAGATGCCCCCTGATAACAAGTTTAATTACTCTGGACATAATTAAATGGGTTTAGGAGATTAGAAATATAAGGGAGTAGTAAAGAGCATACATTTGGGGGGAAAAAAGGCAAATTTAATTCCGGAGTCTTTTGTCACTTGATGGGTAGAGTGCTGGGGACCAGGAAGCATGGAGGAAATGCTGGGGTAGAGGCAGAATGAGGAGGGTTTTAGGAGGGTGAACCAGTTCGGATGTAGTGGGTTGGCCAAAAAGTTCCTTCTGTAAAAATAAAAGACACATTTTTCATTTTCACCAAGAACTTTATTGAACAGCATATTCACCCTTTGTCCCACTACCTTCTGCCATTTTTCAGGCAACTTCATAATTCCATCTTCCCAAAACCTTTTATCTTTTTGAACAAAGAACTGTTCCAGGTGCCTTTTACAGTCTTCCAGGGAATTGAAATATTTTCCATTAAGAGAATTCTGTAAAGACCGAAATAAATGGAAATCCAAAGGTGCAATGTCCTGTGAATACAGCAGATGAATCAGAACTTCCCAGCCAAGCTGTAACAGTTTTTGCCTGGTCATCAAAGAAACATGCGGTCTTGTGCTATCCTGATGGAAGATTATGCGTTTTCTGTTGACTAATTCCGGATGCTTTTCGTTGAGTGCTGCTTTCAGTTGGGCTAATTGGGAGCAGTACTTGTTGGAATTAATCGTTGGGTTTTCCAGAAGGAGCTCATAATAGAGGACTCCCTTCTAATCCCACCATAAACACAACATCACCTTCTCTGGATGAAGACCAGCCTTTGGTGTGGTTGATGGTGGTTCATTTTGCTTGCCCCATGATCTCTTCCATTCCACATTATTGTACAGTATCCATTTTTCATCACCTGTCACAATTTGTTTTAAAACAGAATTTTTTTGTTACGTTTGTAGAGAATCGCATGTGGAAATACGGTCAATAAGGTTTTTTTGCTTAACTTATGTGGAACCCAAACATCAAAGCAATTAACATAACCAAGCTGGTGCAGATGATTTTCAGCGCTTGATTTGGATGTTTTGAGTATGTCGGCTATCTCCCGTGTGGTATAATGTTGATTGTTCTCAGTTAATGTCTCGATTTGATCGCTATCAACTTCAACTGGTCTTCCCAACCATGGAGCATGGTCCAGCGAGAAATCTCCAGCACGAAACTTCGCAGACCACTTTTGACACGTTTGATCAGTCACAGCACCTTTTCCGTACACTGCACAAATCTTTTTTTTGCATTTCAGTTGCGTTTTTACCTTTCTTGAAATAATAAAAGCATGATATACCGAAAATGTTGCCTTTTCTCTTCCATCTTCAATATTAAAAAGGCTACACAAAAATTCACCAAGTTTGATAATTTTCTTTTTAAATGCATGCTGATATGACAGCTGTCACAATACAGTCTAGCAAAATTGTTTTGAATGAAGTTAAAGACAACTAAGTGCTATTAGAGCCATCGTACGGAAAAAACCGAACGAACATTTTGGCCAGCCCAGTATCAGGATGTATCAGTCTCTTGACCTACAAATGTAGAATGCAGGAGGCCCTATGCCTGCATCTTTCCCCTGATTCAGTGTGGTCTCTTCCTGCAGGAGGTCCTGTATACTTGGGGCAGATAGATCAATAAAGGAGCTGGCAAGCAGACAGTTGCGCTGAGTTCTGCCCTTTCTCCTGCTTCATTCTAGGGCGTGACCCCATCCTGTGATAGGCTTTCCCTCCTGAGGTAGGCTTTTCTGGGGACTCAAGGTCAAGTCCACAAATGTCAGCGTGTCTTCAACAACAGAACTGTTTCCCTAGAATGCTCACTGCTTTGTGTTTCTCTGGCTTTTGGCCCATCACACACCTCCAGGTACTTAACCCCAACCATATCCAAGGAGCAAGAGGAGGGGGGCAGATTCCACATGCAGTCAATAGACCCCTAGTCCTGCTGATTAATCAGATGTTGGTTTTCTCCATTACCCCACACACACTAATAGACACACTCACACTGATACACATACTCTCACACTCACATACACTCACCTGCATGAACACGAACTCCCATACATTCATACACTCGCTCATAATCTCACATACGTGAACACACAGCAACACATATACACATATACTTACATACACTCCCACACATACACATTCACACACTCGTATACACATGTATGCACACTTGCACATACCTTAATTCACTCTACATATACCTATTCGTGTATATAGATGCACACAAATAATGTACTCATGCATATACATGTCTACTTAACACACACACACACAACTAGACACTCAGAACTCAAAGGTGAGTGCTTTGGAGAAAATATCCTCTTTGTGATGAATCTTCCTATAAGTCCTTCTCTTCAGAATCAAGTTTTTCAGCTGGAGGGGGTATTGGCCTCTGACTGGGAAAGGCGGTTGTGGTTTGTTAAATTTTTTAGCTGCAAAGGGCGGAAGGATATTCTTCCCTGTGGTTTAGAATTACATTCTAAAAAGTTGCTAACAGATTTCCACACCCTTTCCGAAGGTGCCTTCCCCTGCACCGTGGCTGTTTTCAAAAGGCTGGCCGAAGCTCTAGATCAGGTCCCAATATGTTTTTATGAATGCAAAGAGAAAGCACCAAGGCACTGAATGAATAAGTAATGTGAAGGCACAGCAAACCTGCGATAAAGTGAAAATCCTCTTACGTTGGAGCCTGAGGTTGAGGGTGGGGGCTGGGAACTGCCAACTGCTGGAGTAGTGTGTTTAGAAAGAGAGTCTGTGTTATGTCTAGTGGTCCTAGTATTTTGTGTTACTCTGACCCCGGCATTGTATCATTTCAATGCAGTCGGGTGTGCAAACGTTCAGTTCTGGTCCATGGAAGGCATTTTGTATTCAAGACAAATCTACATTTCAGATTTGAAATGGGGAAGCTGGGGCTCCGGGGGTGGGGCTGAATGGGGGCGAAGGTCAGTGTTCACAGGTCTGAGACCATGTTTAATATCACATGACACCTTTGTCAAACAGTGTGTCACCCCCGCCCCTCCGTACACGCAGGCTGTCTGGGTTTCAGTACCTAGGGGACCTTCCTCTGTATTGTCTTCCTGCCCAAATGCTCAGACTTGCTTTCCGTAAACCAGATGAAATAAATGAAATTTGACCTATCACATGATTTTTTTTTTTTTAATGTGGTGACATGAGAAGCCCTGGAGGGTCATGTGCTCCCTTCTCTCGCTGGTCAGGCCTGTCTGCAGCCCCCTCCTGGGCTCCTGTGGGCTGTCTGAGGCCTTGGGGATTGACTGGAGGCTGGCAGGGAGGGAGTGGTGTTGTGTTTTGTACCCACGACCTTGCAGGTGAGCCTTGGGTCTGCAACCCCAGGGTCGGGTCATCTTCTGAAAACTCAAAGGAGATGAATGAAACCTGGACAGTCAGATGCATTCCAAATGGCCTCAGAGAGCAGTGATTAGGGCTCTGGGTTCTGGGACTGTCTGCTGCCCTGCTCTAGTAATGCCCTGCTCTAGCCCACAGGGGAGTGTGGGCTAATGGTCTACCATTCACCTTATGGACCAGAGTTCATCTCTGGCTTTGATCTTCACCTAAGACCCCATGGTCTTCTGTCCCTATCACTATGGTCCCTGCATAAGCACTGCTGCTCTAGATGAGACCCTGGCTGGGATGGTGCAGTGACACACCTCTCTGTGTCTAGAGTCTCTGGGTCACTCATCCGTGCTCTATAAGAGGGGGTAACATGGATGGATATTGTAGTTGCTTTCTTCCTTCATCTTTCAGACCAGAGAGAGGTTTGAAGACCAGGGAGAGAGAGAATGAGCCACCAGAAATAGCAGTTTCCCAGTGAAACTTTATCTGAGCTTTATGAAAGAGATAGCTCCATTAATGAGCACAGATCAGCAAAGGCAGGACTTTGGAGGCACAGAGACCTGGGTTCAAATCCCAAGTGTCAGTTGAAGCTGTACCTTCTCTGAGCGCCTTCCTTCCTCATCTTGAAAATGGGGATAATAATAACTCAGCTGTGAGGTTACTGTGAGCATGGATGAGTTATTGTGTGCAAAGTGTCTGGTGTGGCTATGGCTTTCAATCTATGTTTGTTATTATTCATTTCTTAAGATTTATATCTAGCTCTTATTTCAAAGAGTTAGAGGCAGTTTGTACATATATCCATGGGGCAAAGGCAGAGTTTTGAGATGGGCATCTGGAGAGGGAAAGGGATCTTGCTCAAGAATGAGGTTTGAATTCTTTGATCAACCAATACTCCTGACAAAATCACGACTTCCCTTATTTTGGGAGCTGAAGAATTCTCCTCTCCCTGGTGCATTGTGTTGGGAAGAATCCATGCAGTAGCCAAGTGGTACCCCCAGGATGGGCATGAAGGCTCAGTGCCCTCCTTTAGACCAGCTGCTATTTTGAGGGCTGTTCTTAAATGGATCAAGGTCAGTTTTACCTGCTTAATGATCTGCCTGGATGAGGAAACAAGATGTCAGGAACCAGATGGGGGAGACTGGACAGTGATGTCGTGCAGAAAAGTCCTAGCAGTGTCCCGGCCCCCGCTCCATCCTCTTCCCTGCCCCCATCTCCCAAGCCCTGCTTCCAGACTGCTAAGGTTGCTCTTCAAAATAAGACATAATCTTTGCAGTTATGCCTGAGACATCACAAATCACACACAGCAAGTCATTAGTTCCTTCTATATGATCTTCTTAAATAGTTAAAAAATCCAGTCCCTTTCAGTGTGGGAAATAACTGCTCACTGCCGATTTTGAAATTCCTAAAATCAAGGAAAAAGCAGGAAAAACTGGGCAGAGGGAGATATTGTGATATGGTAGAGAGGCCAAGAACTGAATTTCATCTCCGGCTCTGACACTAATTAGCCACAATTAGCCATAAGATCTTGGGCAGGTAAATCTTCTAACCCCTGCCCTCTATCAGTTTTTTGTTCTGTAAAATGGAATGATGGTTCCTGCTCCATCTCCTGGCTTTGTTTTGATATACACTGAGATAATGGATGGGAGGGGAATAAAGTGCTCTGTGTATTATTATTTGCCCCCCTAACCTGTGATTCTTCCTTGAAGAAGCTAAACCCAGCTTCACATGGCCAGTTAGCCTGCAGTTCCAACTCACCGTATTTCCCTGAGTATTAGCAGTAGTCACCAAAAACCCGAACAAGGTCCACCTTGCCTAACCCTGTGGCTGTCTGGAGGGCTTGACAGACTGGTGACCATGCCCAAGACTTCAGTCCTCCTTGACACTGTAGCATGGAAGATGGCAAGATCTTCAGAGGCGGCCCTGTGATGCTCAAAAGAAGTCACAAAATGAGGGACTTGTTGGTATAGAACAGGGGTTGGCAAACTACAGCCCGGGGGCCAAACCTGTAGCACCGCCTACTTTTGTAAATACTGTTTTATTGAAACACAGTTGTTCTTTTATGGATCTGTGCCTGCCTAAGTCAATGGCTGCTTTCAGCGGCAGAGTTGAGTAGTTGTTGCAGAGACTGGCCCTGAAAACCAGAAATATTTACTACCTGGCTCTTCACAGGAAAAATCTGCTGACCCCTGGTATAGAATGTAGATCAAAGTAGGCTGTCACACAAGCCTCCTATGAATGTGTGATTTCACCAGTTATTTAGCTTATTTACTAATGAATTCCTATTTATATCTCAGGGGAGTTAATACTGGTTCTGGGCTCAATGGGGAAACAAAGTATCATTTTCTTTGTTTTTTCCCTTTTTTGGAAGTTTCCTCCACAAGAGACAGAAGAAAATTAACCATCTCTGTGCCAGACACTTTAATTATGCCATTACCTTTACTTTTTAGGATAAACCAGTGAGTTAATAAATATTTTACATGTGAAGGAACCGACCTTCAGAGAGGTTAACTCAGTCAAGGTCACACAGCTAGTATGGGGTGAAGCCAGGATTTCAATCCAGGCCTGTTAAATACCAGACTCTTCCCATCAGAGGTTGCTGCCTCCATGCCCTCTGGCCCTCTCTCTGAAAGCTCCTCAGAGACCAGATCTAGACATTATCTAGGCCTTGGAGGCATGAACTAAAGCCAGGGGGTTACCTCTTGGGGCATGTTATAGCCTCAGTTCCAATCCTGGAGTAAAAGGCTTTCTAACTTGCAGAGGGGATTTGAGGCATCGAATTGAAAGATGAGAAATGTTTTTGGGGAGAGGGCATTAGGAAAGTGTGGCAACCTTCCCTGAGCCCTAAAATCACCTTGAGGGGTGATGCCTCATCACCCATGTGAGGGGCAGTTTAGAAATGTTGCTAATTTATATGGATTTGTCTGTGTAACTACCCCAATCTTAAACGAATTACTCAGTTTCACTGCATTAGCAATCCTTTACATACCCACACTTCTCTCAAGTAAGGGGTAGAGATCTGATAAGTACTGACCTGGAGGACCCAGGGTCCGATGGCTCCAACCTCATCCATAAACTTTTGTCCATCCACCCCACAGCCTCTCCGCCTACAGCAGAGCAAGTGCTCTTGCTGGCTTTGCTGTCTGGGTTGTTGGTGATGGCCCTGTTTTTGAAGGCAACAGGAGAGTTCCTGGATTCTGGAACCAGCATGGACATGGGGACTGTCTGCGCTGGCTGAGCTGTGCTTCGGCACTGAAGCCAGCCTGGGAGAAGAGGCATCTGATCTGTGATAAGGATGAGAAGCCAAAGGTATCTGCAGCTGCCTTCGACCTGGCCCTTTTGCTTAATATATGGTCAGTCTTCTGATGAAAGGGCTGGGGGTTAAAGGTTGGCTCTGAGTTGACTGTTAATATACCTGCCCTCCTCTTGCTCTCTGGGGGAGGGATTTTTTTTCCGTAAGGTTAATTCAGGGTAAATGCATTTTAGGGAGAAGCAGGAATGACAAAGACGTTAAAAAAATTTTTTTTAAAGGAAAAAGGCCAATGATTAATCTGTTATAGTCTGAGTCGCAGATCTTAGTGTTATACATGTCTAATTCTTTAAAGGCTCAAAGCTCCTAGGCTTACGAAGGGATGATTAATAAGAAATAGTAATTAAATTAAGGATGCGCACACTGATCCCTCTAAATTCCAGGAAGTTTGAAAATGGACTCACCCTTTGTCATAATTAAGGCCCTCACTAAGGATGTTCTGGTGGTACTGAGCTGAAGGAGGCATCACGGGATCTCCCCCAGGGACTCCTCAAGCTGTCGCAGGTTAGCATCTCCTTTAGGAGAAGGAGAGGTGGAGAAAGAGAAGGCCCTGGGCAGGGGCTGAGGTGGCTGTGGCTGCATGGCAGTGAGAGGGAGAGGCTGGGGGGTCAGACAGACGTTTACGGCATGGGGTTGGAGCTATCGGATTCTGGGTCCTCTGGGGCCATATTTATCAGATCTCTACGCTAACTTGAGAGAAACGGGAGCATATAAAGGATTACTAATGCAGTGATTTATTTGGGACTGGGGTGGTCTTGTGGAAAAGTCCGTGTAAAAGCCACACTGTCTCCTCTGGAACTGAAGCTCTGCAAAAGGAGGCTGCAGCAGGGACTGAGGGGGCCACTTTTTTAGCCTCACATGGAAACCTTGAGCCCCTCACTTTCCCAGGGCTGTCCCACCCAGAGTAATGTTGAAGAGACAGACCACGGCTCCAGGAACAATCAAGGATGGCCATTGCAGCTCGTAACTCAGGCTATGCGATTTTGAACAAATCCGAAACATTGAGATAATAATTCCTGGAGGGAGGAGTTCCTGGCAGCCAGACATGTGAGGGTCAGTCTTCATGGAAGAGAAGGATCAGAGGCATTGATAACATCTGGATGGGTGCGAGTGAGGAGGGACAGAGTCATGGGAAAGTCTGTCTCCTGCAGTCACTCGTGGGGCTGAGGGAATTGGTGTGTGTGTGGGCTGAGGTGGGAAGGGCTGAGCCTCTGACCTCTGGGTTAAGGAAATGCCGTTTTCTTTCTTTTCTTAAAGAAAAAAACCACACACACACACACACACACACACACACACACACACACACACACACACACACACACACACACACACACACACACACACACACACACACACACACACACACACACACACACACACACACACACACACACCCCCCCCCCCCCCCCCCCCCCCCCAAAAAAGAAAAAATTCCAACAGTTCGTGGTCCTGTTTATTCTCAGACAGGGAGTGGACGGCCTTTTGGAGGTGTCCGACTGTGCCGTCCAGCCAGACTGACATCTGTGGGAGTTCAGGGTTTTAAATGTTTAGTCTGCATGAGACCCCCAGGCCCCAGCGGGCTCAACTCCTGATAGGCCTGACTTAGCCATCTACCCCCACCCCTCCTGTGAAATGGAATCTTGGGGGTTTGTATGAAGGAAGCTGGCTCCCCCTGAAGTCCAAGGGTGAGGACCGTGTGCAGGGCTGTCATCAAAGTTGTCGGGAACCTAAGCCTGGGGACTTAGTTAAGGCTGTAGGTCAGTATCTGCCCTCCCCTCCCCTTCTCCCCTACAGCTAGCCGACATCTTCTCCTCTGATGGGCATGGCCAGGGCTATGCTCTGTTCACTTAGCCCTTCACACTTACTGCTCTCACTGCACTTACACACAGCCCTGCAATTGTTTGTCAGCATGTCTGTGTCCCCCCAGTAATTCTGTTCTTTATTTTAAGTCTCCAGCTCCTAGAACAGTGACTAGCACAGAGCTTTTGTTCAATAAAAACTCTTGGAATTGGCCTGAACTGAACTCAGCTGAACATGCTTGTCAAAAGCCCAAAGATTTCACTGGGCCTGGTGGCATTTGGGGCACACACAGGGAGAGAGCTTTGCAGATCTCTGAGTCTGTGTCTATAGAGTTCCTGGGCCACAGTCCTGGAGTAACCAGTGGGCAGGGGCTGCCC
Organism: Balaenoptera acutorostrata; assembly: GCF_949987535.1. Lineage (NCBI taxonomy): Eukaryota > Metazoa > Chordata > Mammalia > Artiodactyla > Balaenopteridae > Balaenoptera > Balaenoptera acutorostrata. The sequence goes on from NC_080075.1 coordinate 42,596,084, forward strand.
TCTGAAACCTGTGCTTAGCTGTGGAAGTTGGCCCATTTGGCCACAGAAGAGGGACAGCTGGGGTCTGTGGGACAAGGGGGGGAGAGAGAGGAGATTACCCCGGTGCTGCAGGTGGGCACTGCAGTCACTGCTTTTCTAACTGGAGGTTCTGCAGGGCCTGGGAGAGGGGATACCCTGGGAGTGACATCAGGCTGGGTCTCATAATCACCTACTTAGTTCCTGCTTGAGTAAGCAGCAGGCAAACCACAGTTAAATATGTCTTGTTTAAAAAATATGTTGTTGCTAAACCTACACTTTTTAACCAGTTTATGTAACACTTTGTCCTTCAGGGTTCCCAGAGACTAAAGGGCGTGAAGATGCATAAGGCAAAACAAACAAATTCAGCCAGCAAATTATTTACATTGATAAAAATAATTTATACAGATCAATTAGCAGAATATGAGTTGTAAAAAAAACCAAACACCCCCAAAACATCAGTTTGAACTGTATGTTAAAACAGTGGCTTATGTATTGTGCTAAATGCCTAATTTAGAGGTCACCTCCAGGAAGAGTTCTTGTCCTCCTGGGGTCTCTTTTTGGCAGCTCCTGCAGTTTGGCTAGTTGTTCTCGGACCACAGGAGCTTCGGATTTGGAGATTCTTTTTTTTTTTAAGCTTTTTTTTTTTTTTTTTTTAAACACTATTTTATTTATTTATGGCTGTGTTGGGTCTTCGTTTCTGTGCGAGGGCTTTCTCTAGTTGCGGCGAGCGGGGGCCACTCTTCATCGCGGTGCGCGGGCTTCTCACTACCGCGGCCTCTCCCGTTGCGGAGCACAGGCTCCAGACGCACAGGCTCAGTAATTGTGGCTCGCGAGCCCAGTTGCTCCGCGGCATGTGGGATCTTCCCAGACCAGGGCTCGAACCTGTGTCCCCTGCATTGGCAGGCAGATTCTCAACCACTGCGCCACCAGGGAAGCCCGGATTTGGAGATTCTTTACATGCCATGGACAATTCAGGGGTTAAGCTTAGCTTCGCTATTCTTCAGCCTACACTGTCTGCTCTGATGTTGATCCATGTATCTGTTTCTACTTCCATTTAACATTTATTATAGTGAGCCTACTATGTGCATTATGTAGCATTGTGACATTGTGAAGGTGATTCCAAAGATATGGAATGCCTTCACCCTGAGGAACTCACCGTCTAATTCAGGATTTCTCAACCTCCATACTATTGACATTTAGGCCTGGAAAATTCTTTGTTGTCAGTGGCCAACCTGCGTATTGTAGGATGTTTAGCAGCATTCCTGGCCTCTACCGACTAGATGCCAGTAGCGCCCCCTCCCCCCACTTCACCCTCAGTTGTGACAATAAAAAATGTCTCCAGACACTGTCCCCTGGGGGGCAAAATCACCTCCGGTTGAGAACTGCTAGTCTAATTGAAGACAGACACACCTGACACAGAGCAATGTGCTTTAATGGATGTTTGCTCCACTGGTTATGGGATGAGAAAGGAGGGAACAGGAGACATTTGAGCTGCACCTTGAATAGGGTGTGGAAGTTTGCCAGGCACAGCAGAGAGGAAAGGGCATTGTACGCAGAAGGAAGAGTATGCAAGGTGCAAAGGCATTACAGAGCATGGTGGGCTCGGGGAGCAGGAGGAGTTGGACGTGGCTGGTGTGTGGGCTGAATTATGGTGGGGGAGGAGGAGGCAGGAGAGGGGACTAATGAAATAGCCAGGACCAGGTGGAACAGCACCCTGCAGGCAGTGATACACTTGGACGACACCCTTTTCTGACAGTGGAACCAATGGAGATCTTCATACTTAGTCAAGCCTGGGATGGGGTGGGCAGCTGGGATACCACTTACATACTAACCAGCCAATCAAATCAAATCAAATCAAAAAGGAAGGTAAGTGACTTATACTTAGTCTTCCTCTTCCTTGATCACCTACTCAACCTTAAACAGAAACTAGAAGTAAAATGAGCTGAATTCATCATATGTAAGCCAAGATTTTTCCTGGGAGCATAGGAGTGTACTGTGCCCCTTCCAGGCGATGACTGTCCCATTTTCTTTTCCTCTTTCACCAACCCTAGGGGAATGATGCTTCAGAGCATGTCAGAGCCACAGGACAGAAGGAGCCTGGGCCCTTGAAAGACTGTGTGGGAGAGAGCTGCTCACAGCCAGAGCACCCTCCCAAGAGCTTACACAAGCAAGAAATAAACTTCTGAGGTGTTAAGACACTGCATTTTTGGTTACTGCATCTTACACTTTCTTAGCAAACACAGAGACTGTATTTGCTAATCCAGTCCTAGAGCACAGATGTCTACTCTGTTGCCAACACTGAACTGGATATGAGGCTGAACACTGCATTTGAAATGGCGATATTTCAGGTGAGATAGCTGGGGGGAGAGTGAGGTGCTGGCTTGAACTGATCCTCCTTCCCAGAGCTTGCAGTAATATTTGCAGATGGTAGCTGCCCTCTGTGCTTTTACACCTTTCCCTCCCCACCTACCATTCCCTCTCATCCCCCACTATTCTCTCCATCCCTTTTCTCCTATGGGTTACAAAACCTCCCCATGAAAAGCTGGAGGACTCAGACTTTGGTTTTCTGCTAAGGCACCAGGCAGAGAGCTCACTGGAGCTCTCAGGAAGGTACAAATGTCCATTGCTTCTCTTTTTGTGGTTGAGCCCTAACGCTCCAGGCCAGCTGTGTGATCTGGTCCAACTGGCTGCAACTAAACAGTAGGTTCCTTCTCATGCTCCTGAAAATAAGAGGGCTGTCCAGTGTGTGTGTTGTAGGTATGTGTGTGTGTGTGTGTGTCTGTGGGCTGTGGGCCTGATATTAGACACAGGCAAGTGAAGTGTCGTCCGTTTACCTGTGGGGATCAGAGGACTGGGTATGGGGACTTACAGGAGCGTGCACATGGATACCTTTTACCCTTAGGCTGGTGAGGGAATGACCTGTGGATTTTAGCAGGAGCTTCATATGTGCATGCTGGTGACTGTTGGCAACAAGATAGCAGCAAGAAAGGCATTGCCTTCTGAACTCCCTTTCCCAAATGACCCCTTTTTACCCAATCTGCCTTACCTGCTTGCATACTGTTTAATGGAGGGGAGGGGGAGGAGGAGGAGGAAGGGGAGGAGGAGGAGGGGGAAGTGAGGGTGGTGGTGAAAAATAGAAGGGAAACTTGAGTGTGCCTTTTCTTTCTCTTTCTCCACCCTCAGCCATCATTAACAGAAAAATATTTTTAAAAGATCCCTTGATGGCATCCCCAAATGCAGAGCCTGACATTTTCTTAGCTGATGGCCTCCTTCGTGAAGGTATTTTGTGTCCTCCCAGCATGCCTGCTGGATCCCTGGTTTGCTGTGGTTGCTAAGGTAAATACTCTTTCCATTAAGCACCACAGCCCAGGAGTGGCCTAGAGCTCAAATAAATGACCAAGGAGCAAGTTAAACATTCCCTGGGGTGATTTTAACCTATGCAATGGCTTTTTGGGAAAATTGCCTATTTTTTCAAGTTTTGGCTGGGGGTTGGGGGGGTGTCTCTTATTCCCTTCTTTTCTCTTTCCTTTTCAGCTGAGTATACGTTTTCTTCATTTATTCATGCATTGGATGAAGGGTGGAAGCAGGATTAATAAATCACACAGGACTGCACCCCCCCTGCCCCGTATTTGTAAAGAAAGCCAAGGCAGGGTGCATGTGTTATGTTAACTTTGGGGGGACCTGGGCCATGTAGCCAATTCAGGCAGAGGCCCCACTTCCCTTTCCTGTGAAAATACCACAGCACAAAAGGCACTGGAGAACAATGTCCTTCTGGAAGACTTCTCTGGCAGGAGGAGGATTCAAGGATCCTGGTCCCCTGTGACATTTCCAGATGAGTGTGCCCAGAGGTTTGCACATGGCTTGGCTTTGCTTGTTCTCCTTTGCCTCAAGAAGGATATGTTCACAGGCCTCAGGGGAAAAAAGTGTCCTGACAGTTGTCATGCTTCGTTATTTGACTAAGACGCCATAGGACAGTCTTATCTTCTTTTAATCTTTCGTGGTGGAGTATGGATTGCCTGGCAGAAGGCGGTGTTTGGCTGATAGAAGGAAATCATGAATGGGCAGTGGCCCCTTGATGCCGGCTGGACCCCCGCGGAAGAGAATGTGTTAATTCTTCCCTGACTTCCCCATCTGGGGATTTGCTACTTGGCTGGGTGTGCTTTATCTCCCTGCTAGATGACACATTCCTGCTGCCCCAGACTCCTGTCTCTTTGTTCCACACTCTATAATGTCTGCTATGCCCAGGATTCTCAGCAAAATGTCCGAAAGCACCTCTCGTCACAGAAGTCAAGCACTGAGGGGACTGAAGACCATGATCGTAATTCCCCAGGTTGGTACTTTTCAGATCGTGTTTCTTGGCTTCTAGGACAACGAGAGCCCTTGGGCATGGGCGGTGGTTCCTTGGCCAGCGTGATCTTTTTGGAAACCTGAGCCAGATCATGTCACTCCACTCACTGAACTTTGAACAAAACTGCATCCCAAGAGTTTGGCTTGTGTGACCCCACCTTTCTCACTGCATCTCATGTCCTTTTTCTTCTGGGAGACTGAGGGCTCCTCAGCTCCCTCTGCAGTTCTGGCCTCCATGGCTCTTCCCTTGCGTGTCACCTGGCTACTCCTGTGCATCCTTCCTTTGGGTTCCACTTAAACACCTGTCCTCCGAGAGGCCTTCCTTGACCTGCAGACAAAGTCGATGTCCCCGAGGGCACATTCATAGAGCCTGGTGGTGCTTTTTCTCCATTGCATGAGGCCCAACCGAAATTATGTAGGTATTTGGTGTGATTATTTTCTTAATGTCCATCTTCCCCACTAAACTGTAAAAGCCACAGGAGCAGGAACAGGCCTGTTCCATTTGCAGATGTATCTCTAGCCCATGGCATATAGTAGGTGCTCGATAAATACATGTTTAATGAAAGAGAGAATGATTGAGTGGCACTGCCTCTCCCTGTCAGAATGGTATCTGGCTTCCTTTTTATTTTTTTCCCCACTCTTCAAGTTGTCTGTCAGCTGTTTAACAGAGCAGATTAAAATAATTTCACCAGCACTCTTTTTTAAAAGGGAGGGATGAGTGGGCCTTTTAAAGCATCTTCTTTAGGCAGCCCTCAAAGGATATAGTCTTTCTTTCCCTTCCTGGTGTGGGAAATCGGAGCTCCCGATCAGTACTCATGGGGTCTGGATCCTGGAGATGTTGGAAGTGACCTGGATGTCCTGGAGGCTGTCCAGGGCCTGGAACCAGTTGAAGGGGCCCCACTGCCCATTGCTGAGGCCTGAACTCCTTGTTCAAGCAGCCTCTTTGCCAAACCGCTTTGGGCTACAGAACCAGGCTCCAGAGCAAGACTTGGATGGAGATATTAAAGAATAGTTCTGACACCCCCCTCCTTTTCCTTCTGAAAAAGCCCAGCTTTATGGCCCTTTCAGGAAATATGGGAGGGGAAGGCCCAGAATGTAACTGGGGCAGGAATAGGGGTGGGGGAGAGATGGAGGAAAATTCTTATGTTTTTCGTTCTTGACGCTAAGTCAGTCTGTTTTTGTACTTGTGTCTTTTAAGCTTTTCCACATGTGCCCCAAGGGCCCATCGGTGAGTGTGTTTTATAAACTGGAAAAATGAATAAAAATAAAACCCAGAAGGGAAATACCAGAAGGAGTGTGAAGGGAAAAGTGTTAGTTCCTCTGTACCTCCCAGCTAGGCCTGCCCTGCATTTGTGGGAGTCCCAGGGTCAGGTTTATTTGGCTTTATGGATAAAATGTGGAGTCTTCGCTCAGAAAAAGCCTCATCGGTTTTGTACTTGGCCTGCTCCGTTCAGCATTAATTAACTTCAGGAAAGTAAAAAGTGATCCCGTTTTATTTGGCTATCTGGCTCCACAAACCTGGTTGGCTTCCTGTCCCATAGGTGTTGGATTGATGGGACTGCAAATGTGTAAAGTCTTGTACAGGAAGCCCCCCGGCATGGCCATTCAGAGGCTCTCACCTCCCGCCAGACCCTGAAAACAAGCAACGAGGAGGCCCAGACCCCGTCTCTGAGTTTGCACTTTAGGAAATGGTACCTGAAAGAAAACTTCATTTTCTTCTCTTACCATGCTTGGGCCAAAACAAGAGCCCAGGAAAGGGGCTACTTGGAAAATAAATTCTCCAAATTGACTGAAAAGCCAACCACAACCAAAACCCAAACTATTTTGAAAAGCAGCATATTTAGGGAGTTTGAAGAACTTCAAAATAACTCCAGAAGGTTTATGTTGACCCCAGCATGGTCTCTGTCTTGTGACCTAAGGCTTTGTCTTCCAAACCCTGCTTGAGCAACTTTATCAGCAAAAACATTTTTGAGAATGTACACCTAAAATATGTTTTTTTGTTTTTTGTTTATTTATTTATTGTAATTTATGTATACGTACTTTTGTATTCACATTTTACATACATTTAATAACAAACCCCTAAATAAAATGTTAAGAACTGATATAGATGAAACAAATATTTAAAAATACTGATTTTAATCTATTAACAGTACAAAAATCTTTTTGTTCTTACTAAGATATATGATGAATAATTATATTTTTAGTGAGAGCATTGGATTGGTTAGGCTCACTGTTTTTGAACATATAATGCTTTGTGACACAGTGAGTCAAAAGTCTGGTTCTAGGTTTAGTTTTTCAAAACCTGGGCTGTAATAGCTAAAAAAATATATAAGATACATAAGCCCAAATGGAGGAAGGGCACTGGGGCTCTCATTTCTGAATCCCAGCCTCTGTGAAGGCATAAATTTTAATCTGTCCCAGTGTGCTACAGCAACAAACAAGTGAAGGTGCCGATATCAATCCCTCTTTGTATGGGATTCCTGCCTTTCTCTCAAGACACATCCAGTGCCGTATATGACAGTGATCCTCTGTAACACAGCAGCAATCTGTCTATCAAATATTACTAAAGCTTATTTTCTTTATTATTGTGTAGGAAGAATGTTCTCCAAAGGTGTTCATGCCTAATTCCTGGAAACTATGAACATGTGACCTTATGTGGCAAAGGAGACTTTGCAGGTGTGATTAAGGTTAAGGACCTTAAAATAGATTATTTTAGAATACCCAGGTGTACCCAGTCTAATCCCTGAGACCTTAAAAGCAGAGAACTTTCTCTGACTGGAATCAGAGAGATGTGACAAAAGGGGAGGTCAGTTCAGAGCAATTTGAGATGTGAGGACTCGGCCCACAGTGGCTGGAGGAGTCCCCATGGGAAGATGAGTAGCAATGCAGGTAGCCTCTAAGAATGAGACAGCTGGCCCCCAGGTGACAGCCAGCAAGGAAACAGTGACTTCAGTCCTACAGCCACAAGGAACTGGATTCTGCCAGCAACCTGAATCAGCTTGGAAATGGATCCTTCCCCAGGGCTTTCAGTAAGGAATATGGCCTTGGCCACACTTTGGTTTTGTCCTTGTGAGACATTAAAGAGAGGACCCAATCAAGTCCAGCTGGACTTCTGACCTACAGGAACTGTGAGATCATACATTTGTGTTGTTTCAAGCTGCTAAGTTTGTGGTAATTTGTTTTGGTAGCAATAGAAAACTAATGCAATTATACATTAGAAAAACTGTAAGTATAGCCAGGACATGGAAGCAACCTAAGTGTCCATCGACAGATGAATGGATAAAGAAGATGTGGCACATATATACAATGGAATATAACTCAGCCATAAAAAGAAATGAAACTGAGTTATTTGTAATGAGGTGGATGGACCTAGGGTCTGTCATACAGAGTGAAGTAAGTCAGAAAGAGAAAAACAAATACCATATGCTAACACAAATATATGGAATCTAAAAAAAATATATGGTTCTGATGAACCTAGGGGCAGAACAGGAATAAAGACGCAGATGTAGAGAATGGACTTGAGGAAATGGGGAGGAAGAAGGGTAAGCTGGGGCGAAGTGAGAGAGCAGCACTGACATGTATACACTACCAAATGTAAAGTAGATAGCTAGTGGGAAGCAGCTGCATAGCACGGGGAGGTCAGCTCGGTGCTTTGTGACCACCTAGAGGGGTGGGATAGGAAGGGTAGGAGGGAGACGCAAGAGGGAGGGGATATGGGGATATATGTATACGTATAGCTGATTCACTTTGTTTTACAGCAGAAAGTAACACAATATTGTAAAGCAATTATACTCCAATAAATATGTTAAAAAAAAAAAGAAAAAAAAACCAACTGTAAGTAGAAGCTCTAATATTTCCTTCCCACACCCCATTGGTTCAACTTGTGCCCCCCTTGAGGTGTGGGAAAACCCCTTGAAACCACTGTCATCTAGGATTCTAGCCCCTACCTGGAAAAAGACCCAGATATAACTTTTAGACTGTATTTCTGAGCCATTCACAACAAACCTAGAGAGAAGATGTGGCCTGCCCAAGTGCCAAGCAGCATGACAGTAAATTCTGGATGTAACAACTTTAACAACTGTGTCAACTCTCCAAATGTCCTCATAGCAATAAGAGAGAAGGAGTGATGAGAACCAGGATCCCAGCTGTTGGGATACTGTGGCTGGAGCTTGCATTTTGAGTGGAATGTCACTCTTGCTCATGGCCTGATCGTATCCTTTCAGATTTTTTAGCTGGTTATATTTGCGTGGCAAATTCTGTTCTGTGAGCACAAAAATGGTGTGGTGGCCCTGATCTGCAGGACCCTTTCCTACTTACAGTGACTCAGTGTGGGCTATCTCTTGGATATTTACAACAACCAGATGCGTGAGGGCACGAGCACCAAATAAGCTCAGAGAGGGTAAGTGATCTGCCCAAGGCAACAAGGCAGTAAGCCACAGATTCAACATACTCAGGGTGCCCGGCTCCAACAGGGGTCTGGACGAGGGACCAGGGCCTACAACACCAGGACACTGGGGGAGAGAGAACATTGACACGTGGGGGAATGAGCATCCCCCAGCAAGGACTGACTTGAGGATGTGTGCAGCTGTGTTAACAGAAAGTGGAAGAACCTGTGGCACTAGGCCTCACCCAGCCCAAATGTCTCACTCATTTTCACCACCATAAGTCTGCTTGTCCCAGTCTGTATATGTGGGATCCCCTCCTACTTTCTCTCAGCCTCTCCATCCTTCAAAAAGCCGTCCTGAAATGCTTCTCCCAGGCTTTCCCTTTCCTTTCTTTATTCCCTTGAATTCCCATTGTGTTAATTGTTCAAAAGACTAATTCTGGAACTTATCATATGCTGCTTTGTATTACTATTAAAAAAACAGCTGCTATCTTGACTGTTGAGATGGACCTTACATGCCATGCTTTATACACTGCTGTGGCCCTACCCTACCTGGTGCAGTGGGGGCTTAATAAATCTGTATATGTTGAATGAATGAATGCATAAGTGAGATGATTTCATTTCCTTTGTTCTTTCATTCCGTCTGATTTCATGTCTTAAACAGTGTCCCCTTTAATAACAATAATTATTTGACTTATGTATAGGTTAAAATGGAGACTATAAGCCCCTGCAGTCCCAGCTGGGTTAGTGAGAGTATACCCATCTCGGCCTGAAACACAAACACTGAATCAGTTTAAAGGCACTGTGTAAAGAAGGCAGGCTGGATTTGATTGGGCTTAGCCTTGGAAAGAGCCACAACACCAACTCATCTGTTTCCGTGTTGTGTCCGATTTCAGGCAATAGCTTTGGTCCCCCCACCCCCATCCCCAACCAGGACCAGATAGTGGAATGTGTTATTAAAAACCAGCTCTCAGCCTGGTTCCCAGTAGACTCTCTAAAGGTCCAGTCTAGCTGCTGAGTGATGGCAGCGTTGGACCCCAAACCTGCACATACAGGCTAGTTCTGAAGACTCACTTTGGGCCGTGAGGCTGTCAGTGTTGGATCCGGCCCCTGACGTGCCCTGACCTTGCCTCTGGCTCGGCTCCGTCTGCTCTCGAGCTTACGCTGAACAGGACTGGCTGAGTTAATACCCCAGCAGGTAGCCTTCGCCCTTCTCAGGGGGACTGACCTTTCCTGGACCCCCAGTGCCCAGCAAGTCAAGCCCCATACCCTCTGCCTGGCATTCAAAGCCTGCCAAAAGGACTTTGCAAATTTTCTCTCTCCCCTCTCCCATATGGCTCCTGTGCCCCAGCCAGGTTGGGTGCCTGGATTTCCCCTGCACACACCACACCCATTCCTGACTCTGAGCTACTTTGTCATCCCCTTTTCCACAAGCATCCATTTTTCTCTGTGTCCCTCCCAACTTCAAATCTTGCTTTTAAAAAAGCCATTCCTGATAATTCTGACCCAACTGGCCGTTTCCCTCCTTGATCACCCACAAGTCCCATTGTTTGTCCCACACATTTTGCCCATGATAGTCTTTTTGAATTAAATTTAAAAGTATTTAAACACACAGAAAAAACACTTTAAAAATTACTAGTAAGTCTTCTGCGTGATACTTAAGGGGGATCCAGAGGAACATGGGCTACCAGTGATTGGACACTTAGTAGGTGTCAGGTGTGGTGCTGAGTTCTTTATGATTCTGGCTTTATGTGATCATGATTAACAAACACCCCATGACCAGGCAGTTCTACTTGGAGGAGCAACCCTAGAAAAAGTCTGGTGCACGTGCACAGGAGATGGATGTCAGGGTGTTTCTGCAGCCTTGTTTGTAATAGTAAAGAACAGCCTGAATGTCCATCAAGGTATATAAGCTGTGTGAAGTTCATGTAGTAAAATCTTATAAATAAGTTGTGGTAAATTCATATAATGAAATCCTATACGGTAGTAAAAATGAATAAACTAAAGGTTACATGTAATGGCTCAGACAAATCTTAGCAAACATAACTTTAAAAAAAGAGTGACCAGTTGTGGAAGCAAATGTACTATATAATACCATTTATATGAAATTAAGACACATCAAACAACACTGTATTTGGACATACACATGTGGAGTTGCAGTATGAAAGTGTGTATGGGAATGATATAGACCAGGGGTTGGGAAACTACACCCACTGGCCATGTCCAGCCTGCCACTTGCTTTTTGTATGGCCTGTGAACTAAGAATGGTTTTTGTAGTTTTCAGTAGTTGATAAACATTATATGTCAATTATATCTCAATAAAGTTGGAAAAAAATGTAAGAAAAAAGTAGCTGATAATAAAATCAAAAGAAGAACAATATTTCATGACACCTAAAAATTATATGAAATTCAAATTCCAATGCCCACAAATAAAACTTATTGGAACACCACCACACTCATTCCTGCTTTTGTGTTCCACAGGCCTGGTTGAATACTTGTGACAGGGACCATATGGTCCACAAAGTTGAAAATGTTCACTATCTGGCCCTTTATAGAAAAAGTTTGCCAACTCTGGCTCTATATTAAATTCAGGGGAATGCTCTGGTAAGGGAGGAAGAGGAATGGAATGGAGAGGGGCACAAGAGGGGTGTCAGTGATAACATTTTACTTTTTCAAGCTGCTGATGGTTGTATATTATTACTTATATTTTCAATATCTAAACTATTTCATAATAGTCAAAGAGGTAAAACACAATGCTTCCTCCCATCCCCCGAAAACCCCTCCTATAATTGGTCCCCTTACCCTTCCTAGTTCATAGATGAGAAAGCAAGGCTTGGAGCTGGCACAGAGAGTAAATGCTGCAAGAGGAGTGAACTCAGGAATGTCTGACCTGGAGCTTCCAAAGCACTAGCCTATGCTGCCCACCAGGGTCTGCAGGCCAGCTGGGGAGAAGCGACTTAAAGCGGAGCTAGTCTGGAGTGAACATTTGTCCCCAGAAGACAGCTGTTGTTTGAAATCTTCCACCCACATCATTGGCATCGTCTGAGGCTGAGAGGAGTGCGGCGGACAGGCCACCATCTGCAGCGTCAACTGGGACTGGATTGCCTAAATAGTCACAATACCCAATATTTTAGAGAACTTTCTGTTTCTCCAGGCTGTTTCTACAGACTCAGGAACCCGGGTTGGAAGCAAGGCCGTTGTTCTTGTCTGCGTCATGGAGATGCTTAAAGGGACATTCTGAGCAGGGCTCAGTTCTTTAACATCCCTGAGGCTCGGTCAGGAGCTCGGATGCCGGGGTCTGACTCCAAGCCCCCGTGGTCGCCCAGCTGAGTGACCTTGGACAAGACCTGCATTCTCTCCAAGACTCAAGAGCCACGTCTATAAAATGGAGACAATAATTAGTTCCTACTGCATAGGCCTGTTGTGAGGCTCCCTACACGCCACCTACTGTATTGTTTTTGTTTTATTATTAATCAACTTCAGTATAGAATTCCTCCCCACAGTTCTGTTTATCGCTGTTAAGACTTGGCCATGTTCAGGATGCGTGGTCTTTGACAAAACCCTGGTGGTCGGTAATACTATGTGATTCCCAGTGTAACTGTAAGGAAACTGAGTCTCAGAGAGCAAGTGCCTGTCTCTGCTTTGTGTGTGGGCACGAGTGCCCCACGTTCCAAGCACTGTGATCTCCCTGCTTTTACTCTGTAAACATCAGAAACCTGAGTGTCCCAACCATCAGGGCAGGACAACCATGACCAAGTGGCAGTTGCTGGGCACTTGTCAAAGTGGGCGTGGTTTCGTTTCACGTGGTACACAATTCATGGCAGTTATTCTTTTCTGAAGCCGGGCTACTTTTCTTTCCCTGGTGAGGTACTTGTAACAGAGATGGGTGGGGAGAGGCACTGGAGTGAAGAGTTGATGGTGGGGGCCGGAGAGTGAGATGGGATTGGCATAGTTCAGAGGCTGACAGGCCAGACCAAGGGGGCTGGCAAAGAGAGGCAGGAGGGGCACTGAGAGACGAAGTACTTGCTGTGCTCAAGTGGTCCCGGAGTTTTCATTCTCATTGTTTTTGGTAGTCAATGTTCACGTGGAGCAAGGAGCTTAGTGTTCAAAAGCAGTGGCTGCAGGTTCTTTGAAGGGGCTTGACCTAAGGTAAACATCTTGGCTGGGATTAGCAGGCAGACCACTTTAGGTTGCAGGTGACAAAAACTCAGCTCAAACTAGCCATAAACAAAAAAGGGCAGTTGTTGGCTCATGTATCTGGGAGTGCAGAGGAACATGGGATGCAGGTACGGCTGGAGCTGGGTATTTCACAAGGTTGTCAGGATTCCGTCTCACTCTCCATCTCTCAGACATTTCTCTGATGCAGGCAGCCCCAAACTCACAAACTGTTAGCTGAGATGGGAACATACAGTCTTTCTGTATGATGCCAGTAGACTCTGTGGGTGTCTGGCTGACTGGGCCTGGGTCACTGTTAGGAGAAGAGATATTTACTCCACAGTACAGGGCAGCAGGGGCCTCAGGTCCTTTTTGTCACCTCACCATGAAAATGAGGATGATTTTGGTGGTTAGCACATTCCCTCTTACTTTGCCTTAGTCTCATCTACATAAACTAGAAAATATAAATGTGTACATATTTTTAAAGCTGTTTTTAAAGAGGGAAATGGGAAGAATCTATAACACTGGAAACTTAGAACAAGAAAATCTACTGTGTCCTGCATGAGGTACACTTATACTCTCAGTTACTCTCTGAGGCCTCCTTGCCCTGCTGTCTCTTTTTGGCTGAGTTGGGGATGATTTCTTTTTTCTTTTTTTTTTTTTTAACATCTTTATTGGAGTATAATTGCTTTACAATGGTGTGTTAGTTTCTGCTTTATAACAAAGTGGATCAGTTATACATATACATATGTTCCCATATCTCTTCCCTCTTGAGTCTCCCTCCCTCCCACCCTCCCTAGGGGATGATTTCTAACTTCAGTTTTGCTTGTGAATGTAAAGAGAGTCTGACCTCCCACCCCCAGTGCATCAGGGCTGTGCCCACAGGGACCTAGAAAATGTATGGTTTTCCCTAGAGCCCGAACCCACGTTCCCTGGGGACCGACTGTCTCTCTAGGCCCTGGGGAGAAACCCAACTTCACTTGGCAGTGTAGACGGGCTGCTCCGGGGAAAAGCTCTGGCCATCCTCTGGTAAATCTTCTCCTTTCCTTCCTTTTCCTTCCACAGGGGATGGAGCTGGTCCTTTGCATGAATATGAAAGATACTAAATTGGGGTTCAAGAACTGACTTTGGGGGATCTTTAGTTACAGGGTAGAGTCCACACATGGGGCTCAAGTCTCACTGGCTACCCCAGTTTGGAGGGCCCAGGATCAAAAGGCAAGTCCATTCGTTTTCTAGAAAAATGTCTTGCAGAATCTTTGCAAATCTTGCTCTGAGGCTGTGGAAAGTCTTTTGTGTCCTTCCTTTATGCCTGGCTGGAAGCCTTTCCCCCAAGTGTGGCATGTCCACCTGGAGCCCCCTTGGAGTAAGCTAGAAGTGTTTTCTTTTCACAGGGCAGCCTCCACAGCTTCCTCATCTCCTGCGTGATGGCTAATGCAGCTCTTCCCTTTTCTAGAAAGCTGGTTAGCAGAGTCCCAGCTCCTCACATGGTGGCTGAGAGGACACTTCATCCTCAATCCTCCCTTCCATCCCCAGCCCTGTCATTTCCTTCTCCCTCCTGCCTTTGCAAATCCTTCCCATCCTTTACAGCTGCAAGTCTGACTTCCTTCATAATCTGAACTTCAAAAGCATTTCTGATCTGTACTGCCTGATTCTTATCTTCCCATGTTGTTCTCAGTTTACGTGTACCCCCCATGTATTCTTACTACTGGGCTAAACTGTGGGAGGGTAGGGGTCACGACTTCTCCTTCCCCAGCCTCCCCCATCCTAGAACTCACCCTAATGTTGGGCCCGTAGTAGAAGCTGAAGAGGTACTTGTTGATTGAGATTTAAAAAAAAAATGCAACAGAACTCTTTATTCAAATGGAGTCTTCAGTGGAAACTGAAACATATAAAAAGAACAAGCAGAAGTGTTCTGGTGGAATGAGGAGCCTGGAGTCCCACCAGCTTGGACTTTCTTCCTATCTTGTTACTGGCCCCCTCCCCAGACCCCTGTCCAGTCCAGCCCTGGAGCAGCTCATGGAAGTCTTGGGGACTGGCCCACAGCCATGGTCACTACATACCTGTTGATTTACTTGATTGATGTTGATATTCATGGCACCTAGTTTCTGTGGCTTGAGTCACTGTCATTGAGCAAATCCGTTCTGCTGAGTAGAGGTCCTAAGTGTGGTGGAGTGTCCTTCTTGCCTGCTGGTCACCCTAGACCAGGGTTTGGCAAATTTTTCTGTAAAGGGCCAGATGACAACTTTTAGGCTTTTGGGGCTGTAAAATCTCTGTCACAGCTTCTCAACTTTGCAGTTGTAGGGAGAAAGCAGCCGTAGATCATAAACAAATGAGTGTGGTACAAATGTTCTAGTACAACTTTATTTACAAAACAGGTGGCAGATCAGGTTTGGCCCATGAGCCACAGCTTGCTGACCCCTGGTCTAGACCAAGGATTTAGTTGGCTTCAGGGAAGGCTCTTTATGATGACTGGAAGAAGGAGATTAATAAATCAAGTGTACTTTGAAAGTGTTACCAGCACTGGCTGTCTGTGCTGAATACTTTAGGTTGTGCTTCATCCTTTAAGGCTTAGAAGGGCAAATGAGGGCCAGTTAACCTCCTTTAGAGGACCTGTCATTCTCTGGTGTCCCCACGAGCCACTTGATGGGAACTTCAATGTCTCTGTATAAGTTAGATGCTTCCAGTTTAAGGAACGGTGACATAATTCCATCACTTTAGGAGATGGGGGATTATCAGAAGGACACACAAGGAGGTGAGGATGAACAGAAAATCTTCAGAGTGGTCACAGAGCAGGCTTCACTGAGAACCAGAACATCACTCGTGGCCACATGGTGGGATTTAACAGGAGCGTGTGAAACCTAGTGAATGAAATCTCGTGTTCCATAATCAAACTGCCCGGTTCAAATTCCAGCTCTGCTATTTGCCAGGCTGTGTCCCTTCTCTAGCCTCAGTTTCCCCACCTGCAGAATGATGACAATAACAGCACTGACCGAATAGGGTCCTTGTGAAGATTCAGTGTGGTCACCTGTGTAAGGGCTTAAAAGTGCCAGGCACAAAGTCATGTTCAACCAGTATGGTTGCTGTCGACAGTGGCTCCATTAATCGTGTTGCTGTTAATACTTGTTATTAACAGGTTCTACCGACAGAGGTAGTTATCAGTGACTGTCTACTCCAGTGCTGGGTAGTTGGAGTGATTCAGTTACATTTTTCTGTTCTGCTGCATCTATCATTACTTGCCGACGGTGGCTCCCCTGTCACAGCCAGATGTCCCAGGAGAAGATCTGATAGCTCTGCCAGATGTTATCCATTATTCAGCAGTCCTGCTGGGCACAGTTTTCACACTAGGCCATCTCATTGGCCTCCTGGCAGCCTATGAATAAACCCCTTGTTCAGTCAGAAGTGGCCAGGACAACCCATGACTGAAGACCCCCTCAGACTATGGGCAGGAAGGCATTTTGCAGAGCTTATCCAATGAGGCACTCTGGGAACTCATTTATCCATCAGGAGCCCTGCCTGGATTATATGAGGGCACTTGTGCTCTGCCACTGAAGGCCCTATCTCCGTCTCACACCATAAGTGTCCCTCCCTGCCTCTACTGGGCTTCCATTTTCACTTTTCCTCTCACATATTCTCAGCTTAAAGCAAAAATGAAATATCTATATTGAAAGCTAGAAATGTTGGGTTCCAAAGCAAACTTTTCAGAGAGGGTCCCCTTAGAGCAATGTCCATGGACTAAAGAGATGCGGACAGAGGGCTGGCCTTGTCACATTTCCTAGGGAGCCCCAAGTCACTTAACTAAGTGTCCTTCCCCAACATGACCCCTCCCTCATGGAAATGGGAATTGTAGGTAAAAGGGGTGCTTGGCATAGCTTTAGAAGTCTGCTGGCTCTCTGAAAACATCCCCTAGTGAATGGGCAGGGAGGGGGTAGCTGTCTCATTGTTTTCTAGACTGGCTTCTTAGAGACCCATTTGGGTGTTGTCTCTAGAAAATTTGCTCTTAAGCTCTTGGTAGATTTGAGGTAGACTGTTAGTTGAAGCTTCAGAATCTCCTTTCTTTGATTCCTTCAGCAAAGTCCCAGCCTGTTGACCTTTGGGTCCCAGTGCCGAGCCTGGCTCTGGATTTATCTACCCCACTGGGGCTAAATGCCTGACTTGTTAGCCATGCTGAATGGTTTTATTTGTTATTGTTGTGCATTTTTATCATTTTTGTTCATGTGTCTGGAGGCTTTCTTTAGAAAATGATGGATGCGTTTTCATAAATCAAAAAATAAATGAGAAAGGATATAAAGGCAAGAAATAGACCCAAGCCTGGAATTTGCCACTCTAGGCTGGAAGGAGCTGCTAGCTATTTCCCAGTGAGAATGCACTTTTTGATTTTACAAGGTCAGATCCTGACTTATTTCACAGAGAACAATTTTCAGAGCATTTCCTAATAGTAACAACCACAATAATGATGATTGTAATTCCAGCGGTGCCTGGTACCGTGCTAAGTGCTTTATATACGTGATCACATTTAACTCTCACTACAATCCTATGAGCTGTATTCCACTTCCATTATACAGATGAGTAAAGAGAGGTTCAAGAGGTTTTATTTAACCAAGGTCCCATGGTTGGTAGGGAGTAGAATTAAAATCCAAGTGTCCCGAATTCAGATCTCATGCACTTGACTGCTGCACTGAACTCCTTTTTAGTACTAGTTGGAGGTGCTGAAGGGTCGTGCGTTCTCCTGCCAGCTCTGCTGGAAGGCAGGTGGCTGGGAGAGATTTGGCAGCTCCCAGTTGGAGGCGTTCATGGAGAGAATCTGGTGTCACTGGCTCTGTTTATGGAGAGCCCCAGGGCCAGAGCACCCACCTTGCTGGGCAGCATATTGGGACAGTCCCTCACAACTGTTTATGATGTTTTGGACAGTGTCACTGTCACCACCAGCAGAAATCCCCCACCCCCCCCAATCCTGTTTCGTCACCCTACAGCCAAGGTCCCCTCTTCCCCTAGGGTGTCCTCTAGGACTAGACACAGGTTGGTGGTCTGATACAAACCAGAAAGCAACTGGTGAGAGAGAGTCCACATGCTTCCTGCATTAGTTATGAGTCCTCTGATTGTACGTAACAGAATCAGCACTGGGACCAGCTTGAGAAGAAAGGACGTGTAGGATGTTTATTGGTTCGTGTAACCAGAGCAGAAAATGTTTTTTCTTCCTCTTGGGAATGAATCCTGATTTCCCTGGTCAGTCCAATGCCAATCCTCGGTCAATGAACGGGATGGGGAAACTGATTGGCTCAATCCTGGTCACAAGCCCACTTCTCTGGCAAGAGGATAAATGACTGTGATGGGCTGCTGGAACCACAGAACCAAAGTGGGGGTGGATGAGGCCCACAAAAAAGAAAGCTGCTGTTCTTCAAGACAATTTGGTAAATGTCCAGGATCTTTTCTATTGCTTTTCTTCTATCCCATGCCTCCCTCCTTTGTCTGGGCTATAATAACATCCAGCCCACTTTGAAGTTGTGGCATAAATCTCTGGTGAACTTGTGAAAAATCCCACTTGTTCTTTCCCTGCTCAGAACAATCCTGAGTGCCCCATCCCACCGGGGGTGTCTCCTGTGGTAGGTGTCCATATTCTATCTTAGGGCTTCTGACGTCAGACCCTGTCCTTTGCTCAGGCTTGGAGATTTCAAGTGGTGTCACTAGGAAGAGTGCAGGATTGGAGAGGGAGTTAAGCCCATAGAGTTTCTAACTGACCAAGTTTGGAATTTGCCATTCAGCAGAGCTTAACCTTTGTGAACATCTGGTAGGACCTGAATCCTATCGTGATTCTGTGTTCTTTTTCTGACATTTGAACAGTAACAACATGTGTAGTTTTGCAAAAGGTTCTTTCACAATTTTATGAGTGTGTGTAAATAGGTTAATTAGCCCAGTCACTTGCTATTTCTTCATCTGTGTGGCAGCACCTGGCCCAGGAGCATGTAACCCCTTTTGAGCTCCCGGCAATGAGACGTGGCAAACAACCATCCTGACAGGGTGCAGGATTAGGAATTTCAAGACCCTGCCCTGGAACTTTGGCCAGGAAACCCACTCTTTCTTCCTGATGGGCAAGGATGAAGGTTTGGGGACTTTCTAAGCAAAATATCTTAGAGCAACTTAAAAAAAGAAAACAAAGAAACTTCCAGTAACTATCACGTACCTTTGTAATGAATGATTCTCTGCTTCCTACCTGGTGACCCTGTTACATAATGGTCTGTCAGCTGCTCTGCTCCACCGGAATCCCCTCTTCTATTGTTCCAGTTGTTTTTCAGGGTTGATCTTGTCTCGCCAAAGATGTCCTGAGCTCTATGAGGACAGGAAGCCTATCTCCTGTTTCTTTTGCCGGGCACTTGGTAGGCACTCGATAAGCCTTCCCTGGCTGAGGAGTTATAATTGTAATTGTGTGTGTGTATGTGTTGGCGTGGGGGTGGTGTATGTATTAGTTCACTAGCGTTGCCATAATAAAGTATCACAGACGGGGAGGCCTAAACAACAGAAGTTTATTTTCTCGCAGTTCTGGAGGCTGGAAGTCTAAGATGAAGGTGCTGTCAGAGCTGATTTCTAGTGAGACCTCTCTTCCTGGATTGGTAGATGCCTTCTCATTGTGTCATCACATGGCTTCTTCTCTGTGTGTACATGGAGAAAAAGAGATCTCTTGTTCTTCTTATAAAGACAAAAATCCTACCGGATTAGGGTCCCATGTTTATGACCTCATTGAACGTTAATTACCTTCCTAAAAACCCTACCTCCAGATTCAGTCACATTGAGGGCTAGGGCTTCAACGCATGAAAATTCAGTCCCTAACCGGGTGGCAACTACAAGCAAGGGCCCTGAGATCCCTGTGGCCCTGATCTCAGAGTCACCTAAATTGCATATATAGAGGTTTTAATTTTGGGGGGGAGGTGCTGTTTCCTAACGGTGCAGATTTCCAACTGCCCCCTCCCGTCATTGCTGGGTCAGTGAAAGCTCTGAATTGTGCGTTGGAAATGCCACTGTTTTCCATAACAGTTATGTATTTACATGGGACCGAGCTGAGGCCAAACAGTGCTGGCAGCTATTCAAAGCCTTCCGTAACCTCCCAAAGTTAAAGGCCAGTCACACGCCTGACCTGATGTTTTGGCTTCTCTAAAGCCGAATTCCAGCCTTGGTTGATTTTCTGTTCATTTGCAATGGATCTGTATGAGATGGAAGTGTATATCCTGTAGGAGGGTGTGGGGGGAGAGTGAAGTGAGTCAGAAGGGAAGAGGGGGATCTCTGTCCTGAGAGTGCTCCTGCCTGCTCTCTTCTGATGAGTCTGGATGGGGTTAAGGGATTTGATGTGGCCACGTGAAAGCATGCCTTAGAAAAAGCAAAATATCAGTGTTTTGAGGCCTTTCCGTTGGGGAGGGTGGGAAAGCGGTGGTCACTGCGTGTTCTCCTTAGACCAGGCAGGGGAAAGGGAAGTATGTGCGAGTCTCTGATAATCCTCTTCTCTTTCTTCCCCTCGCTTTTGTTCTTCGATAAATCACTCAGGACAATCTGCTTCTCTTTAGCGGTGTGTTTTCCTAGGATTCAGTCTTTGTTTGAAATTCTAGAACAACAGAGTTGCAGTAAATATGGTCAACCTACGTGTAATTATGCTGGTATGTCAACTTTGCCCCTCAGAGTCGGGTCTGCTCTGGTTAACCAGAGGGCCCCCCCTGACTCAGAAACAGGACCTCCAGCAGGACCCTGTGGAGGGCCGACCCCGAGCCCTGCATCTGAAGGGGGTAAGCCAGCCCATAATTACGCTCATTGTTTAGGTCGGAGCACAGGAGGGTTTACATTAAAGACCTCAGCTGGCACACACAGCGTGCCTATGGAAAAAATGAACCGGCTCCTTCGCCCGCTCCTTGGTCCCGCATTGCCTGTCCAAGGGCTTGGGTTTCACAGACGCCTTCTGTGACTCCGCTTCTGACCACTCCTGATTAGATGCTTGGATTCCCCCAGTTCCAAGAGGCATCTCAACCCTGAGGTCTGGAAATTGAGCCACGAGCCGCCTTTTGAGAATCTCAGAATTTAGGTCTTGGGAAGGACATGGAGATGGTCTCAGCTGGTGTATCTCAAACTTTACTGTTCACACGAATCACCTAGAGATCTTATTAAAAGTGCACAATTGAATGCAGCAGTCCTGGGCTGGGGCTGGAAAGCCTGCAGTTCTAAAAAGCTCCCTAGTAATGCCCTGGGGCTTGTTACTGGACTGCCCTTGGAGCAGCCTGCTAAGCCTTATGAAGGATAAAAGGGAGGCCCAGAGACTTGAAAGAGCTTGTTAGGGCAGAGTAGAGACTTGATTCTTCTTGTGCTTAGAGTGGTTGCTGCCCAGCATGGGCACTGCTGGCAGGGCTGGGTGGGTCTTAGCAGAAAATACCCTCCTGTGACCACACCTGGGATCTTGGAGCAGGGGCTCTTTCTCAGATGCTCTGGGTAGATGTAGATCCCCAGAGCTCTTGACATGAGCCCATGGGCCTCAGCAGCTGGGAATCTGGATAGGAGTGGATCACTATGTGTTCCTTCCAGGGCTTCAAAGGGGCGTGGGAAGGGAGGGCACTTTGAGCATGTTGTCTACTGAGAGACGCGTGCAGTCCCTAACCCCAGGCCACTGTGGGAGATGTCAGGCAGGGCCAGTTGGATAGGCAGGGGAGTAAATGGCATCAGGGTAGAGGGGAATGAGTGTTTTTAGTAGAAATCAGAGGATGTGAGGCTCTGTTTCTGTCCACACTACCATGAGACCTTGGGCAGGGGAGTAAACCTCTCTAGACCCCACCAGTGTAATACGGTAGAAACAAAACAGAGAAATCTACTCCTATATGCAAAGCCTACCTGGCTGTAGAGTGGATCAACGAGTCTAGGATATTAGTAAAGAGCCTGGGCTTTGGAGAGAGACAGACCTGCAGGTGGAACTGGGCATTAGTAGTTCTTGATTTTTTTTTTTTTTTTTTTTTAAGAAAGTCACGTTCTTTTATTTATTTATTTATTTATTTATGACTGTGTTGGGTCTTCGTTTCTGTGCGAGGGTTTTCTCTAGTTGCGGCAAGTAGGGACCACTCTTCATCGCGTTGCGCGGGCCTCTCACCATCGCGGCCTCTCTTGCTGCGGAGCACAGGCTCCAGACGCGCAGGCTCAGTAATTGTGGCTCATGGGCCCAGTTGCTCCGCGGCGTGTGGGATCCTCCCAGACCAGGGCTCGAACCCGTGTCCCCTGCATTGGCAGGCAGATTCTCAACCACTGCGCCACCAGGGAAGCCCCAGTAGTTCTTGATTGATGTGGGCATGTTACTTAATGCCTTTAAGCCTTGGTTTTCCCATCTGTAAAATATACTTACCTTGAAGGCATGTTGAGAAGATGAAATGCAATCAGGTATGGAAAGTACAGGGCATGCAGGAAGCACTTCATACATGGTTGTTGCTGTGATTATTGCTATTATTATTACTTCTGCCTTTATTGGTGGTGTGATTTACTTACCTATTTACCTTTTTTTTTTTTTTAAAAAAAAAGAGAAGTCTGTGCCTGGGTTGGCCAAGCAGGCTACTTGAGGGGGATGAAGCAGGAGGAGTGAGTGGCCCCCGGCCCTGCTTCACAGGTTTGTAGGTGATTCAGAACATGCCTAGGCAGTGACCGATCATCTCAGGCTTGATTTCCACCTGGTTGAAGGTCTTGTGGTTGTAGATGCCCACCATGCTGCCCACCTTCTCAGGCAGAATGATCATGACCCGCAGGTGTGTGTTCACCACCGCCGGCTCCTCCTTGGGCGGCGCCCTCCTTCTGGGCCTCGCGCAGGCACTTCTGCAGGGATGCTGCTCCCTCCACAGGCCTCTGTTCAGCATCTGATGCTGTCGTGCGCTGTGCAGCTGCATAAGCTGCTGGTAGAACACATCCAACGTCTGATCAGGGTCCACGCTGCGGCAGGTGAACTTGCGGAAGCTCTGCTTCCTCTGCTCCACTTCTGCCGTCTTGTCGGTTCTTCGGCAGCCTTATTTACTTTTATACTTACTAACATTTTGCCTTGTTCAAAAAAGTATTTGAGTGGCCCATATACATGGAAATAAGATAGCCTGATAAAATAAACTACCAAGAAGTAGAAAAAGAAGTATTGGGTAATTGGCAGCAGCAGCTGAAAATGTGGGATGCCCTCTTTGTGGGGTTCTCCAGGAAGACCAGGTCTGCTGAGGGGTGGGCTGCAAGATTGGGCCTGGCCATCTAAGATTGGGAGGGCTGCCACCGGAGGCATGGTGACATGTCTTTACATCAGGGGTAGGGGATGATCTTGTGGAGGCCAAGAGTTTAGAAGGATAGCAACTCACCCGGCTTGGAGGGGAAGACAGAGTCAGGTCTTTGGACTTTGCATCTTTGGACTCACTCAGTCACAGCTTCTGTGTTTTTCTAGTTGGTAAGTAGAATGTTCATTCATAGAGATATGTGCTATGCTGTAAAGAGCTGGGGTAGAGAATAGAGGTAACATTTGTTTTTGGAAAACTTTCACCTCTACTATCTATTCTTTCTCTTCCTTTTGTCACCTCCAGGCATTGCCAAGTCTCTCCAGAGGCTATACTTTTTCTTATTTCTCTTATTTTTTATTACTTCATAACTGATAAGGGTTTTAGACATTGGCCCTTCCAAGAAGATTTCTATTTTAATGGCAGTGGGGAGAGGTCTCCTTATGAGCCACTGTAGTGATAAGATATGGTGATAAACTCTATTGATAAATAGTGAAACTTAAAAAGTAGAACAAAACATTCTCTATCCCCAAACCCTCAACTCAAATCCTAGAGAATTGTACTGAAGAAGTTCTGTCTAACTGAGCATTCCGGAGTCCACCAAATCAGAGTCCTGAATTACAGCTCTGACATTGACTAACAGGTCACTTAATCTCTCTGTGCCTCAGTTTTCTTATCTGTAAGAAAGATGGGGATAACAGTAGTATCCACCTCACAGGGTTGCTGGGGGTAATAAATGACCTAATAATATAAAGAACCATTAGATTTTGGTGGCCAGTGGTGTTTCAATTACAAAAAAAAGTTGGATATTAGAGTAGTTCAGTCTTTTGATCACACAATACTTGATTTGCACAAGTTGATCACTGGCATCTTGGGGTCCCTCAAAGTTTTCACCAGTGGGTTGGGAGTCCAGCAGAACAGATTAAAAATGTGGAAAACAATGTCCTTTTGTGATTCATCAAGTCTGATTAGCAGTTGGAATGTTCATGGAATGGATCCTATTTGGTTAAATAATGGAAATCAACATTCTTTTTAATTGGCAATGAAGCATTGAAGTGTTGGGGATGAACAGTCCCTGGTTTGATGGCAGGTCCAGATTTCCGCAGCCTTCTCTTTGACCGTGGTCTTCAGCTGCTGGATCTTGAACCGGAATACAATTGCAAGAGCACAGTGGAGAGAGCGCAGGATCAAACATTAAGACTGAGTTATGCATGGGACTGGATAGATGACAAATTTTGTGAGTCTTGGTTTCTCCATCTCTAGAATGAACACTACAAAACTTCCTTCATAGTGCTGTTAGGAGGACTAAAGGAGATGATGTGTTTGAAATGTTTTGGAAATGATTAAGGATAATGCAAATATTTATTATTGTTTTATCCTCGAAATGAATTGACTCATGTCATTGCTCCTAGACGGAAGCCCGGATGGGTTCAGTGCCTTGCTCAGGATGAATTAGAGGGAGGAGGCGATGTGCCTTGGGGCCATAATGGGGCTGAGCTTAGCAGTCACCTCCCGCACTTGTCCAACATGTCCAGGTGTCTGCTGATCAGGAACAGATTTGAGTCTGTTGGTTTTTTGTCTGCTTGGTTGAATTGTAAAGATCTGTGCTGTGTGTTGTATTAGGTTCCATTCTGTGTCCAATCACTGATTAATTCTGTGACTCAATTAAGTCGTGTAGGTCTGGTGTCTCCACGAAATGGGTAACCTTGGCTCTGCCTGTCTCAAAGGGAATTTGGAAAGTAAAGGCAACTAAAGGATTGAAAGTAAAAGCACTTCTTGGAAGATGCTTCCATTCTGGAGGCAGGATAGCATCGAGTTTATGTGCACAGACTCCTGAGTCAGATGCCTATGTCTGAATCATAGCTCTGACACTGACTACTAGGTCCCTTAACTTCTCTGTTCTTCAATTTTCTCATCTGAAAATTGGGGATAACAGTAATAAGTTGGGATTGTTGTGAGGATTTGAAGCTGAACGGCTTCAAATGGTGCCTGGTCCAGGTGTGTGCTCTGCACTTGTTAACTACAGTAAAGTAGGGCCTGTCCTTTGTCCCCTTGGAAGGTAAGATTCCTGCAGAAGAAATCAGGGATGTCTGGGACACTTTGGTCCCTATTTTTTTGTAGTATTGTCCCTCATAAGTCACTGGTAGGGGGACAGTTTGCCAAGTTCTCTGCCAATCTTTGTAAAAAAGTGGAATAAAAATGTTTAAAGATAAATCTCCAAATATTAACCTTTCCCTGACTGTCCTAGAGCCCCAAAAGCAGATTTGTATTTATATGAACTTATGGGGAAAGAGGCCTTTAGTGGCTGAATTAATGCATGCAATGAGTTGTTCAGTGGTAGTTGTACCATCACAATGGAAATCTCTCATGTTCTAGAACTGATGGACAAGGTCATGCTACAAAGTTGATCAGTTAATTCTACCTTTTATTTGTAGAGTCTGTCTTCCCAAATGCTGAAAGGAATGCTGTCTGTTCTCTGACCTGTTATTCCAAGTTCAGTGCAGGCACGCAGCTGCCCATTTTGTAGACCATGAGCCTAAGACCCAGAGGCACATTTACTGGCCA
Source organism: Balaenoptera acutorostrata (assembly GCF_949987535.1). Lineage (NCBI taxonomy): Eukaryota > Metazoa > Chordata > Mammalia > Artiodactyla > Balaenopteridae > Balaenoptera > Balaenoptera acutorostrata. Next base: position 42,621,803 of record NC_080075.1, read on the forward strand.
TTTTTACCACGAATACTGATAATGGTTGTGTTATTTTGACACCTGTCATGACGATTTTGGACACTTCTTACTGGATAGAAATCCCACTTGAAGGAACTTTGGAGTGTTTCATAGGAAAGCATGCTGGCCTAGGCCTGGTTTAGGAAGGGTTAGTTGTCATTCATTATGAGTGTTTGTAGAAAAATGCAATCAACATGACATTTCTGATATAGCATCACCCAAAGAATACCAGTGTTGATGTAATTGGACACAAAACACTGTCCAGCTGACTGGGGTCCCAGCTCTGTGTTGTAGCTGGTCCTGCCCTCAGAAGGTTTGGGTGTCCTTGCTGAGGCTAGAAGGAAAGAAAACAGAGCTGGGTGAGCCGGATCACCAGGAGCTCTGGATCCATGCGTGCCGAAGTGCTATTTGGGATAGAACATGACTGAATTTGTGCCCCAGGACATCTGCTCCTGGTGCAGCAGTGAGGTTTCCAAGAAAGCTTTGCATTGCTCTGTCTCCCCTCCTAGAATTGTTTCTATTATTGTTCATAAAGAAAAGAGTTTTTTTTTTTTCCATTTCCAATCATACAGGTAAAATTTGTCCAGTGGAATTCAGTGCTCTGGGCCAAAGGGGAGGAAAATGCCATCCTAGCCGTTTCTTATTGGCAACTGTAGTTAGGTCCGGTGTATGTTGTTATGCAGGGTATGGCATAGCGCAATATTCTTGGAAATCGTGGGAACATTAGGTATGAGCCTTGGCATCTCGGATTCAGGAGCTGTGTCAACATTTGGGCTGTAGCATTCTCTTATCTGTTCACTCAACAAGTTTTTTTCCCCTCCTGTTTACTCCTCACCCTTTCTAGAAGAGAAACATTTTTTCTAGAAGAGAATGTTTTGGAACATCTGAGGGTCTTGTAGTATATGCTGCGGTAGGCTTCCCAGCTCCCCCCTTCAAAACCAAGAGATGTTGGCTCCTGCTGATTCACAGCTGTACTCTCTCTGGAACCAGCCCTGGAAGAAGGAAGCTGCCTTGTCCAATCTTACTCCTTCTCCCAAGGGCTCCCTGCATCCAATTATTAGTTACTTGAGAATAGGAAAGCCTGGTTCCCTTGCTTTAACTGGGGCAACTCAGAAGGGCATCTCAGCTCCTGAGTTCCCTACGGGATTGTCACAAAGGCGACAGCTGCATCACGCGGTTCAACTCTCCCACCTGTCCTTTTCTGTTTCCCCCTCTCTCTTAACAGGTATTATTTCCAAGCGTGCTCCCCAATTTGCTCTGCACCCGAATCTCTGTCATGGAGTCTGATTCTAGGAAATCTGATCTGAGGTAGATCCCTTGGAGCCATGATTAGGGATGAAGTGGTGACACTGGTCTCTGACCCTTTTTATCTTTTCCAGAAATGTTTCCTAGTCATTCTTTCCTAAGAATGATCTTGGAGGCAGGGCTTCTGAGCCTGTCTAGGCCGATATTATTTCCATGCATATATATGGAAAATCTGGAAGGATACCCAATGAGCTGTTAACAGTAGGAGAGGAAGTGAGGAGTGAATTTCTATTTTACCTTTATAAACTTCAGAATTGTCTAAATAGTAAAATAAAAATGCATAATGTATCAACTCTATAATTATTATATTTCTTACTTATTAGTCGACTTTAATATCTGAGTGTGACCAGTGCACAGCCCATGTATTCACCATCGCTGGTCCTCTGAGTGTTTAGTGGAGAGGCCATGGTGGGGTGAGGGGTGGGGGAGTGGGGGATGACTCCCAGCTGTAGGGGTCAGCTTCCTCTACCTCCTTATTTTTTAAAAAAATTTATTTATTTTACTTTTGGCTACGCTGGGTGTTGCTGAGCGTGGGCTTTCTCTAGTTGCGACGAGCGGGGTCTACTCTTCATTGCAGTGCGTGGGCTCCTCATTGTGGTGGCTTCTCTTGTTGCGGAGCACGGGCTCTAGGCGCGTGGGCTGCAGTAGTTGTGGCACACGGGCTCAGTAGTTGTGGCTTGCGGGCTCTAGAGCGCAGGCTTAGTAGTCGTGGTGCACGGGCTTAGTTGCTCCGCGGCATGTGGGGTCTTCCTGGACCAGGGCTCGAACCCATGTCCCCTGCATTGACAGGTAGATTCCTAACCACTGCGCCACCAGGGAAGCCCTCTACCTACTTATTGACATGAGTCAAAGCAGAGCAATGCTCTGTACCCTTTACCACAATTAATGGAACCCTCTTACCCTAGTGTTTGAAGAAGTGTTTGCTAGTTTTTTTTTTTATAGGGGATGACATAATTCATGGAAAGTATCTAAGGTGGCTGGGAAAATGCTTAATAAATGATGATTATTTTACCATTATTATTATGTTGTTGTTGTTGTTGTTACTGGGTTTTGTATTAGAGCATTAGCTCTGGAGTTTTTACCAGAAGGGTTCCCCTTCCTGCCCCTGGAATTCCATGTCAAAGCAGGAGAATTTAATGCAAAGTGAGCACTGTGATGGGGCTCTGTCCCTCCAGTTCTTTCATGGGCCAGGAAACTGTGTCTGGTCGCTGGTCTGCTGATGCAGGATGGTTAGGAAGAGGGACCCCTAGAAAGCTGCACTTCTTTCTGAAAGTTTCCTTTAGCATTTAGGGCTACCTCTTTGGCGTTATCTATAATGCAAGATGTCAAAGACTGATTCTTTTCCATTGGGGGACAAGGATGAATTGCCTTCACTTTGGGGAGGGCAAAGAAGAGTGAACCCTCATACTCACTCCCCTCTCTCCCATATGTGAGCCCTAGTCTTCTGTGTCTCTCCCCCAGGTAGCACTGAACACAAGGTGTCAAAGGACAAGCAGGCCACAGAAATAGAGCCTGTTAAAATAATTTACCAATTCGACAGTAATCCACAAAATGGAAACCCAGATCCTATGCCTTGTTGTTCTAAGAAAAGTTACCTCCAGCCCCCTTGCCTCAGTTTACTCCTTTGGGACATTGAAGTAGCCAAACAGAGGCTGGAGAGATGGAGGTGGATGTTTGTGAAGTGGGACCTGGGGCAAATCCTTTCTTATTACCTGTCTGGCCTCCCTCACAGTGCTGTTTGGGCCTTAATTGGCTGGGTTAATGAATGTGGCTATATAAAGCAGATTGTATATAAATATAAGATCAATGAAAAATATAGTTTATTTGCTTTAAATAAACTCTTCAAATAAATGTCTTCCTGGAAATCAAATGCTACAGTGCAGCTACCATGATAGATGTGGATAAAAAGAAGCAACTTTGCTCTGGGGCAGTGTTTTCCAAATGTGTTCCAAGGAACCCTAAGCCCAAAAGATGTTGCTTTGAAAAAAGGCTGCATGTATTGGTATTTGTCTGTGTGTATATATTTGTGTGATCAACATGTTTGGGAAACAAAGCGTGCACTTTAGAAGGAGGGAGGCTCTAAAAGTGAATTCATATAAAGAAGGAAAAAATAAATCAAATTATACAATTATTAAACATGCTGACAAATGCTACAAACATGACAAAATCTAGAAAACTAACATAATATTTTGAATTAATTACTTGACATACTTCTATGATACTTTTCCTTCTATATTCTTCACCTCTTTGTACACAACAATTTTGTAGTATTTTCTACAGAGAGAATAGAAAGATAATTTAGTCTTTCTCTAACATGGCTGATAGAAATTTGTCTTTTATTATTGACAATTAAGAAAATGTCAGCTTTGCTGCTTGTAATTGGTAATGTCATAACTTTTTAGGTTGTTGACAAACTTGGGACAACCTCTATCCAGTTTGCTTTGTATGTAAGCTGTAAGATTTCAGGGTGTTTCAGGTTTTCTGGTATAGTAATTCATCTTACCTACTCTTTACATTGATGACCCTCATTAACCTACCAGTGCCTTGGAAGGGCTCCACGTAGTGAGGGACCCTGACACTTAAGCTTCATCCACTTCAGGGTAAATTTGCCTTTGTATAAGACTCCTTCCCCATCCCCAAGCATTTATTTGGAAAAATTTCAAACCTAAGGAAAAGTTAAAAGACTTGTACAATAAACATTTATATACCATTCACCAAGATTCACCAACTGACATTTTTCTACATTTGCTTTACCTCTTTCTTTCTTAACCTATACCTCCCTGCCTTCCCCAACTAAACACACACACACAAACACACTTCAGACTACATCTTCTAGGAATAAGGACATTTTCCTACATAATCACAATACTATTACCATGCTCAACAGATGTAACATAGATATAATAGTATTAAGTTTCCCCCTACAACCCTTGGGAGGACAGCTTTGGAGACCTTAGTACACACCCTGAGCTAAGGAGAGTCAGCAGGCCTGGGCCTGGAGGGGGCAACTAAGTGTGACAGCCAGGGTTCCTTACGTGGACTTGCTTCCCCGGAGTCACTTCACAGAGTCATTAATAAGTTTTGTGAGTGTTTTTTGTTTTTTATTTTTATGTTTGTTTGAGAACTGTCCTTTGAAAGAGTCCTAGAGAGGAGCTGATTCTGTAAAGATGGTGCTCCCCAGAAACCAGAGGGCCAGACGAGCTGGCAGAGGAGATGAGGAACCCTGGAGATGCCATCCCAGCTGTTAACTGGAGTGCCCCAGGAGAGGCCCTGGGGAGGCACTGATGAGGTGGAACTGGAGGTGGCCACTGTTGAGAGCTGCCAGATGTGGGGACAGACAGGAGAAGCCACCCAGCTGCTGCCACGCATAGCAGCTTGCACTGAGACCGAGACCCTGGCAGGAAGCCCTTCCATTGGAAGGAGAATTTCCCATCGTTCTCCTGCCTGGGCAAGTGACTAAGGGAGAAGATTGGAATATCAGTTAACCTTTCTCCAATGTGATTTCCTCCCCTTTAAACCAGGGGACTGGATAAGATGACTGTTTTTCATGACTTTTTAAAAAAATTAACAAAACGAAGCCTTCTGTGGGAGCCCGATTAGGTAGAAGTACAGCTGCTCTACTTGAAGAGGAAGTTGGGGCCCCAAAGCCTTCCCAGAAGCCCCACCCCCTCACCTTCTTCTACCTCTCAATGGCCTCTGAAAGGAGTTCTGGGTTTTTACAAAGAGATTCCATCTGGAATAAAAAACAGAGATCTAAAATATTTTCCTCATTTCAAACATGCAAATGCAGGCAGAAAATTGATTAATTGGAATCCTGCATGGAATGCGTTTGTGAGTGCTGGTTTAGGAGGCAAAGGAAGTGCCTCAGAACCATGTGTTTATATAGCTGGGGAGGAGAGTCATCGAAGGACCCCAGAATCATTACGACTGTAGGCTCTGATCAGGGCTAAGAGGACCAGATAAACCCCAGTCCTGCGGCTGTGACTCTTGGATATAGGAAGTCAACAAAGCCTTGGGGTCCAAGTTTGAATGCATCCCAAGTGCCTTCTAAAGGCTTCATCCTTTCTGTTCTGCTTACCACGGGTCTGCATTGATACTGTGTACACTGGCTATAGCCTTTAGGCTTCCTAGAAAATATGAACAATTCTGGTAGTTTTGGGAAGCTCTATCCTATCCAATTCTTGTTGTAGAAGAGGGTATATTCCTTCTACCTTTGCACAAGATCCATAAGAGTATGAGAATACTAGATAGGACGTATGCTTCCAGAAGATTTTAATTTTCAGAGGACATCTCGTGACCTCATTTGATTCTCACAACAAATCAGAAAAGTAGGCATTAGGCTCATTTTTCAGATGGGCAAACAGAAGCCAAAGAGAAGGTAATGCTCATGGTTACTTGCTCATGGTTACATGGCTGACACCCAGTGAAGCTGGGACTGGATTTTCTGATTCTGCTAAGCCAGCCCCAGATGGCCACTTCTATCCAGATATTAGATCAAATGCAGGTGCCTAGAAAAGAGTTTTGTTGCTGTGGCTCCTGCGGGGAAGGTTAGCCATAGGCATCATTAAAGGTGGTATTATGACCCCTTGACACCAAGTGCCTGCTCCAGGTTCCAAACTCCACAGCACACGTTGGTATCCACTGGGGAGGGTAGTGCTACCTGCTCCTGCCCGGCCTCCAGCTGTAATTGCTTTTCCTCTTGCTCCCTGAGGCAGTAGGATGTGGCAAGAGTCTACAGGTCTGAATACTGCTCCTAACTCCACTGCCAACAGGTTATGTGTCTTCAGCAACTTCTCTGAGCCTCAGAGGATATTGGAGTACATCCTTGTTTCTCAAAGTGCTGTGCTTGGGCCAGCTGTGACAGAGACGTTGTGTGTGCGCAAGTGCCTGGGTGGCTTTCAGTCCCACTGCAGCAGAATCTCTGGGGCTGGGTCACAGGCTCCTCTGGTGATTTGGTGGCTACCACTAGACTGAAGGGTCCCCAGGTGTCCTTCCAACTCAGTGCCTCCTTTCAGCAGTAACCCTTTGCCTTGACCCTGGACGGGCTGAGGTTTCTATAGGGAGAAGGTGGCACTTGACTTAACTGCAGATTTAAGAAGCTGTTTCAGGCAAAGACTTGCAAAAACTTGAGAGTCTAAGGAGGAAGTTAGCAAACAGGTGGTACAGGTGTGGTATGAGAAGATGTCCTTCTTGCTTATTTCAGGAACTGCTCTAAGTTCTTAAACTCTGCTCATGCCAAGCAAGTGTGTGGGGACTGTCTTGCCTCTCATTAAAGCCAAAATAAATTAGTCTTCTGGGGAGATGCCTCTTGCTGTCCTCTGCCTCTCTGTCTTAATTCAGGGGCTGTCTGGGGTTTGCACCCAAAGGAAGACCTGAATTCTTCCTTCCATTTCCCTGGGCAGACATGGCTGAAATGACTTACTGTATTGACTAAAGAAGTGATACCAGGAGCACTGAGATGAGGAAGAAGGCCAGCAAAAGAGTCACATTTAAAAATATGTGCAATGCTTATTACAATTGTTTTGTGCACTCCTATGGTGTCTTAAAAGATTTCACACTTTATAAGGTCTGCCTTCCAAACTGAATGTGATATTGTCGTGTACTCAGGTTGCATATAAAAGTAGCTAAAACAGCCTAAAGAGCTAGTTTTAGGATTAGACTCACGAATCAGCGTTAGATAGTTGATGCTTACAAGCTTGAATATTTTAATACGCTGGGGTTGATAAAGTTATCAAAAGTGTCATGGCAAGAAGTCAAATCCTAAAGGGAGGCCATTGTCTTAAAAAGTGGTTAACATTTATAGCTTATATGGGAACATAAGTCTTACTCACCTAAGACTACAGAAATTATGGTTTTTTGATGCAGCAACATGTGACCTGTATGATTTAATGTGAAGTACAAGAAGTGCTGCCAAGTGAGTGGGACATCTTGCTAGATAAACTTTTGGTTATCTGTTGTCTCTCTATGTAATTCAAAATCTATTACTGTTAGCTAATGCCTGTAGATTATTATTAGCTGCCCATGAGATAAATTTTAGGTATACTCTTTTCTGTGCGGTCCAGAAGGCTGTAGTTTGGAAATGAATTCTGGTCAAGAAGTGGGCGTGATCCACTAGAACATTAAGAGGTGCTGTTTGGAGCAAGGATATAAAATTGGCCCCCACCAGAGTTCTGACCCTTTTATTCTCATTCTTTAATTCTTCAAAGATCATACACGGCAGATCCAAGGCCAAAGCTGCAAGTTGTTTCAGTATCCTGGGATCTTATTCAACAGAGCTAAGGAGATTCAGGTTTATTTTAAATTGCTAGGCTCATTCTTCCCAGCCTCTTATCTCTCCTGTGTGGCTATTCCAGTGTCCACACCTAAGCAGCTTCATTGCAGCCAGCCAGCTGGACACCAGCATCTGTGGTTAAGCAGAATTCTGACTTTCCAGCCCTCAGTTTCAGCTACTGCTGCTTTCTCCCATCCAATGATTATATTGAAATAAACTGTTTATGTGGAGTGAAAATATCTAGAAAGAGGCCTGTAAATCTGAGTCAGTGGAAAAGTCTGCAGAAGGGAATTCTCCCTGAGATGTGTGTTAGTGGTGGGAGCAGCAGTGTGGGGTGGTGCTCACCCTGCCAGGGTCGCTGTTTCCACGTGGAACATCTTAATTAGGGCTTCATATAGTTAGAATATTTTGCATATTACTGTTTTTTTATTTCAAAATTATAGCTACTTTAAAAAATAATAGTTCTTAAAAAGTTGCTGGGTTTTCCATTTATTTTTTAAATTATAAAAGACACGTAGCATTACTGATAGTTTGAGAAGTAAAGATAAGGGAAAATAATCATTCATAATCCCTAACACAATTATTATTTTTGTTTATTCCCTTCCGGTCTTTTTTTATACGTATGCTTTTATGTAGTTGTAATCACACTGCAATACAGTTTCCAGTCCCTTTCCCACTTAGCATGTGTCACTTGCATTTTTCCATGTTGTTATATGGTCTTTATCCTCCTAATGGCTGCATGATGGTCCATTGCAGTGTATTTACTTAACAACTTACCTATTGTTATCATTTTGATTGCTTCCAGTTTCCCACTGTTATAAAGCATATTGTGATAAGCATCTTTGTACATACTGTTTTCCCATATTTGTGTTACTTGTTGCATTTTTTAAAAAGTGTTATTCAGGAACCAAGATATTTACTCAACAATGGGAATTACATTTGAAGCTAATGAGGAAATGGGGCATTATTTAACAATTTGTTGGGTCTTCACTATTCCATAAATTGAAGGGAACATGCAGCAGAAAAGTACTAGCACAATCATAGGTGTTTAGACATCTGAAAAGTACCTCTGGTTCATTCAGAGGTCCTGGGTATTGTTAGACTCTTCCGTCCTTAGCGACATGATTAAGTACTTTGGTGCTGATCTTCACTGCTTCATTGCAATTTCAATGCCATATGCAGATACATAAGAGGCTATGTGAAAAGGTAAAAAAAAATCAGCATATTCTTTGGTCAACATCTCTCAGGAAGGATACCAGTGATTCCTCTTTTCTGAACTTCACCTAAAAGTGTGGGTTTTGTGGCTGTCGTAGCAATGCCATTCTCATCATGTTCAATGTCAGTAATATAGTCCTTAGTGAGTGTCCAAGTGAAGGCTGTGATCTCCTACTTAATATTCCTGAGGCATTGAACGTATTGGTCACTCACATGCCAAGTACAGGCTCGTAATTATAGTGACAGTCTCTATTTTTTTCAAGGGTTGCAAAGGTTTTATTTAATGAAACATGCTTAAAACTAACTAGAACACTTTTCGGTCTCTCTTTCTACCTCTCTTTTCTTGACTGAACTTCATTCCCTCAGTGTGAATGAGTAAAGGTGAGTTTTGGGAGGCAAGGAAGCAGGGTTCACGGTAGTGGGTCTCTGTGAACTAATAGCAGGGAAGAAAAATAAGCATTGCAGTTTTTAAATGGGGGAAAAAATCAGGAAAAAGGCATGCATAAAGGATTTATCCTTTCCACGAAAACACTGATTAATGAAATCTAGTATGAACGGGGAGTCATGCCCTTTAAATATTAGATTTCATTCTTAGTGGATAGTAGTCTTCTGAAAGGAGATATTCTGCCTCTGCCGGCTCTTTACGGACACATATGTTTCAGGCCCTTGCACTGATCAAGGATGCAAATGCTTCAGGTAACCGAATCACTGGACAGGGTGAAACATTGTGCTGGACAGATGTGTTGTCAGGAAAGGGCTTTTGCTGATAAAAGAGACAGCTGCCCTTGGGATGGGGTGGTGGCGGGGGAGGAAGGGGAGTCAAGTAAGAGGGAAGGAAGTATGCAAGGGAAGGTGACCCAACCACACGAAGCCAGCCTCTTGAGCCCCCAGCTGGGAAACTCCACCAGCTTGCTAGCTCTTCCGGTTCTAGCAGAGCTGGCCAGACATCTGGCCTCTGTTCTAATTAAAGTGGGCAACCAATTTGGTGGCTGTAGTGAGGAAAACAGCAGTGAAATCTTGATGCCTGTAGGGTCATAACAAGGTCCCACATAATTCTTTAAGACTGAGGCTTTGCCAAGTCGTATCCATTTCCTAAGGGCCATTTAATTCAACTCCACTTAGATTTACTGAGTGCCAGTTATATACAAAGCCCGGAGCTCAGCCCTCAGAAAACCCTTGTCTTTTGGGGAAGGAAGACAAGGGGACAACAAACTATGTTGTAGAGAAGATTGAATTAAAGACCACGATAGAGGACATTCAGGGTTCTCTAGGAGTGTAGCAGAGGAAGTATTTTATTATTGAGAGAATCTGGGGAGGCTTCCTGGTGGAGCTGACATTTTCTCCAAACTTGGAATTTTGAAGTCAGGTTCTAGGCAAACATTCTAGAGGATTGCTGTGAGCAGAGAAACACACTCCCTAAATGAAATTTCGCACCTGGAACTCTCTTCTCTTTCTGGGAGTGAGACAGAAGACTCTTCCAGTATAGTCATGGAATTTCTCACATTTCATGGGTGGCAACTCAGGCCCTGGGACCTCTAAGACTAGGACTTTAGACAGATGGAACGAACCAGGAGCCTGGCTTTTCACACGACTCCAGTTGTTGGAGAAGGATCATTTTAGCCCCTCGATATCTGGCTTTTGTTTATGCTCCAAACAGTGTATATGGTAACCTGATACTATCAGGAATAATTAAGCCCAATCGACCCAAGTTATCTCCAGCTAGGTAGTTAACCTGACTTGGCTCTGTTGGTGGCATTGGCTAAAGGCAAAGTGAGAGCTGTCTATCTCCATATAAATGAGCCAGTTGGAGCTGATTTGTTAATTGTTTTCTTTCCCTTCCTGCCCCCTCTGATATTCTTCCCCCCACGTTCTCTCTGAGTGCCAAAGGACTGGTTGGCAAGACTGTGCCAGGGATCTGAAAAACTCTTATTTTATCTTTGTTACTGAAGGCAAAAATGATCTGTTATATATATTTTATAAGAAAATGTGTTTTGTTTGTAGCTCTACAGTCAGCCCTCCCTTTCCCCCTCCTAATAAGCTCATGTCAGAACTCTGAAGTAAGTTCGCCATAATGGTAGCCTAAAGGACATATTTTGTAAGAATGAAAAATGAACATATTATTTATGTATCAATAGTGTAAGAAGCATTGATCAATGTTAGCAGCCTGATGTTTTGCTTCTCTGTTTCCCCTCCAACCCTCCTTTACCTTACCCTGCTTCTCCCTCCCTTCTTGCCGCAGGTGCCTGTGACACTCCTACTATTTAGAAAGAGAGTTCTAGCCTGTCCTGGTCAGTTTGTGCTGGGATTTGGTCTTTAATACGGAGCCTTCAACGGCCGAGCCTCCAAAATGACTCTCTGACAGCCAGCCATTAATTACCATCATCCGCATCTAATTCATTCATCCCTCTCCCTCTCATGTAGAGGGACAGCTAGGGCTGAGGGCACTCAGGGAAATGTAGGCATGATTCCATGTTCTTTATGCAGAGAGGGCTGCCGGAGACTTTGTTGGATGCAGGGGCTTTAATTGAATTGGCTTGCCAATAAAGCTGTTGTCATTCAGTAAGTGAATTTGTTGTACTACTCAAACCACAGCTGCTGCAGACAGCCCGGAATTTCCTGAAGGCACGCCAGGCCATGGGCTTGCCTGGGTTCAGCCTTTTCGATTGATCCTGAAGGCCATGCAGAGTGTGGCCCTGTGGAGGTTGATTTTGGCACCCTTTTGGATGACAGTGAGTTACAGGGGCAGGCTGGAACCTGAGAGCCAGTGGGGTGTGACCTTGGGGGATCTTGTAGGGATTGGGGGATCTTGTAGGGATCAGGGAACCCACAGGAATGTTAGGGACAGTAATTGGCGGGCGGAAAGCCTTGCCCACCACAATTGGGTGTTTTCATCAGTCCCCAGACAGCCGCTGCCCTTGGCTCCATCGAGCTAGTCATAAGAGGATATCACTTCCCATTGTAAAAAAAAATTGAGAATATGACAGTTAATATGTTTGTAGAGCCTTGTTTAAGAGGTCGAGTGGTATTGAGGAAATACTGCAGCAGTAGAACTGGCATTTGTTACTGGGAGATCGTTGGGCCAGAAATACTCTACCTCTCGCCACGGTTTATAAAACATGGCAAGATTGGCAGGTTGTGTGATTTATGATGGCTTTAAAGTAACATCAAGATTAAGGAAAGTTTTTCAAGGGACTGCAGGGCCATTTTTATTTTCTGCATCCAAGCACATGCATGTAGTTGGCTCAAGCGAATGAGAGCAGGACTGGCAGGCAGATTTTCATGTTTTGGTGTCTTTACAATTTAAATAGATAGGGATCTCTTGTTGAACTCTTCATTCAAGTGATTTCTCTCCCTTGTAATTTGGAATTCCCTGACCAGTGCTCAGACCTTTTCAGGGAACCTACTCTCCAGGTGTGGAGAGTTCATAGAACAGAAGGATCTCTAGTCGGCTTTCAGTTATTCAAGAGCAGAGCATTTTCCAGCCCTTTGCAACTGTTCTCCATCGTCTAACTACCTTTTGGCTATTTTGTTGTATCTTCACCAGGAATTGGGAGGGAAGAAAACCCTCTAAGTCAAATTTCATTTTTGTTTGAATCCTGAAATTCTAACAACTCAGAAACTCTTTAAATTAAGCCAATGTATTGGCCCTGTTCTTGACCTGACAAGTGAGAACTGAATTGATATGTCACATACATGACTCTAAGATTATAAGGAAAAAAGAGGGTGGTGGAGCATGGGAACGAGACTTTGGGATTCTCTGTCAGCAAGAATACATTCAGAGTGAGAGAGAGTGAGGTGGAGTGTATATGTGCTTATGTGTGTGTGTGTGTGTGTGTGTGTGAGAGAGAGAGAGAGAGAGAGAGAGGGAGAGAGAGAGAGAGAGAGAGAGGTTACTTTGATGCCCGACTTTGGGGTGAAATAGAGAAAACAGTGCCCCTAATTCTAGTCAGTAAATCCATTGACTGTAACTTTCCCTAGGTATAATCATGCTTTTGTAGACTCTTCTCCTGGATTTAATCATGAAGGAAGATGGAAATATATTAATTACTATTTCATTGCAAGAAGGTGGATTGAACTACAGGTAAAATTTAAGGTCCATTTTCTGAAGCTTCAGGCTTAGGTTAATATTTTTTTCCAAAACTGGTTAACTTTTAAAGTCAGAGCCAAATTTAAGTTATGTTGAGTTGAAGGCGAGATCTCTTTTCCTCCTTGCAAATGAGAAGTTTGTCTGTCTATGCCACAGATGTTCTGAAAAAGTAAGAAAAAGACAAAACAAATTAAAGTTATTCCTCCAAATGGCACAAGCATGCCTCCAGAGGACAGGATTTTGGTGGCTGTTCTTCTCCATTCCCACCATCTGGCCTCTTTTGTTTTCTGTTCTCTGTCTTCTGGCCTTTGTATCATTCCTACTATTCCCTACTCCTTCACCCTGATCTCCTTACTTCCTCTTTCTCCAATATGTCTCAATCCTTTCCTCCTGATCTCATCCAATCATGTATCAAATTATATAGGAATAATATTAAAATTTAATATGATCTTGCCTTTAAACACACAATTTCCTTAACCTTCTTCCCCAGCTGCTGCTTCTTCCTTCCTTCATGTTGGAGGGTTTGCACAGCTGGTACCCAGTGAGGAGGCCACCATGATCCTGGTGATTTGCTCCCAGATGCTGCTTCCCACTAGCTACCGTCTCGGGTGGAAGACTTAGATCTGTGTTGAACTTTCCAAGGTAATAAATTCAGGGAAACCCAGCTGAGACCAACCCACAATATTCTTCATTTTGGGTTTCTGCTTTTCATAATGAATGCCTTTCTGTACTTCTCTTTGATAAGTGGAATTAATGTCTCCACCTGAACTGGAAATGCTAAATTGATGATAGTCTCTCGAGGATTTTGCGTCTTGCTCTGACACCTTCAGTGACTTCATCAGAATTTAGGTGTATTAAGGGATTAAGGAGTTTGGCTTATATGTATGAAGTTCTCAAGGTGTTCTCAGAGGCTGTTCCTAAGCCAAGTCCTGATGGTCCCTAGGGGAGAAAACTTTTCAGTGAACACAGTGTAGTGTGAAACCTCATGACAAGCCAGCATAATACTTTAATCATTTTCTAGCAGTGGCTATGGAAAATGGTTATGGAAAAAATATAATCAGTCTCCCCCTACTTTGGTAAGCATTGTTTTCACTTCTCTTTCCAAGATTCAGAATTCTGCTTTGGTTCCCTCGTTGCTTTTCTTCTCAAGCTGGGGTATGTGGGGTGAGGTGGTGGTATGCTGGCCAAACCTTGGGGCTGTAGGATAAACGTGGCAATTTCCCTGGAGCATTTATTTTATTGAAGGATTTTTGAGGAAATGTTAATTAATGGAAAGATTATTATTACATTACAAAGTTGAATACAAAATTTGCATTAATTTTAAATAAAATAAGGAAACTTCAAACTTCTGCTTTAGATTCTTTATGTTATCCTCTATGTTGGGGCCCCAGAAGTGTGATTTCACTGTTCTCGGTGTGAGGGGTTGGAAGTTGCATGACCCTTGAGCTAATCACCCAACTGGGCTTCTTATCAGAGCTGAGAAAGACTGATTTGTCTGACAGTGGATCTTAATATCTTTGGAGCGTGAATCTTATTGTATATATAACGTCAATTCAATCACCCCTAATAATGGTGCTAGATATTAGCAGCTGTGTTATAGGCAAGTGTAGGAAGGGTGAAAGACTTTGGGCAATTTAATCTCTTCTTGGTTTATGAAAATGTCTTGCTGTGCATATATTCAACCCACAGTCATCTGGGGACATGACATTTGTGTGTGGATTATCTCAGCTTCTTATGTTCCAAATTTCCATTTATCTGCTCGTTCAGTCAGTTGTGATGAGTTGGAAAGCTATTTAACCAGGTCCTACACGTCAACTCTTAGATCAGGCTCAAGGGAGATATGCAGAGTGGGCACTCTTGGCAAAGGCATCCTATTGATTTCATCATGGCTTTGGCCCCATGCCCTAGTGTGAAACTTGTGTTCCTGCTGAAATCTGCACTAGCATGGGTCACAGGGCTCCTTTAGCCCTTCTGGCTGAGGGCCTGGCTCCAAAGCCGTCTAGTGATCCCTTTAGTCCTGTTGCCCCACACTCTGAGCTGAGTCTTTCAATTTTGCCTCTTAAGATGAGAAAAAGTGCAGGTCTTCAAGGAAGAGCCAGTGAAGAGGACATTTCTCTTTAAGGCTAGCGTTGATCTAAGACGCCCACCTTGGCCAACCCACAGAAGTAATAATCCCAGGTTCAGTGGCACAGGAATACTAAGAGAGGAGTATGAGTAGATGAGACCGGAAAAAGCACCGGACCCAGACACTCCACACTTCTTCACCCTTCTCTCATCACAGAGAGAAGCTTGGGAGTGGGAGAAGGGGAAGAATTAGGGCACCAAGGCTGGCTAGTGAGGAGCAGGATACAGAGGAAAGTTTAACGGAAGGAGCTGTCAGGTTTCTCCTGATGGCTGGCGTGTGGGACTGCCATTTTGCCCCCCACCATAAGAAGGCCCCTGCGGAGAGAGGCAGTGATGTTACACACTCCTTTATTTTTTGTTTATTTTTCAGGTTCTTAGGTGTGGTAAAATGGCTCCGTTGTGGTGGAAAATGCAGTTTTCTCAAGGTGGCTTTGGATTGTGTGTGTGCTTCCCTGGCAGGGCACCTGGTGCTAATGCTTACACGATCCATGAGGAAAGGGTTTGCTGACCAGATTAGCAATGTGAACCGGACTACAGGAGAGACCGTTTATCTGCCTGAGAACAAACTGTTTTCTAGCACCTCAGTAGCACCACTTACATACAATTTTAATGTGCTAATGGCAAGTGGTTATTACTAGTGAGTTCACTTGAAAGAAATAAAATAGCCTTCTCTATTTTATAGAGAAGTGTATAACTCAAGTCTGAGTTACTTGCCAGGTGCTCTGAACTAGAGAGGTGCGACGGGAATGTTCTCTTGGATTTGGGGCATTGAGCATGCATGCAAGCAGGGTTCCTTTTCTTCAGAAGAAAAATAAATGGCAACATTCTGTTTTGGGGTTTGAAATCGCATGACTGAAAATATAAAGGTGACCACTGTGATATGCTTTTTTAATGAGGGCAGAGATGTCAAGAGAAACCAGCCTTCTAGGAACAAAACAATATTCTGTCAGGTGCTATGGACTTAAGACCTTTTTCTCTCTTGGAATAATGTCCTTAAAAATAACCAAATTTTCCATTCAATAGAAAAATGTTCATACTTCCCTCCCCATCAATATGAATTGTTGTCATAGAGCATGGGGCACTAGCAAGCCATATTGACTTTGGAAATTAAAATGGGAATGTTCAAGAACGTTTTTGAAGAATTATATGGCATTTTAGCCATCTTAATGGCTTTCTTTTTAGGGTCAGTGAGAGTATTCTTGCTAAAATGTAGCCCATTGCTTTAGAAATAGTTTCCTTAATGTCTTTCCTGTTGCCCCTGCTGGGTCTGTGCAGGAAATGTAAACCAACATACAATATGTGTGTTTATTTTCATGTCCCATTTTATGGGAAATTGGATGGGATATTCCGCTGAGGCTTCAGCTATGAAGTGTTGACAATATGGGGAGAGCAGGGCAGGCTATTGCTGAAAAAGTTTGCCAGGGAAGAAAGGGCTTCTGAAATCTTTGAGAGCCATGGGGAAGAGCCAGGCCTCCCTGCAGGAGTTCCGTTACTCAGGGGCAAGGAGGGAGGCGTGCAGTAATGAAACTGGCTGGTGAGCCACTGAGCCAGTTAACAACAACCTCACCCTCCAGCCCCAGTTGCCAGCACAGTAGAGCAGGTCTGCTGTACCACACTTCATCTTGTGGGATGGTAAGTGTGATGCTGTGTGGTCTTCCTGCGTCTGCTGGATACAGGAAACTCAGGATACCAAACACCCAATCCGAAGTCCAAAAGGAGTCATTAACTAGGCAGAGGGCAGAGTTACCCCAAGGACCCCTGCAGAACCGGAGAGGCTATAGATTCTCAAACCAGTCATAACCTGGCCATGTGCAGGTGGTAGCTAAATAGAACCTTTTCCTGGGATCCTACTGGAAAAGTAATTTTAAAAGTGTCTGGGCAGTGTGGGGCCTGGGCAGGGTGTGTGTGTGTCAGTGTGTTTCCTGTAGTATGTTTGAAATCTCAGGGCTAGGCCCATCTGTAAGGCAGCGGTAGGTGTCAGTGGGAATGCAAGTTCTTCCTACAGAAGAAAGGAGTTAGTATGTTTGCATTTTAAGCTCATAAACAGCTGTAGCCTGGACCATCATCACAAGCACATTGGGGCTGGAGGCGCTAAGGGCGGCCGTTTGCCAGTGCGTTGTGGCAATTTCCAAGCTGTAGACTGAAATACTGTATAAACTTCCAATTTGATTAGGATTTTGTCTTGTGTTTCTAAACAAGAAAATTGAGGAGTGTCAAATTAATTTTGTAGTCTTGGTCACTTTTTAATTCCAGTTGGCCATCTCAGCCTAGATGTGTGCAAATACTGATTCCAGGAAATAGTCAAAGTGCCAAACTTGGTAAATAAATGTGTTTATTTTACAAATGGATTCAAGATGAAACACCCAGCACTTCTCCAGGGCATTTCTGTCCCTGCCTGTTCATTTTAGCAGCTTGACCAAATGAATTCGCTTCCCTTAGTATAATATTTAAATGGACTTCTGGCATCTGATGCATTGCCTGCTGCTCCAATTTCCTAAGAAAGTCATTTAAATAAAACTTGACTATCTTGCATCTACTATGGAAGCCAATCCATTAAAAATCCTGGTCACTTCTCTCTCTCTCTCTAATTTTAGACAAGCCATGTGGAATTATTGGCGTTTGAGAAAATTCATCTTATCAGAGCTGAAAGTTTTGGATTTAATTTTTAACAATTTTTTTTTCTTTCCTAGCTTTCTAAATGAACAAAAAGACAAATAAGAAAAGGTTGCCATGAGAAGTTAGCAAGCTGTCAGTGGAGATTTCACTACTAAATGAAACTCCACTTCAGCTTTTTGGGGGAAGAGTTCCACCTCCCTTTCTTCCAATTCCCAGCCTTCCCTCTACCCTGCTCTTCCCATGCCCAATATGAGAAAGGAAAAGAACCTTGACAGGTGTCCTGTCTTCCAGGAATTTGCAGTCTGGTTAAGGAGACAGGCTCTACCCATTCAGAGGGTAGCCTGTGTGATTTGGGTTACTTGCTGAGCACAAGATGAGGGTGCAGAGTGGAGAGGGCAGAGAGATGGTTATGCACTGGTCAGGGGCCAGGATGCGGGGGTGTTGTTAAGTTGGTCTGAAGGGTAGTGGGAAGTGGTTATATGAAAAGCAAGGGAGGAGATGCTGACAGTAGCGCAAAGATGGTGAATATGAGAGGAGCAGCCTCCACAAAAGAAAGAAGTGCAAAGCAAAAGGTCAAGCTGGAGGGCAGGGACTTGGCCAGCTTGACTGTACCCCCAGAAAGAGAGGGGATCTTGGAATTGCCGGAGACAGGGCTGAAACAGTCCCGGGGCTAGGCTGGGCGAGGCCTTGAGGTGGGGTTAAGGAGTTTAGATTTGTGGTGTGGCTGGTGGGAGGGGATGTGCCGGGAAGTGGCGGAGAAGAATGAAGCCCAAGGTAGAGGCTTCTGTTTTCAGTGTTCTTGGGCCTTGGGTGGCGCATGTGTCATATCACAACGTGGGTCACCGGAGCCAGAGCTTCCTAGAGGCAGGGGCCAAAGCATGGCTCCACGTGGCGCGAGGTAGAGGATGCTGCAGACTGGGGGTGGCTGGGAAGGTGTCTAGGAAGAGAAGAGGGTTTTGTGACATGGAGGGCGTGGTCCTAGGTAGTACTTAGAGTCACCTTTTATCACAGGAAGATGATTATTAAAGCAGCACTAGATCCTACCTTGGCATTCAAAACGTATGAGTAAAAATATATTGGTTGCCAAATTTACTTCTTGTTCCCTTTCTTCCCGTTCAAAATAGTAATTGGTGCTTTTTCCCCCAAACAGATGTTCTCAATTTTTTAGCACGTTGTGGGGTTGCAGAGTGTGTGTGGGGGGCAGCAGCTGGTGATAACATCTTTTATTTTTTATTTTCTGGCTGTGGGTTGGAGTTAGAATCAGGATTTAGAAATGAGGAAGCCGTGGCTTGTGGTCCTGCATCCTGACATCTCACACTGCATCTCAGGTAGCAGTTGTCCTTATGAGTCAAACCTGCAACCTATTAGCAAGTAGGTTGCATCTTTATATTATGTAAGTTATACCTGCTTGTGGTTAAAAAAAAAAACAAAAACCAGAACGCTTCCTTTTCTCCAGTATCTCTCTCCAGAGGAAACCACTGTTAACAGTTTGGTATTTATCTTTTGTCTTTTTTGCAGATAATAATACTGATGGCAACTAACTTTTAATATGTGCCAGATACTTTTCTAAGTGCTTTACCCATAGGAACTCATTCAGTCCATGCATTAGTCCTATGAGGCAGATATTATTACTTTCTTCATTTGACAGATAAGGAAACTGAGGCACAGAGAAATTAAATAATTTGCTTAAGTTCACATAGGTAGTAGGAGATGAAGCCAGGATTGATACTCAAGCAGTCTGAGTCCTGAATCTATGCTCTTAATTATGAGTTTATGCTGTCTCCATGAATGTGTATAATATACATACACAAAATTATATATTTAGTTCTTAAAAAAATAAAATCATTCTTTTTAAAATCTGCATAGAATCTAACTGATGTACCACCAATTATTTAATGATTCTCTTATTGCTGGCCATTTGTTTTCTTTCCAGATTTTTGCTATTATAAACAATATTGCAGGGAGCATTCTAACAACAATAGCAGCAGCAACAGCTAGCTACCATTAATTCTGAATAGTATCCTTACTATGGGCAGGGTCCCGTTCTAAGCTCTTTTCCAAGTATTTCTACAGGTTAGATGCCTGGAAGTCAGGATGCTAGGTTAGAGTCCAAGAACATTTAAAATTTTGATTACATCTGCCAACTTTTCCTCCAAAAAAAGAGCAACTATTTATTGAGTGTCAACTTTCAGTTCAACATTCTGTTAGGGATTGTTTGCAATGCAGAAGCACGTAAGATTGGGGCCCTCCTGGAGGTCTACAAGGGAAGAGAGACAAGCGGTGCAAGTCATCAGGTGATTCAAATAGACTTTACATAGGGCAAGTCTGGTGGTATAGCTGGGAGCACTACCGGGGTGCAGGGAGAAGGGAGGTCTGTGAGTGACAGAAGGTATCAGCAGAGGCTTCAGATGGGCTGCAGGAAGCTTGGAAGGATTTGGAAGGGATGGGGTGGGGAGCAGTCCTGGTGAGGGTTGGAGAAGAACAATGCTGGGGGGGGAGCTGGTGTAGTTTAAGTATGAGGCGGTGTGTCAGTGGGATTGTGGTTCTGACTGAAGCGAAGGGTGTGTGTTGGAAAATGGCAAGCCAGCCTATTGCCAAGAAAAGAGCAGGATTAGAGTAAAAACAGAAGCCTACCTGTCCCATGTCTAAATGTTTTAAAATTACAAATAAAGCTAATAAATTGCTAACATATATCCTGTTCTTCTGCCTTGACACATGAATCTTCATAATGACCTGGAAGAGGTTTGAACTTAAAATTCTCACCTCCATGGAACATGGCACTGGAAGGTGATGAAGTATGTTTCCAGATCAGCTGCAAGTCAGAAAGGGACTAGGGCTTGTGATAATCCGGTATATTTGCCTTAGTCACTTTGATGAGCTCTTTTCTTCTGTCAGTGCTAAAGCATACTGGTGGTATAGCTGTTTTCAAGAGCAGACAATCACAGCCCAGAAAAGGTGTGTGGGTGCCCTGGACACACAGAGGTTGAACCCCCAGTCTCTGGCTTGAAGTTGAGAGGTGGAGATGGAAGTGTCCCTCTTCCTTCTCCCTCCTCACCCCACCCCCAACCAACAAAGAAAGACATGCAGGTGCTTGTCTATGACTTTCTGTTCTGCAATGGAAATGGCCTCCGTGTTTTTGTTTCACAAGCACAGTTAAGGTCTGATTTCAGTGCTACAAAGGAAACGAGGGCAATGGTAAGAAACCCAGAACTTGCATGCAAATCATGAACCATTTTTAATTTGTTCGGTATATTCAGGTAGGGGAAATTCTATATTTGAATATAAGCAGCCACTTTGAACCAGGTATGGAAGTAGCTATGTAAGCAATGTTTGGTGACGCATTGCTGAAGTTGTAAAATTTGTACCTCTCAAAACACGGACATTGAAAAGTTAAGTTTCTCACAGCAATACTAACGTACCTGCATTACATTGCACGGGCAATTCTGCATCATAAATAA
The DNA here is from genome assembly GCF_949987535.1 of Balaenoptera acutorostrata. Classification (NCBI taxonomy): domain Eukaryota; kingdom Metazoa; phylum Chordata; class Mammalia; order Artiodactyla; family Balaenopteridae; genus Balaenoptera; species Balaenoptera acutorostrata. The sequence continues at coordinate 42,642,879 of NC_080075.1, forward strand.
TGGATTTACAGGCTTAACTACTACTCAGGAATATTATACATGTGGAATGTGGCTGAATTAATGTCACCATGACACCCTTAGCTTTCGCTGAGGAGGTTTCCTCAGCCTTAGGCTGGAGCCAGGCGGGGCCAGGCTGGAGAGAGCCACTGTTGCCTGGCCCAGAAACTTTGCCTAATGGGCAAGAACACTGTTTGGGACTCAAGGATTTTGAGTGCCACAAGCTACAAATCGCAGGAAAAGAGAAATCAAGCATTAAGGTCTTCCCCAGATTATTACTGCCTGGAACAGTCTGGAAATTGTAGAGTCCTTCTCAGTGTTGGCAGGGACCTGTGTGAGGTCCAGCTCTGCGGGGGTGTTTGCTTTTACTGCTGCCATTTCTCCATTTCTGGTTTTACTTGCTCTGAGCTCTGTCAGAGCGAGTATGGAGAACTGCTCTTACTGGCTTTTCCTAGAGCTGGAAGGAGTGCTGGGGGAGAGTTGCGTGGTGGGTAATGCACAGAGACCGGGGCGTGACTTATACGCAAGTCCCTATGAGCCCCGTGACCACACCAGTCTTAACTTATCCCACAGGAGGAATTGGGTGAAGAGACTTGAGGGGTAGCAAAGGAGGGAAAATGCAAGGACATTGCGTGTGTGTGTGTGTGTGTGTGTGTGTGTGTGTGTGTGTGTGTTGCAATGTCTGGAAGGAGGATGGAAGGTGGGACTGGTCTGCCACACTGCAGCTGGTCCGTGAGTTAGTGTGGAGCCCGCCAAAATGGGTTGACTTCAGGTCCTCGCACCCTGGAGGCAACTTGCCATGATGAGCTCCTCTCGGCAGAACCTCCTGGGGTGCTGGTGTGGGGCACACATGTTGGTTTCCCTTTCCTTCAATGGGAGGAACTGGAATCAGTTGACCAGCAAGTCACTATGGTGCACTTTTTTATGTGTTCTGCTGGGCTAGGGGCTGTGGAGGACGCTCAGAGTCTTTGGTCAGATGATTGCAGATGTATGTGCATTCTAAAGAGCAGCCCAGGACATGTCATGGGTGCCCAGTTCAGAGGATGGAGACCTTGAGTGTGTGGGGGTGGGGGTGGGGGAGGGGCAGGGAGTGGGGGGGTGGGATGGGGGAGTATAGTCAGGGAAGGCTTCAAGGAAGAGGCAGCCCTGAGCTGCTTTTCAAAGGAGAGAGAGGATTTTAGACAGGCAGAGAGAAGTGGGTATAACTCAGTAGAAGGAGGAGATTCCAGAAGCCCTGAGGATCTCTAGCCCTGTAGGGAACAGGGCTCCTAGTGATAGCTTTTTGGTCTGAGTTGAGGCCTGAGTCCCAATTTCAGTCTGAATGCTGGTCAGCTGAAGAAGACACTGCCACTTCACTCTCCTCCCTCCTGTTCTGCTCATGACAGTCATGATAAGTTTATAACCAACATTGTGCCCCCAGAGGCAGGCAGGCAGGTAGTTGGCCTTCGCCACTGGTGCAGAGAACCAAATCAACCAACCGGGGTTCCCGCCAGAACAGGAAACCATGGGGAGTATCTGCCTGGCTGCATCCTCTGAGACACTTTGTCACCCTGTTCCCTGAGAGGAGAGCCTTGGTGTGGCACCTGCCTCACTGCGGACATGTGGACAAGGCCTCCGGAAGGAGGGAGAGAGCCCCGGCTGGCTTTCCAGAGACAGGTTGGGTGGCTTATCATTGATGACTGTTGCCCCTCAGGCAGCTGTTTGCCCTGGGTGAGTGAGTTCCTCTCTCTGGACTCAGTTTCTGAATCTGTAGACTGAGGGTGGACCAGATGGCTTTGGAGGTCCCTTCCAGGTCAGCTCTCTCCTGTCCCTAAAGGCAGATGGAGGCAGGTGGGGAGGGCAGTGGAGCAGAGAGAAATCGAGAGGAATTCCCCAGCCAGGCTCTCGGGAACCACACAGTTCCCCATTCTAGTGCCACCTGCTCGGAGGTTGCGGGTAAGAAGGGTGCTGGCCTTGAAGGCTCCATGGATGGGTAGCTTGGCCTCCCCAGATGTGCCCGTAGGCTTCTTGGGGTCCATATGTGGACAACTGTGGAACCCTTGCTTAGGCCATTCTTGACTTACCAGGAAAAGTTCAGTCTTGCTTTGGGTATACAGCTGCCTGTGGTCCCGGGGAGGAAACTGTTGCCCTGAGATGCTCACTCACTGTCTTGTGACTGCAGCAAGGGCTGTGTCGTCATGGCCAGAATCAGCAGACACAGGTCCAGGGGAAATGCCCCAGGTGCCTCCCATGGAGTCCTGGGTGCAAACATGCCCTTACGCCCACAGCACATGACATCTGCAGAGCCAAGGCTGGAAGGCCCTGGCCAAGGACTGCCCTGATGCTGGAAGCCTCTTTGAAGAGTGAGGCCCAGAGAGGACAGATGACTTGTGCAGAGCTGTGCAGCCACTTGGGGATGCAGTTGCAGCTGACTCCAAGTCTCCTGACTCCCAGGCAGTAGTGCTTTCTCTTCCACCAAATTGAAAGGTGGAAGGAGGCTTGGCATACCACAGAATAAAACTTGCACTGACCCCCCTGAGGCTCAGACCATTCTCTAAAAATGTGTCAGAGGAAGTGAGAATGCAGGGCCTCTCTTCACACGTTGGAGTTGTAGGTGGGGCACGTGCTCTCAGCTCCAGGCAGGGCAGAGAAAGTTGTGGAAGGGCAGCCAACCAAGAAGCACTTATTTAAACATTTGTGTGTGCCCAGCCTTGAGCTAGTCATAGTACAGCATGGAGGAGCTTTAAGGTACACACCTCACACGGCAATTTCACTGCAGCTGGCAAGGCAAATTTAACTCCCAAATTAATTGCAAAAACACCTAAATGCGAGCTCCTGTTTGTGTTATAAAATAGAAGAAAATATATTTACGTTTGCATAAAGAAAATCTGGAAGGATACAAAAAGCTAATAAAAGTGCTTAATGAGCAGTCACGTGACAGGAGTGGGGGGGTAAGATGTTGTCCTTTGTACCTTTTGATTATAAAAAATATTTTGGACTATGTGAATGTATTATCTTTGCAGAAAATTAGGGGTAAACGACAACACCAAAACCAATCAATCACATGCTGAATTGAGTGACTGGTGGCCAAAGGAATTCAGAAAAAGCAGAGCTCAGGGGGTCTCCTAGAGCCTTCTAGGGCTCCTGGAAGATTAGAACTGGAAGGGACTCTAGGTGCCATTTTATTTGACTTCCCACTCAATGCTGGCATGTCTCGTACAACTACCAAGACATGGACGTTCCAGTGTCCCTCACTCAATAATTCCTAAGTCCCATGACATGCATGGACAGTGCTAATCCAGGGATCACAATGTACAAAGAGGCATCTGTCCTTAATGGTCTTATGCTCCCAAAGTGCACCTTTAATTGAAATGCAAGAAGATTTTGAGTCCCAGGGGAATAAACAAGGTGCTAAGGGGCTTGGAAGGAGGATAAAATCAGGCAAAGCAGCAGAGTTAATATAGCATTTGAAATAACAAAGGATGGGTCCCATTTTGACAGTCCGAGGGCAGGAATACCAGGTAGAGAGAACGTGAATTCATGAGTTCAGGAATTCTCAGGATTGGCTAGAGAATAGCCCATGTGTGGTGGAATAGTGGGATGGAAATTTGGGTTGGGCTAATGTTGTGGACTGTACTGAGTGCCAGTCTGAGGTGTTTTTTTTTAAATTCAGTAAAAAGTGGGGAACCAATAAAGATTTATGGGCATGTGCTTGAGTTATTTTTGAGATTCTCTAATGAGTGAGTGCTCTCTACTTCATCCAAGAATCCATGAGGAGAAGCTTCCTGGAAGCAGTAGGAATTGAGCTGGACCTTCAAGGATCAGTAGAATTTAGAGAGTATTCATTCTTGGGGGGGGGGGGGAAGAGCATGAGTCCAGTGTTGATGGTCACCACTGAAGGACTTTGACCATGAGAGAGCATGTTGATGCTGTGCATTGGAAAGACAGCTCTGGCTTTGCTATTTAGGATAGAATGGGGAAGGATTACCTGAAGCAGGGTGATTGGTGAGGAAGCTTTCTCTACAGTCTCAAGGCAGGACACTGAAGGCGTGACTTAGGTGGCAGTAATGGGAATGGAAAAAGTCAGACACACTGGAAAGACCTTTTCCTCTCCTATCCATAAGGTCCTCTTTGCTTGGATTTAGCTCATTTGCCAGTCCTGACGGAAGAGATCATTCTTAGCTCAACACTCCAAGCTCTCTGTTTACCGGATGTTTTCCTGGGTCGTTTCACCACTGGCAAGGAGTGGCAGCCATGTTTACCCCAGCCCTGCTGGTCATTGGTACTTTGCTGCAATTTGGATTGTGTTGATGGTGGGATAAACGTTTCCATCTTGGGCATCTTCCCAGCAACTTAGAAAAAGTTGCTCAATGGTGGTGGGACATCGCTAATACAACTAGGCTCAACATTGTCATTTTGCATGTAAGGGTATAGAGGTTTGGAGATTTAAAGGAACATGCTCAAACCAGAGAGAGAAGTGGGGACATGGGAGCAGAATTATGTCTTTTGACTCCAAGTCTTGGACATTTTTTTTTTTTTTTAGCATACCTTACAGTTTCTGTTGAATAATGCTAATATTTACTGAGCACCTACTATGTGTCATACACTGCGTTAAAACTTCAATATCATTATTTAATCCCCCAATGACCCTATCATTATCCCTATCTCTTCAGATGAGAAATGGAAAGTCAGAGAGATGAAGTAACTTTCCCAGGGTCACATGACTAGGAAGTTGCAAAGCCAGAATTTGTATCCAGGTCTCTCTGACTCTAAGTATCTGTTCAGGTATAAGAAACCCTCAAAATTATTTATTAAAAATAATTAACTCTCAATAAGAGTTCTTCTTTTGACATTTACTGTTTGAGAAGATACAGTGAACTCAGTAATACCTTTAGGTGAATTTGTATTTGAATAATCAGTGTCTACATACATTTTGGGAAATACATATTTGAAAAATAATAGTATGTATATGTGCCAGACCTGGCAGGAATGAGTTTTTAGAGCTCATCAGTTGGATGGAAGAGGTAGTATAGTAAGTGAGGTGGGAGAAAGTGGTGGCTTGGGAAGTACAGTAAGTCAAGCAGTCTCATTGGAGTGAGTGAGAATTTTCAGGTCTCTGGTATAACCTGACCCACCAGCCTGTGGTGTGAATAAAGTCACACATTTGATTGGCTCATTATTCCTACCTGTATAACTCATGACCTTGGGTCCTCCTGCAAAATTTCCTACTTAACACTAGTACTCCTGGGACACTCTAAGAGGTATTGTGTATAAAAAAGTTTGTACCTGCTGATGGACCCTAGATATTTGTTATGTCTTGCTGCTCTTCCCATGTCCTGCTCAGTGCCTCTGTGCTCCAGTATGCTGCTGTATTGGAGGTTGGTGGTCTGTGGTAAAGTGGGGGGAGGGAGTTGGACAGGGGAATGTTCCTCTTCTTTGTAAGAGGCATTTGTTAGAGGGGGTCTTACAGAGGGCTGCTTGAGCATCAGTGTGTCACAGAGTTTAGGGAAACATTTCTTTCTGATTTTTGATTGAGTATAATTTATATTCAGTAAAGTACACAGATCTTTAGTATTCCATTCAATGATTATCGACAATTGTGTATGCCTATGTAATCCAAAAAGATATAGAACATCTCAGAAATTGCTCTTGTATCCCTTTAGAGTCAATTTCCTTGTCCCCAGAGGAAACCACTTTCTAATTTTTATCATCTTACTTTAGTTTTAACTTCATCTAACTGGAACAATAAACATGTACTCTTTTGTGTCTGGCTTTTTCCTCTTAAAAGAATGATTTCAAGATTTGTCCATGGTGTTGCATGTATATAAATTTTTGTTCATTCTTTATGCTGTTGATTTATATTCCATTGTATGGATGTGCCACAGTTTATTTTTTCTATTCTCCTATAGATGGATATTTGGGCTGTTTCCAGTTTTTTACTATTATGAATAAAGCTGCTATTAACATTCTTGTGTAAGTCTTTTTGTTGAAGCATGTTTTTATTTCTTTTGTGTAAATACCTAGTAGTGAAATGCTGCACCATAGGATAGATGTATTTTTAACTTTATAAGAAACAGCCAAACAGGTCTGCAAAGTGATTGTACTATTTTATACATGCACCAAATATTGCTCCACATTGTCTCTGATATTTGGCATTGCTAGTGTTTTTATTTTAATTGTGCTAGTAGGTGTGAAATTATGGTTTTAATTTGCGCTTAAAGATGATGTTGAGCAACTTTTCATGTTTAATTTGCCATATCTTATTTTGTGAGATGTATTTTGCCTATTTTTAAAAAATAGGGCTGTTATTTTTTAAAAGCTTGATTTGTAGGTATTCTCTATGTATGCTGGATACACATCCTCTGTTGAATATATGTATTATAAATATTTTTTCCCAGTCTGTGGATAGCCTATTTATTTTCTTTATGGTGTCTTCTGATCACAGAATTATTCTTATTTTCAGAATGCCCCAGATGCTATTATTACATAATAAGCTATCTCCCAATTTTTTTTTTTTTTTTTACTTAAAATAATGACAGCATTTATTTTGCTCATGAATCTATAATTTTGGTAGGACTCAGTAGGGATAGCTTGTCTTTGTTCCTTTAGGTGTCAGCTGAGGTGGCTTGAAGAGTGGGACTGAAGTCATCTGAAGGCTTGATTACTCACATGTCTGGCCATTGATACTGTCAGCTTAGATCTTAGATGGGACTGTTGGAAGGAATAAATACTATGACCTCTCCATGTGGCTGGGTTCCAAGGGTGAGAGCACCTCCAGAAAGAGAGAGAGGAGAGAGAGAGTTAGATGGCAGCTGTTTTCCTTTTCTGACCTAGTTTCAGAAGTCATATATCATCACTTCTACTTTAGGAATTGAGCAGCTACAAGCTCACCCAGGTTTCAGGGAAGGGTTAATCAACTCAGCTTCTTGGTAGGGGAGTGACAGAGTTTTTGGAAGAGCATGTGGGACTGCTGTAGCCATTTTTGGAGAATAAAATCTTCCCCAGACTAATTTTTTTTTTTTTTTTTTTGGCCATGCTTTGCAGCTTAGTTCTCTGACCAGGGATGGAACCTGCACCCTCAGCAGTGAAAGTGTGGAGTCCTAACCATTGGACCACCAGGGTATTCCTCCCTAGACTAATTCTAATACATGAGTTTATTTTGTATTAGTTAGTGCTTTTTGCAACCATCCTAAAAGATCTTTGCCTATCCCAAGATCGCAAAGATATTCTATGTTCTCTTCCAGAGGGTATATAGCTCTAATTTTTACATTTAGGACTATGATCCATCTTTCTTGAATTAATTGTTGTGTAAAGAGTGAGGTAGGTGTTAAGGTTCACTTTGTTTTAAACACAGATATCAAGCTGATCTAGCACCATATGTTAGAAAGACTTTCCTTTGTAACAGAAGTTGAAATCAATTGACTATATATATATATATATATATATATATATATATATATATATGTTAATTAATGGATTCTCTATCATGTTCTATTGGTCTATTTGTCTATTTTTACATCAATATCAAATTATAACTTTATGATAAGGCTTGAAATCATGTTATATAAGTCCTCCAAATTTGTTATTCTTTTTCAGATATTTTGGATATTCTATGCCCATATAACTTTTAGACTTAGCTTGTGAATTTTTCAAAAAGGTCTACTAAAATATTTATTGGAATGGCATTGACTCTATAGATCCATTTAGACAGAGTGGACATTTAACAATATTTTGTCTTCCAATTCATGAGCATGGTACCTTTCCATTTATTTATCTCTTTAATTTCTTTCTGCAAAAATTTTGTGACTTGCACATTTTAAAATAGTTTTATTTATCAATATTTAATGTTTTTGATACTGTAAATGGAATTTAAAAATTATTTTCCAGTTATTCATTAGAACTATAGAGAAATTCAATTGTTTTTTGTACATTGGCCTTGTATCCTGTGACCTTCCTAAACTCATGTATTAGTTCTACTAATTCTTTTGTTGTTCCATAGGATTTTCCACCTATGCAATCATATTGTCTACAGATAACAATGGTTTTACTTCTTTTCTAATATTCTTGTGTTGTATTTTTTTTTCTTGCCTTATTGCACTGGCTAGGACTTCTAATATAATACTGAATAGATGTGGTAAGAGTGGATATAAGAATGACATTAGCAGTAGGTTTCTGGAGATTCCGTTTATCAGATTAAGGAAGTTCCCTTCTCTTCCTATCTTTCTATATGTGTATATAAAGCTAAATTTTTTGCTAATATTTGCTTAAAGATTTTTGTATTTATGCTCATGAAGGATATTTGTATTTTCTTCTTGTAATGTCTTTTTCAGGTTTTGATATAAGAGTTATATGAGCTTCATATGACAAGTGGGGAAGTGTTTCCTTCTCTAATTTCTGAAAGTGCTTGTGTAAAATTGGCACTAATTCTTCCTTAAATGTTTACATAATTAATTGGTGAGGCCATCTGAGCCTGGAGGTTTCTTTTTCAGTAGGTATGTTATTATGAGTTTAATTTCTTCTTTAAAAAATTTTTATCTATTTATTTATTTTTGGCTGCATTGGGTCTTTGCTGCTGCTCACAGGCTTTCTCTAGTTGCAGTGAGCAGGGGCTACTCTTCATTGTGGTATGTGGGCTTCTCATTGTGGTGACTTCTCTTGTTGCAGAGCATGGGCTCTAGGCATGTGGGCTTCAGTAGTTGTGGTATCCAGGCTCAGTAGTTGTGGCTCGTGGGCTCTAGAGCACAGGCTCAGTAGTTGTGGTTCACAGGCTTAGTTCATCCGCCGCATGTGGGATCTTCCTGGACCAGGAATTGAACCCATATACCCTGCCCTGGCAGGCAGATTCTTAACCACTGCACCATCAGGGAAGTCCAAGTTTAATTTCTTTAATAGATATAGGACTACAAATTTTGTTATGTTGTGTTTTCTTTATTATTCAGTTAGAGATATTTTCTAATTTTCCTTATGATTTCTTTTTTGAGTTCTGGATTATTTACAAGTGGTAATTTGGTCCAAGATGGCAGCATGGGAAGACCCTGAGGTCACTTCCTCCCATGGACCTACTGAATTTCACCTATATATACAGAAATTCCTCTTAAAGAAGAACTGAGGGCTGATTGACACTACCTTCTGCACAAGAAACAATAGAGGGACAACATAGAGATGGATACGAGAGATGGAGACGTGGTATTGACAACCTGCAGAGCGAGGGATATCATGAGGAGGGCCTGCATGTGGAATCAGGCACCCTGGAGCACAGAGAAAAAACAGTGGTCTAAAAGGCACCTAGATTATGTGAAGGAAATCCATTTAATAACCCTAAAGCATCTGCCAAATGGGTGGGGAATTGCTGGAACTCTCTCCAGGGTTGGAGGCACTGGAGAGCACCATTTTTTTTGCATTCCCCCTCCACCTTGATAGCATGGGCAGGAACTTTAGCCAGCCTGTCAAAGCTGCCTCAGCATGCCCCTGGCCTACACCAACTCTAGTTCTCTCGTGAGAGCAACCCCAGTGTGATGCACACTGGGACACCCTGTCCCATTCCAGCTGTTCTGCCAGGGCAGCCCTATTGTGTTGAGCCCTGGAGCCCCCCTGGCCCAACACTGCTCCAGCTCTAGCCGACCAGCCAAAACCACTTGGCACATGCAGTCACAAAGAATCAAACAAAATGAGAAGACAGAGAAATATGTTCCAAACAAAAGAACAAAATAAAACCCCAGAAAAAGAAGCCTAATGAAACTGAGATAAGTAGTTTACCTAATAAAGAGGTCAAAGTAATAGTCATAAAGATGTTCACTGAACTTGGTTGAAGAATGGAGGAACACAGTGAGATCTTCAACAAAGAGGAAATATAAGAAAGAATCAGTCAGAGCTGAAGGATGCAGTAACTGAAATGAAAAACATTAGAGGCAATCAACAGCAGATTAGATGATACAGAAGAATGGGTCAGTGATGTGGAAGACAGAATAGTGGAGATCACCCAATCAGAAAAACAAAAAGAAAAAAAGAATTTAAAAAAGTGAGTATAGTTTAAGGGACCTCTGGGGTAACATTAAGTATACTAGCATTTGCATTATAGGGGTCTCAGAGGGAGAAAAGAAAGAAGGGGGTAGAAAACTTATTTGAAGAAATAATGGTTAAAAATTTCCCTAACCTGCAGAAAGAAACACATATCTAGGTCCAAGAAGCACAAGAGTGTTTCCAACAATATGAACACAAAGAGACCTACACCAAGGCAAATCATAATTAAAATGCCAAATTTGAGGATAATGAGAGAATTTTAAAGGCAGTAAGAGAAAAATAACTACTCAAATATAAGGAAACTCTCATAATACTACCAGCTGATTTTTCAGCAGAAACTTTGCTGGCCAAAAGGGAGGGCAGGATATATTTGAAGTGCTGAAAGGAACAATCTTACAGCCAAGAATACTCTACCTGTCAAAGTTATCATTCAAACTGAAGAGGCTGTAAAGAGTTTCCCAGACAAGTAAAAATTAAAGGAGTTCGTTAACACTAAACTGACCTTTTAAGAAATGTTAAAGGGTCTTCTTTAAGCAGAAAGGAAAAGGCCACAACTAGAAATAAGAAAAAAATATGAAAGAAAAAATCTCACTGGTAAAGGCCAATATATATATATAAAAAAGCAGTGAATCAGACACGTAAAAAGCTAGTATAAAGGTTAAAAGACAAAATTAGTAAAATCAACTATAATTTCAATAAGTAGTTAAGGGATCCACAAAATAAAAAGAAGTAAAATGTGATATCAGAAACTTAGTATGTGTGGGGTAATAAAAATGTAGTGCTTTTAGAATGCATTCAGACTTAAAATAAACTGGTTTATATATCATATATATGTCAATATATATGAACCTCACGGCAATCACAAACCAAAAACCTTCAATATATATGCAAAAAATAAAGAGAAAGAAACCCAAACATAACACTAAAGAAAATTACCAAAACACAAGGAGAGAGACCAAGAGAAGAAGAAAGGAAGAGAGAACTGTAAAAACACCAGAAAACAATTTAAAAAATGTCATTAAGTAAATACCTATCAATAATCACTTTAAATGTGAATGGACCAAATGCTGCAATCAAAAGACATATGGTGGGACTTCCCTGGTGGTGCAGTGGTTAAGAATCCAACTGCCAATGCAGGGGACACGGGTTTGAGCCCTGGTCCAGGAAGATCCCACATGCCGCGGAGCAACTAAGCCTGTACGCCACAACTACTGAGCCTGCGCTCTAGAGCCAACGAGCCACAACTACTGAGCCCATGTGCCACAACTACTGAAGCCTGCATGCCTAGAGCCCATGCTCTGCAACAAGAGAAGCCACTGCAACGAGAAGCCCATGCACCGCAACAAAGAGTAGCTCCCGCTCGCCGCAACTAGAGAAAGCCTGTGTGCAGCAGCAAAGACCCAATGCAGCCAAAAATAAATAAGTTAAAAACAAGACATATGGTGCCTGAATGGATAGAAAAATAAGGCCCATATATATACTGCCTACAGGAAACTCACTTTAGATCTAAAGACACACATAGACTGAAAGTGAAGGGTGGAAAAGGCTATCCCATGTAAATGGAAACAAAAAGAAAGCTGGGATAGCAGTACTCATATCAGACTAAATAGACTTTAAAACAAAGACTGTAACAAGAGAAAAAGAAGGGCATTATATAATGATAAAGGGGTCAATGCAAGATAACATTTGCAAATATTTATGCACCCTACATAGGAGCATCTAAATATATAAAGCAAATATTAACAGACATGAAGGGAGAAATTGACAGTAATACAATAATAGTAGGGGACTTTAATACTCCACTTACATAAATTGATAGATCATCTAGACAGAAAATCAATAAGGAAACATTGGCTTTAAATGACACATTAGATCAGATGAACTTAATAGATATATACAGAACATTCTATCCAAAAACTGCAGAATAAACATTCTTTTCAAGTGCACTTGGAACATTCTCCAGATGGATCACATGTTAGGCCACAAAATAAGTCTCAATGAATTTAAGAAGATTGAAATCATATCAAGCATCTTTTCCAACCAACAGCATGAAACTAGAAATCAATTACAAGAAGAAAACTGGAATAAACACAGTCACATGGAGACTAAACAACATGTTACAAAACAACCAATGGATCAATGGAGAAATCAAAGAAGAAATTAGAAAAAATTCCTTGAAATAAATGAAAATGGAAACACAACTTTCCAAAATCTGTGGGACACAGCAAAAGCAGTTCTAAGAAGGAAGTTCATAATGATACAGACCTACCTAAAGAAACAATGTAAAGAAAAAGACCCTCAAATAAACAATTTAACTTTACACCTAAAAGAACTAGGAAAGGAAGAACAAACGAAGCCCAAAGTTAGCAGAAGGAAGTAAGTAAAAAAGATCAGAGTAGAAAGAAATGAAATACAGGCTAAAAAATCAATAGAAAAGATCAGTGGGCTTTCCTGGTGGCGCAGTGGTTGAGAATCTGCCTGCCAATGCAGGGGACACGGGTTCGAGCCCTGGTCTGGGAAGATCCCACATGCCGCGGAGCAACTAAGCCCGTGAGCCACAACTACTGAGCTTGCGTGTCTGGAGCCTATGCCCCGCAACAAGAGAGGCCGCGACAGTGAAAGGCCCACGCACCGCGATGAAGAGTGGCCCCCGCTTGCTGCAACTAGAGAAAGCCCCCGCACAGAAACGAAGACCCAACACAGCCAAAAATAAATAAATAAATAAATAAATTTATTTAAAAAAAAAAAGATCAGTGAGACTAAGAGCTAGTTCCTTGAAAAGATGAATAAAATTGATAACCTTTTAGCCAGACTCATCAAGAAAAAAAGAGGGCCCAAATTAATAAGTCAGAAATGAAAAAGGAAAAGTTACAGCTAATACCACAGAAATACAAAGAATCATTAGAAACTACTATAAACAATTATATGCCAACAAATTGGACAAACTGGAAGAAATGGATAAGTTCCTAGAAACATGTGATCTTCTAAGACTGAATCAAGAAGAAATAGAAAATATGAACAGACCAATTCTAGTAATGAAATTGAATCAGTAATCAAAACCTCCCAACAAGAAAAAATGCAGGAGTAGATGACTTCACAGGTGAATTCTACCGAACATACAAAGAAGAGTTAATACCTATACTTCTCAAATTATTCCAAAAAATTGAAGAGGAAGGAGTGCTTCTAAACTCATTCTACAAGGCCAACATTACCCTGATACCAAAATCAGTCAAAGACTACAAAAAAAGAAAATTACAGGCCAATATCCCTGATGAATATAGATGCAAAAACCCTCAACAAAATATTAGCAAACCTAATTCAACAATACGTTAAAAGGATCATACATCATGATCAAATAGGACTTATTACAAGAATGCAAAGATGGTTCTATATCTGCAAATCAACCAATGTGATACACCACATTAACAAAACGAATGATAAAAATCATATGATTATCTCATTAGATGCAGAAAAAACTTTTGACAGAATTCAACATCCATTTATGATAAAAACTTTCAACAAAATGGGTACTGAAGGAACATATGTCAACATAAATGTAAAGGCCATATATGACAAACCTACAGTTAACATCATAGTCAATGTTGAAAAGCAGAAAGCTTTTCCTGTAAGATCAGGAACAAGACAAGGATGCCCACTCTCACCACTTTTATTCAACGTAGTATTGAAGTCCTTGCCACGGCAATCAGACAAAGAAAAAAAAAAGGCATCCAAATTGGACGGGAAGAACTAAAACAGTCCCTATTAGCAGGTGACATGATACTGTATATAGAAAGTTGGAGACTCCATCAAATAACTATTAGAACTAATAAAGAAATTCAATAAAATTGCAGGATATAAAATTAATATACAGAAATCTGTTGCACCTCTATACACCAATAATGAAGTATCAGAAAGAGAAATTAAGAAAGCAATTCCGTTTACAATTGCATCACAAAGAATTTAAAAACTGGGAATAAATCTAACCAAGGAGGTGAAAGACCTGTACTCTGAAAACTATAAGACATTGATGAAAGAAATTGAAGACAACACAAATAAATGGAAAGGCATACCATGCTCTTGGATTGGAAGAATTAATTTTAAAATATCCATACGATCCAAAGCAATTTACAGATTCAATGCAATCTGTATCAAAATACCCATGGCATTTTTCACAGAATTAGAACAAATAATCCTAAAATTTGTGTGAAACCACAAAAGACCCCAAATAGTCAAAGCAATCTTGAGAACGAGAACAAAGCTGGAAGCATCATGCTCTGTGATTTCAAACCGTACTACAAAACTATAGTAATCAAAATAGTATGGCACTGGCATAAAAAGACACATAGATCAATGGAATAGAATAGAGAACCCAGAAGTAAACCCACACTTATATGGTCAATTAATCTACAACAAAGGAGGCAGGGACATATAATGGGGAAAAGACAGTCTTCAATAAATGGTGTTGGGAAAACTGGATAGCTACATGCGAAAGAATGGAACTAGCCCACTTTCTCACACCATGTACAAAAATAAACTCAGAATGGATTAAAGACGTAAATGTGAGACCTGAAACCATTAAACTCCCAGAAGAAAACTTAGGCAGTAAGCTTTTTGACATTAGTCTTAGCAATACTTTTTTGGATCTGTCTTCTTAGGCCAGGGTAACAAAAGCAAAAATAAACAAATGAGACTACATCAGAGTAAAACCCTTTTGCATAGAGAAGGAAACCATGAACAAAATGAAAAGGTAACCTACTGAATGGGAGAAGATATTTGCAAATGATATATCAAACATGGGATTAGTATGCAAAATAGATAAAGAGTTCATACAACTCAATATCAAAACAAAAACAATCCGATTAAAAAAATGAGCAGAGGACCTGAATAGACATTTTTCCAGAGAAGACATGAAGATGGCCAACAGGCACATGAACTCATGCTCAACATCACTGGACATCAGAGAAATGCAAATCAAAACCACAATGAGGTATCACCTCACACCTGTCAGAATTGCTATGATCAAAAACATGAGAAATAACTAGTGTTGGTGCGGATGCAGAGAAAAGGGAATCCTCGTGCACTGTGAGTGGGAGTATCAGTTGGTACAACCGCTATGGAAAACAGGATGGAGCTTCCTCAAAGAATTAAAATAGAACTTACATATGATCCAACAATTCTACTTCTGAGTATTTATCCAAAGAAAATGAAAATAATAATTTGAAAAGATTTGTGCACCCCAAGGTTCATCACAGCATTATTTACAATAGCCAAGATATGGAAATGACACAAATGTCCACCAATAGATGAATGGATAAAGAAGATATGATGTGTGTGTGTGTGTATGTGTATATATATATATATATATATATATATATGTATATATATGTATATATATATATAGTCTATTGTATATATATAAATATATATATACACACACACACACACATATATATATATACCCACACACATACACAATTCACTATTACCCAGCCATAAAAAAAGAATGAAATCTTGCCATTTGTGACAACATAGATGGATCTAGAGGGTATTATGTTGAATGAAATAAGTCAGACAGAGACAGACAAATATTGCATGATTTCACTTAATGTGTGGAACATAAAAAATAAATGAACAGACATAACAAGAGAGAAACAACTCATAGATACAGAGAACAAACTGGTGGTTGCCAAAGGGGAGGAGGTGGGGGGATAAGTGAAATAAGTGAAGGACATTAAGAGGTAAAAACTTCCCATTATAAAATAAATAGGTCTTGGGATGTAATGTACAGCATAGGGAATATAGTCAGTAATACTGTAATAACTTTGTATAGTGACAAACAGTAACTAGACTTATTGTGGTGATCATTTTGTAATGTATAAAAATATCAAATCACTATACTGTACACCTGAAACTAATATAATATTGAAAGTCATTATACTTCAATAGAAAAAAAAGAAATGGGTATTTAAGTTTTGAAATATTTCAATATTTTCTAGGTTATCTTATTGTAATTGCTATCTAACTTAATTCTTTTGTGATCACAGAATGTTATTTTGATACTTTGATATGATTTTGAGTCTTTGATAAGTTTTTGAGATTTGTTTTATGTCCCAGCATGTAGTCTTTCTTGGTGAATGTTTTAGGTGCACTTGAAATTAATGAATATTTGTAGGTATTGGGAACAGTGTTTTTATAAATGCCAGTTATGTCAAGCTATTTAAAAGTGGTGTCCAACTCATATTCTTACTGATTTTTTTGGTCTATTTTTTATGTCAATAACTGAGAGAAGGGTGTTAAATCTCCAAGTACAAATGTGGATGTCTCTCTTTTTTCTCTTTAGTTCTGTCAGTTTCTGTGCTGTGAATTTTGAAACCCTGTTTTGAGTATACACTAGGATTATTAGGTGTTCCTGATGAATTGACCCTATTTATAATTATGAGACGCTCTCTTTGTCTCTGGTAACATGTTTTATCTTAAATCCACTTTGCCTGATTTTAATATAGCACACTAGTTTTTTATACTTAGAGTTTACTTAGAATATCTTTTTCTGTTCTTCTTTTCATTCTATCTATGTCTTTATATTTAACGTATGTTATTTTAAAATAACATATAGGTAAGTCTTACTTTTTTATCCAGTCTGGCAATTTATGCCTTACAGTTGGTGTGTTCAGTGTATTTATATTTAATGTAACTAAATGTATGAGTGGGTTTAAGTCTACCATTTTGGTATTTCCACCATATGCTCTTTCTTTTTTTTTTTTTTTTCTGTATTCTTTTGGCTGAATCAAGTATTTTTTAGTTTTCTCTTTTGTCTTCTCTATTGACTTTTTAGCTACTTTTTTTGTGTTATTTTTACAACATATGCACTTTAGAAATTAAACTATGTATCTTTAAGTGACCACAATCTACCTTCAAATACATTCATTCATACATTATGAATAGTGTAAGGACCTTACCTGCCTCTTGCCCTTTGTGCTTTTATTTTCATATATTTTACTTCTATTTATGCTATAAACCTCATAATTCATTGTTATTGTTGTTGTCTTTTTTAAGTCAGTAGTTTTTTACAGATATATGTATATATATTCTTTCTCTGTCTCTCTCCATCTCTGTTTCTGTCTTTGTCTCTTTGTCTCTCTCTCTATATATGTATATATGTACATATATACACACACAGAAGTGTTTATATGTATTTCTATATATTTATCTACAGAAGTATATATATATATCTTTATATTAGTGTTTGGATAAATCTCTCTCCACACACACACACAGAAACAAATATGTATTACACACATGCACACACACACACACACACACACACATATATAAAACATTTTGAGGGGGACATTTCTTGTAGTACTGGTCTGCTGGAGACAAATTGTCTCTGTTTTTGTCTCTCTGAAAATGTCTGTATATTGCCTCTGTTTTTGCAAGATATGAAACATTAAGTTGATAGTTTTTTTCTTTTTTCCTTATAGCACTGTAAAGAAGTTGTTCCAGTTTTCTGGCCTTATTCTCATTGTCGTTCCCTGTTAAGTAATGTATCATTTTTCCTCTGGCTACTTTTATGAATTTCCTCTTTATCTTTGAGTCTCAGCAGTTTAAGTATGACTAGGTGTGATTTTCTTTGTATTTATCCTTCTTGGGTTCATTGAGCTTCTTGTATCTATGGGTTTATTTTGGAAAGCACTTGGCTGTTATGTCTTTATTTATTTATTTATTTTTGGCTGTGTTGGGTCTTCGTTTCCGTGCAGGGGCTTTCTCTAGTTGCGGCGAGCGGGGGCCACTCTTCATCGCGGTGCGCGGGCCTCTCACTGCCATGACCTCTCCCGTTGTGGAGCACAAGCTCCAGACGCGCAGGCTCAGTAGTTGTGGCTCGTGGGCCTAGTTGCTCCACGGCATGTGGGATCCTCCCAGACCAGGGCTCGAACCCGTGTCCCCTGCATTGGCAAGCAGACTCTCAACCACTGCGCCACCAGGGAAGCCCTGTTATATCTTTAAAAAATAATAAAAAATATATTTACCCTCTTATCCCTCTTTTTTTCCTTCTAGAACTCCAATTACATGTTTTCTAGACAGTTTGTTATTATCCCAGAGTTCTTTTTTCTTTTTCTCTTTATTTCACTCTTTGTTTTTGTTTGGATAATTTCTGTTGATTTGTGTTTAAGTTCACTAATCTGTTCCTCTGCTATATCAAATTTGATGTTAAGTCCATTAAATAAACTCTTCAGTTTTGATATCGTATTTTTCATTTCTGTTATTTCCTTTGGGTCTTTTTTTATAGTTTCTTTCTCTCTTTTGAAATTACTAATCTGTTCATGCATGTATTTTTTCCACTGGTTTCTTTGAAATATTTATCACTGTTGTTTTAAAGTCCCTGCCTGGGCCATCTCTGGATATGATTCAGTTGACTGTTTCCTCTTTTGAACATGGGTAACATTTTCTTGCTTCTTTGCAGCTTTCATATATTTTGATATATGGGACAGTTTGTATAGAATGCCAGTAGAAATTAAGTAAGTAATAGTCACCTCCAGCAGAGGAGATCGTCTTTTTCTGAGGGCATGTGTTGGGAGATGAGTCAGTCTCATCTGAGTAGTTCAGCTGAGTCTGGGCTTGATTGCAACTGAAGTTAGATTCATTTTGCCACTGCCTTAAAACAATTTGAGGAAAGAATCAGAACTCCTTTTAGCAGGGTTTGGGATCTGAGCACTGGTGAGATTTCAGAAAATTCTTCATCTTTTAGGAATATAAAATATTAATATGAAAAATATTCTCTCTGCTTTCCAATTTTACCCCCAGCTTTCTGCATCTTGAGAGTTCTCTCTCCACACAGATGCCCTGCACACATATTATGGAGAATGGCTGTAATGCACTTGGTAGAGGCCCCAAATGCCTTGGAGGGATTTCTCTCAGATCTCCTGCTCCACCCCCAGCTTCAGCCTTGCCCTTGGGGAAGGCCCTGGGTACCTCAGGAGGATCTATCTCATCCCTCTTTCCCTACCCCCCAGCCCTCAGCATACTAACTTTGGGTATAGGTGAAAACAGTGGGGGTGGGGTGGTGGGTAGGTACAGATTTACGGTCTGGCTGGGACCCCTGAGGGTCCTAATCTGTTGTGCTAACCCACTCACCACTGTAAGTTTGTCAGAAGTTTGGCAGGTTTCTCCTTACCCCCATCTATGGCAGATTTCTGTTTCTCTGTGTCTTCACCAATGATGAAAGCATCATGGCTCTCTTCTTGCCAGGAAGGGGTTAGTGCTTTCTGAAATTTAGTTCATTTTCCCTTCTTTGCATCTCCGGTTCTCTGATGATTTTTAAACAATTGTGATTTTGTCGCTTATCTGTCTTGCTCTCACTGTTAGTGTGGTAGCAGCGGTCTCTTGTGATTTTCTGCACTCTTAACTCGAAATGGAGCACAGTTCTTTGTATTTTATTTACTTTCTATGCCCAGGACCTAGACACCTATCCATGTAGCTGGGATAGGGATAGATTTGATTGACTCCAACTCAAAACCCCTTATCCCTTTCTGTGGCAAAGGCTTTCTGTTGGGTGAAGCTCGTAATTCCTAACTCCTTCACTCAGGAGGAGTTGTCCCCCTAAAGTCTCTTCAGACCCCATTAAGTGGGTTTCTGTTGGGCACACCCCATCAGTGTAACAGAGATACTTGCATCTCACCATTCAAAGTGTGGCAAACTTCCCCACCCCTCAGCTATACACTGCATTATATTAAAGTGAGAATACCTCAGAGAGGGGCGACAACTTAAGAACATTTTCAGGTTGGTGACATCAAGTTCTACAGCCATGAGAGAGATCTAAGGGTAGGGGTCACAGTAGGAAACTCTTACCTATTAGTATCTACTTTGAGTCACCCTTTTTCACAGTTAATCCTGTGGTGTCCCCTTGAGATAGATATTTTCACTTTACACCCAGGGAAGCTGAGATTCAGAGACGTTATACAACTTGCCTAAGTGGCAGAGCTGGGATTTGAACTCACAACTGACTCATTCCAAAACCAAGGCTTTTATTTTTCTTTACCAATATGGAGGAAGGCACAGCAGAAGGTGGGACTGGGCAGACCACTCCTGCAGATGTTGGTCACGGGATCAGAACCAGCAGTGGGGGTCTAGTGTCCGAGACCCAGCTTTTCCCATTAGGACCCCACTATAAGCAAACCTTGTATTTGATGGGTGACCTTGAGCACTTAATCTATTTTTTTTGAACATGAGTATTTTTCTAAAAATCTGAGTTTCCCCAATTCTTTTGGGGAATTCAGTGCAGCTCCTCCAGGGGCCCTCTTTTCAGCAGGCCTCTCTCCCAACAACTGGATTTGTAGAAAAGAAAGGAGAGAAAACAGCAGCCCCCTCACCCACCCCAGCCCCTACCCATCCCAATCTGCAGAAGCCTTCTCTCCATGCCAGAGGCCACTTCACACTTGGCCTCTTCTCCCTGGCACAGAGGCAAACACAGGAAAAGCCAAAGTGTAATTAGTTAATAGCAGAGCTCCTCTGTTAATGGAAAGGGCATTTCAAACTTACTTATGCAAACACATACTGGGAAATTTGTCAGAAACCATGAGTAGGATGCAACAGAGAGGACTCACAGGTCACTTGTCAAGTGGGGACAAAGCTTGTCTCATTTAAGCTTTGAGACCTAGAATAGCTCTCTGGACCACAGGCTAGCTTGGAGGTAAAAGTACTGGGAAAAGAAGCTGGAGACCCCTCTTCTGAACATCTTCTCCCTAATAATAGCCATGTGTCAGGACTGTGCTACATACCCAGCATTATTTCAGCTTTTCCTCTCTACAACCTGATGAAGTAGACAGATTACTGTCCCCATTTTATCATGGAGGAACTTGAGACTTAAAGAGCTAAGTAACCTCACTAAGGTCAAGCAAGTGGTCAGTGGTGAGCCTGGGATTTGAACCCAAGACTGCCTGAATTCTAGGTCTAGCTGGTTCACCTCTTTGCATGGTGCCTCTGCACTCAGTGGTTGGGCATTCGAAAACCTGAGTTGCTAATAAAAGATGACACTTGGACCTTCTTAAAGCTGGTAATTGATCACCATAACTCTTTTCTCCTCTTCCTGGGCTCACAACCACACTAAATTTCCCAGACTCCTTTGCAGTTGTGTTAGTCATGTGACTGAGTGCTAGCCATGGGACAAAGATGGTGGGCCCACAAGTTAGAAAGAGCCTGGGTCCCTGATTCACCAGTTGGAGGACATTCCTACAAGGAACACGGGTGTCAGACTCTTTTATTGTGTTAACCCACTTAGAAATGAAGGTTTATTAAATGAAACAGCCAGTGTTACCTTAAGCAATACAAGTATAAGTCTCCAGGAAGGGGTTGGGAAGTCACTAAGAACTGAGGGAGTGGGCCTTGATCCTTTCTATGGTTTCCATGGTTAACCTGCCTAGCGTGGTAGAGGTGAGCAAGCTTGGTCTTTGTTGTTGCACAGAGTTAGGCTTGGGTGCAGGGTTCACCATGGATTAGCTGGGAGACCTTGAGCAATTTATTTAATTTTTCTGAACATAACCCTTTTTTTCCTGAAAATTGAGAATGATGGTTACATCATTCTGTATGAATTTAATTCATTCAAAAATTTTTATTGAGCACTTACTACATGCCAATGATTATTCTAGTTGCTGGGAACAAAGAAAAAATCCTTGCCTTTATGAACTTACCTTCTGGTGGTGGTGGCAGGGAAGGGGGTTAAATAGTAAATTAGTAAGCATGTCCTATGGTGATCAGTGATATGGAGAACTTATAAAACGGTAAGGGGGAGGTGAGAATACCAGGAGTAAGGGGGTTAGGGACAGGTGGTCAGAGAAGGTGTTTCTAATTAAGGATACTTGAGCAGAGACCTGAAAGTAGTGAGGGAGTGAGCCTGTTGGGTATCTGGGCAAAGTGTGCTTCAGGCAGAGGGACTGGTGAATGCAAAGGCCTGAGGCTGGAGACTGCTTGGAATGTTGGAGGAGCCAGGAGGTGGTTAGTGTAGCTGAAGCTATGAAGGCAGGGGGTAGATGTGGTACTGCTGGGGAAAGCATCCAGCATGGGAACTTTTAATAAATGTTAGACTGTTTCCTTCCTATCTAATGGCTTTGTAGTCATCCTAGGAAGTCTTCAATGTAAAAACAAACAAACAAATAAATAAAAGTGGAAGCAAGTCAAACATAAACTTCCCTTATTGACTGGGCTGTTGCTTGGAATTTCACCAGGAGGTCTTGCTCTTTTCGTCTAAGGCTCTGATTCCTATATCATGCAAATACTTCAGGCGAAGGATAATATTCTAAGCTATTTTTAGTGGTTATACTGTAAAGGGGTTGATTGCAAGTTTGAGGTTGGTGGGAGAGAGGGGTTTGAGAAAGGAGGTAACTGGGAGTCTGGAAAGAGGTGAAGTAAAGATGGAGCTAGGACTGGGGAAGGGCAGGAAAAGGGAGATCATCGAAGCTTAACTTGGCCTGAGGTCACATTTTGAAGCCCTTCTGTTACATAGCTTTAGGTGGGTGTCAAAGGAACTTACATCTGCAGATATCACTGGTTCAAAGGAAGGACTGCCTTACCTTAGGAGGTTGCCTTGCACTGAAAGAATTAGTTCCCTGTATCCCCAGGAAGGGATGACCCCTTTCCTCTACCCTGTCACCAGTGGAAGAGAGCGCTCCCACAGAGCATAGACAAGTGTCAAATGTCTGTGTGCCCCAGGCTCCTGCTCCTTGGCTTCTGAAATGCATATTGTCAGAGTTCTTTTTTTTTTTTTTAAACATCTTTATTGGAGTATAATTGCTTTACAATGGTGTGTTAGTTTCTGCTTTATAACAAAGTGAATCAGTTACACATATACATATGTTCCTATATCTCTTCCCTCTTGCCAGAAACCACTCGGACTGTTTCAAGAAGAAAATGTATTTATTAAATGATATTTGGTTCCCTCCCACCCCCCCAAATCATTGGGATTTGTGGGAGAAGCAGATTCAAGGTTAAGCTTCCAGGAAAAGTGCCCCAACACTGTAGAGTTAGTTTGAAGATGAAACCACCATTGCAACTGCTGAGAACTCAATGCCAGGAACCCATCATCTCAACTCACCTGCATGCACTGCTGTCTCTGGCATTAGGGCAGCTTCTGTGTCTGGATCCGTACCTGGTGCCCCAAGGCCTGATGCCCCTGCTGCTAATGGGGTCAGCCAAAGGGATGCCCTTGGCAGAGCCTGGTTCCTTGTGTTGCTCTCTTCTTCATTTCTAGAACAAAATCTTATGTGGATGTGTATAATGACAGAGCTAGGTCACAGGCCTGCCTCTCAGTTGCAGAAGAAAGTGGGAGTTTGAGTTGTGACTACAGGGAGGAGGCAGGAGTGATATCATGGGAATTTCTTCAAATATAGAAAGGATTGATAAAGATATGGCCAATGTTGCCTGCAGGCAATGTCTGCGTAAGACCCTTATTAAAATTTAGAATCTTACTTAGACCAAAAGGCCTAGATGACCTTATTGGGCCCCTGGGAAGAACGATGCCCAGGAGGGTGGCCTTTGTCATGGAGTAATCACCAAGGATGGCAGCGTCTACTAGGGCATGGCAGAGGGGCGTGCTGGGTGTGGGGTCCTCATGAGCATGGAAGCAGCCACCTGGGAACTGGAAGGAGCCCAAGGCAAGCTTATGTCACCTTGGTCTTTCTGACAGTACCCTGCCCTGCAAAGAGAAAAAGGCCTTCGTGGGAAATGATGGGAAAGCAAAAAATCATCTGAGTTTGGTTTGTGTGGGGACTTAATTACTGAGTTATCCTGATGCCTGCATAAACTCACAGCTCAGAAAAGTGAAGAATTCTTTCTGAGAAAGTTCTGGTAAATAGAAGCCCATAAGTGTTTAGAGGAATCCAGGGATGTTTTCCATTTATCCTGAGCTGGACACCAAACAGATGAGTTGGTCTTTCCCTGCCCACTTAGAAGGCCTCTTTCTGTCCTGAGTTAATATATTTCAGGTTTGAAGGGGATGACATCCACCTCCATTTTCTGATCTGACCTAATCCCATTAAGAAATTTTGAATAAATTTTTATTTATCTATCTATTTATTTATTTATTTATTTGGCTGTGTTGGGTCTTCGTTTCTGTGCGAGGGCTTCCTCTAGTTGCGGCAAGCAGGGGCCACTCTTCATCGCGGTGCGCGGGCCTCTCACTATCGCGGCCTCTCTTGTTGCGGAGCACAGGTTCCAGACACGCAGGCTCAGTAGTTGTGGCTCACGGGCCTAGTTGCTCCGCGGCATGTGGGATCTTCCCAGACCAGGGCTCGAACCCGTGTCCCCTGCATTGGCAGGCAGATTCTCAACCACTGCACCACCAGGGAAGCCCCTGAATAAATTTTTAATAAATTGGAACCACTGTCACGAGTCAGAACTCCAAGATGACTCAATAGTGAATTCCCCACATAACTCAGACAAAGATAACTTTGGTGTTTCCCAAAGCACTTTCTCACGAAGGACGAGGTTCTCTCGGCAGGGTGGGGCATGGTCAGAAGGGAGACCTTCATCTCCTGCTTCAAAACAAGCTTCCAGCCCAGCTGTCGCTCACCCCCTTGTACATAGCACTATGCTTTGTTTTCTGCTTCCCCACCCTGCTAGGCCTGACATCCTTTAAGGCAGGCCAGGACCTCCTCCTCCATGAAGCCTCCTGCCCATGGCATGCACCTCTCTGGTAGCCCCAGTCTGACTATTTTGTGAGATGAGATCCAGTACAGAGATGCTCTGGGAGTCCCAGAGGCCAGTTCAGGTCTGACTTTCGGGCTGCAGGACTCCTGCAAAGCCTGATTCTTAAAGACATTGACTCATTTGGTCCCTGAGCCTTTCTTGGTTTGAATTTCCCTGCTGAGTTCCTTTTCTCCAGCAACATATGCCCCCCTTTTTCTACTTCAGTAACCTCAGTGGTAGCTCTCACCATGTTAAACAATGGTCTGATTTGGCATGGAAAAAAGCAGTCAGTTGTTTCCTTTAAATCTTAATGTCTTAGCCCTGGGAACATTTAAAGTAACTAATGAGAAGACTTCTGGTAAAACATAGGTAAGATCTTAAAGGCTCTAATTGCTCCCTAGAGAAAGCTGTCAGGGTTAAGTAACCTCATTCAGGTGGTGTACATGGAGCAGGATGAGCAAAACAAGGCAGAAGCGAGGCACAGAGGCTGCAGGGAAGATGCCCCCAATCTGGTGGATGAAACTTCTTGGACCTGGAGGATTTCTAGAGCCATACCTTGAGCTGTCAATAGCAGGTACCTGCTGGTCTACCATTAGGCCCCCAGATGGTCAAACAGATGACTTACTTTTTCCTGGGCCTAGCTGCCTTCTAATTTAGAACCCAAATTATAGTTCTTTCTTCTCCTCTTTCATTTAAATACAAAATGAAACCAAACAAAACCAAACCCCAAACTCTGTTTTCCCTTCTAACCTCCACTTGAACTTTTTATTTGTGCATCATTCAGGTGTTTATTCACTACAAAATATTTATTAAGTGCCTTTTGGGTTTCAGGCACTGCCCTAGGCACTGAGGATGTACACAATTATTCCTTGTAGATAGTGGCAATAAAATGAATTTACGAACAAAGAGGCGAGAGAACAGGAAGACACCACATCTGCTGGCAGGGGCATCTTCTAGGTGGAATTCCACAAAAATGCTGGTGTTTGGGGCAAGTCAATATCCCCCCACCCCTAAGTTAGGACTGTGCATGGTATAATGGGGGAGTTTTGTCACAGAAGAATAACATTCACTGTGTGCCCAAGGCAAGGGAGAGGAGGCACTTTGGAAATGGGGCTCAAATTGACTTCTTACTTAATTGAAACAAAAAGCCCTTTGTGTGGGCCTTCCCCCGCTCCAGCCCGACAGAGGTGGTCTGTTCATTCTGACGGTAGGCCCTGCAGCTGCCTCAGGTAGAAATGCTGCCTGGCCCCAAATAGCCACAATGTCTGTGACCATTACACAGGCCTAAGTGGGTTTGGAAGCTATACCCTTGGAATTAAGTAAGAAAAATGGACACGAGAGCAGGGCATGCTGTAGCCCAGACAATTCAGTCTTCTCTTGATGTGAGTGAGACCTAAATTGGGAAGTATTTGGCTGATGGCAAGGGCAGATCAATGTTACGGATTTGATGTAATCCCAGACCTCAGGCTTGAAACTGAGCTTGACCCTTCCCGTTGAGCACTTTTATGCAATACTACTGGACATGTAGTAACCAGAAAGGAAACAGAGGAAGGATATCGGCTCAGCCATGTGTCAGCTCTGGGAGAGCAAGGCATGAGATGTGCATGGAGTCAGGAGCTGAAGGAAAAAAAGAAAATTCTGTAAAGTTTGAGGTAGCGTGTCCTTGAGGAGACAAATGAGCTGATGTGAGGGAGATGCTGTTCCGTCGTAGGTTAGGGGAGGCGTGTATATTGGTGGGGGAAGCTGGGGATGTCATCTGGTTGTTTAGAAGTCCAAAACAACCATATGGCCTGAAATCCAATTTAAAATAATTACAGATTGCACTCATTTGTCCTCATAAGCCTAAATGTTCACTATGCCTGCATTTAAAATGGGGAAACTGAGGTACAGGGGGTTTACATGACTTACTAGGGTAATACAATTGGTGGTTGAGTTTTGTACAAAGGGCAGTGCTTGCATCCTGTCCTCCCATAATGATGATGCCCTGAATTTATCAAGGACATTTACATTTGTTATCTCATTTGACCAGCCCCAAACCCCTGTAGGAGGTGGAATGGGTGAGAAAACTGAGGACCAGAGAAAGATTGAGAATGAAATGGAACTCCCATTTCTTGAATACTTACTATGTGCTATGTGCTTTATGTATGCTGTCTCAGAAATTACAGTCTTTTAAAGGTAGGTATCATTAATCTTTGTTTTAAAGATGAGGCTAAATCATGGGAGAGTAAGAAACCTGCCCAAGGCCGCCCAACCAATAAATGGTAGACTTGAGATCCAGACCCAGGTGTCTGATGCCAAAGGCTGGGCTGTTCCATCACAGCAGATGACTCCCACCCCCCACAACCTGCTTGTCAATGCCCTGGAGCCAGTCAGGGCAGAGTCAGCATTAGAACTCCATTTTCTGTACTCCTAACATTTCCATCAAGTAGCTCACAAAATAACAGCTTGGTGGTCGATAGCAGAAGTGTGGAACCACAGGGTCCTGAGTTTGGATCTGGCTCCCCTATGTACTAGTGAAGGATCTAGTGTAATTAGTGCCTCTTAGGTCCAGTTGCCACGTTTGTAAAATAAAGATGAAAGCTCCCTCCAGAAGGTTTGTGGTGAGGGTTAATGAGTGTAAACTGCTTCAAATGACACTGAAGGTGTGTTGAGTGCCCACAAATGGTAGCAGGGATAGCATGGGACAGCTGGGCACCTGTGTCCTGACTTGGTCTGTCCATTTTCCCCTATCCTGGCCCCTCCTCATTTCCACAGGCAGGCACACATTTTCGAAATCTTCCTGTGTTCTCTCTCCCAGACCTCTTCTCTCTTTTCTCCTCTCCCGAGTTTTCATCATGGGTGTGGAGTGACCTCTTTTTTTCACTCATATATGCCAAAGCCAACGCATAAAGGTGCAGAATGGATCAATCAGTTCTGACCCCGCCTTGGCTTCTGTATCAGTCAGCGTTCTTCAGAGAAACAACAAGGAATAGGCTTATGCAATTGGGCGCACTAGCAAGTCTGAAACCTGTAGGGCTGGCTGGCAGGCTGGAAACTCAGGCAGGAGCTGGTGTTGCAGTCTTGAGGCAGAATTTCTACTTCCTCAGGGAAACTTCAGTTTAGCTCTTAAGGTCTTTCAGTTGACTGGATGAGGCTCACTCACATTATCTAGGATGATATCCTTTACTTAAAGTCAGCTGATTGGAGATATTATCCACATCTATAAAATACATCCACAACAACCCTGAGATTAGTGTTTGGTTGAATAACAGCCTAGCCAAGTTAACATATAAAACTATTATAGCTTCCACAGCTGCCCTCAGATGAAGGTTCTTTTTTTTTTTTTTTTTAAATTTTTATTTATTTATTTATTTATTTATGGCTGTGTTGGGTCTTCGTTTCTGTGTGAGGGCTTTCTCTAGTTGCGGCAAGCGGGGGCCACTCTTCATTGCAGTGCGCGGGCCTCTCATTATCGCGGCCTCTCTTGTTGCGGAGCACAGGCTCCAGACGCGCAGGCTCAGTAATTGTGGCTCACGGGCCTAGATGCTCCGCAACATGTGGGATCTTCCGAGACCAGGGCTCGAACCCGTGTCCCCTGCATTGGCAGGCAGATTCTCAACCACTGCGCCACCAGGGAAGCCCCTCATTTGCTCATTTTTAACGATATTTTAATTTTTCTTATAGATTGCAAGAGCTGATTGTAAGAATATTAATTCTTTATCTGTTTCATGTTGCAAATGTTTTTATCAAGTTAATATTTGCCTTCAATGTTTGTTTATGTCATTTTGATTTTTAGAAGTAATTTTCATGTAGTTAAATCTGTTAATATTTCCTCCCTTCCTCCCTCCTTCCTCCCTCCTCCCTCCTTAATTTTATTCATAGAAAAGTTTTCCATACCCACCATCAGATTGATATTCATCTACATTTTTTTTCTTTCATTATTTTTTGAACATTTAATTTTATTTTTTGAACATTAAAAATCCATTTGGAATTTTGGCATGCCATATAAGGTAAGGATTGAATTTTACATTTTATTTCAAATAGTTACCCAGTAGTCCTACAAACCATTCTTAAAAATTTTATCTTTCCTGTTCATTTGAAATGTCACACATTTCCTAGACTAAGTTTTTATCTGGTTGGTCCTGTTTTGGTGCTTACTGTTCTGTCCTGCGTTGTTTTATTTACTAGATTTATAATTTGTTTTGGCAGCTGAAGTTCAACTTGTCATTATTCTTGATTTTTTCAAAACAATTTTTGAAATTCAAAACCATTTTTTTGGATTCCCTAAATTCTCACTGTGATTTTGAGTAAAAGTCCATTAACTTGGGGAGAATTTACAGCTTTCCAATATTAAATCTCACTATATAACACTCTTTCTATTCTTTATGGATCTTTGTGAAGCATGTCATTAACTTTATAAAGATCCTGCACATTTTTTGTTAAATTTATTCCAAGGTACTTTGTAGTTTTGTTGCTATTAGAAATGGAACCTTTTAACCTTTATGTTTGCTGGGTAGTTATTGCTGCTATTTTAAGAAGCTACTGGTATGTATATATTTATTTTGTAATTGTCTAGTTTACTGGGTAATTTGTTTCAATGGTTTACTACCTTGAGTTTTCTGGATGGTGACTATCAGTTATGCAAATAATGCTAATTTGGTCTCCTTTTCAATGTTTACATTTCTTATTTCTCCTTGTCTTACTGCATTGGCTAAACGTCTAGAAAAAAAATTTAACTACAGTGGGAATAATGAGCGTACTTAACCCTCCTTGAAGTGTTTTGATCTTTTTACTTCTACTAACATGAGATTGGCCAGAGTTTTGTTAGACTGCTTATTGTGCTGTTTTTGTCTTTGTCAGATTTTTGTATTGGCATTAGGCTAACTTCACAAAATAAACAAGGGAGATTTCAAAAAATTATATGGTCTGGAACATTTTATATAGCAATAGAATAGTCAGTTTCTTGAAAGTTTGAAAGAATTTGCCCATAAAGCCATCTGGGTCTAATCCCTTGGCAGACTTTTCCAATTTCTTCCATGGCATTTGTTTGTTTAACTTCTCTACTTCTTTTGGATACAGTTTTGGTAATCTGCATTTTCTTAGAAAGTTATCTATTTTACAGAGATTTTATTTTTTATTTGTTATACTGTGGCACTTGAGATTCTTATATAAGCAAAAGTATTTTCATGTTGGTGGATTATACACTTTTTTATTCCTAATTTTGAATATTTATATTTTTCTCTTAAATTTATATAAAAGACCAACTCTTTTCTAATACATTAATTTCTGTTAATCATTTCTTCTTTACTTTTTCTAAGTCATTTGATTTGAAATTTTAGTTTATGTATTTTTATCCTTTTACAAATTACTGATGAAAACATTTAAGGCTATATATTTGCCCTCTAACTATAGATTTGAGAGCATCTCCTAAGTTCCTGTTTATAGTTTTCTGTATAGTCCTGAGCTATACTTTTTCTCCTTCTTTAACTGAAATTATTTATGAGTGAATTTTTAAAAATTCAAGGAGCTAAGGGTATTTTGGTAGGGGATTATCACTTTTGTTAATAATTTCTAGATTTGTTCTATGGTGAACTGAGGATGTGGTTTAAACAATTTCTACTTTTTCATATTAATTATAATTTTCTTTATTAGAAGGGTATCCACTTTATACATACCCCTAGTTCACTGTGTACATTTTTTTATAGTTACATGCCCACATGTCCATCATTCCATTAGCCAATGAGCCCAGTGTACCCTTGGTCATTTCTGTATTTTTAGTGTTGAGAGCAGTTTCTGGTAAATACCAGACATCAATAAATGTTGGCTGAATTGACCTTGAATGACAGATGGGAGCATGACAAGTTCAATTGGCTAAGGGGGCTGAGATTCAATTGGCTAAGGGGGCTGAGATTGTAAGTCCCATTTTCAGATGTACCAGTTGACTTTAGTGATTTACAGCAAAAGGCCAGGTACAAGGGGATATTTGTAAAGGAGGGTAAACATATTGGGAACAAATTAGTATCATTACTGACAGGATTAGATCTAACTTTTTTGTGGTGCGACCAAGTAGGAGCATACCTAGTCCCAAAGTTATGGGGAGAAGCACTCTAGATAGTGGAAAATAGCTGTTCTTAGAGCTGCATCTAGCCAGAGGTCAGACCATGATTTGCTCCGGTAAGTCACATAGGCTCTCAGGGCCTCAGCTTCCATGTCTGTCAAGAGAGGACACTGGACAGGGTGATTTCTAATGATTAAAGAAAAAAAAAAAGAGATATTTGGTAAGTGGCAAGAAAAAAAAAGTAACTCACAACACCAAAAGAAATTTTGTTAAGGGACACAAGAAACATTTTTATATTTTGGAATTAATTTTTAAAATTACTTAGATCTCTGAAATAGAATGTAGAATTTTGTATTTATGTGTTTTATATATATATATATATATATATATATATATATATATATTTTTTTTTTTTTCCTGCAGAGAGAGTCTAATTAGGTTTTAAAAGTGTCCATGATCCAGAAAAAGCTAAGAACCACCTTCTTAGCAGGATTCCACATGCGAGGGTCAGATATCCTAATGAAATATGGGAGAAGTTTTATTTCCTTTTCCTTCCAAACCTCCCCATCACATCATCCCCTCACCTGTCAGTCAATCAAATATTTATAGAGCAGCTCCCATGCTGAAGCCATTCTGCTCTTCCAATGAGGAGAAGTGAAAAAAGGGCATGATCCTGTCCCTGCCTTTTAGAAGCTTAAGGTATGACAGGGGAGAGAGGAAAAATGTGGAAGGTTAGCAAATAAGACTTCTGGTGCAGGGCAAATACATTGGCCACAGGCTGAAGCTTCCCCTTTCTACCTTGAACACTTACAAATGATGGGGAAAAAATTTAACAAGTACCCAGTCAATGCTTAAATCAAGAGAGGAAATTTCCAGCAGTCATAAATGCAGAGGTTTCCATAAAATAATTTAATACATGGGCCACACTGAAATTTGGAGGACTTAGCTGTTAGGCTTGTGGGGACTGGGAATGGAACTGACTAATCAATGGGCTCAGGCTGGGACCCTGTTACTCTGAAAGCCAGAGGCTTGAGTTATACAGCCTACATAAAGCTAAGGCCTAGGATCAGGCGCTCCCTATTAAATGTGGGAGGGAGGCAGCAGAAAAACCCTGCTTTCCTGCCTAGGGTTGTGGCTAAGCTCCTAAGAAGCACAATCCAGCATGACAGGACCTTGGGAACTTGCTGTATACTCAGGGCCATGGTTAGTAAGCATATTACTTTGAGCTGAGAAACCTGAGTCTGATTATCAATTCCTCCTTAAGACTGCCCTGGGTTTTCTGGATACTGATAGAAAGAAATTTTCATAAAAGATAATTTCACAAATAAAAATTACACAGTGCCCAGGAAGTCCAGCACCATGAAAGACAAATAACAAACTCAGCAAATGGATGAATCAACATTCAAAGAAAGGAGGTAATAGAGCAATCAAAAAAAAAAGTTTTAAAATAAATAATTTAAATGTTTTCAAAGATAAGGGAGGGCAAAGAAATGAAATAAAAACAGAAGGCAATGAAAGAAGAACAGGTGGTTATGGAAAAATTAGAAACTTCAGGAATGAAGAAATAGTTACTGGAATAAAAAAAATTGAGTCTATGGGTGGATTAGTTAACAAATCATGTCAAAACTTAGTAGCTTAAAAACAATAAACATTTTTTATCTCGCAGTTTCTTTGTGTCAGGAATTCAGGAATTGCTTAGCTGGCTGGTTTTTCAAGGTCTCTCGTGAGGTAGTGAGTATGTCAGCCAGATCTGCAGTCATCTGAAGACTTGACTGAGGCTGGAGGAAAGATGGCTCTTTCATGGGTCTGTTAGTAGACGACCTCAGTTCCTCCCCATGTGGGCCTCTCCATAGTGCACTATGATGTGTCCTCATGACATGGCAGCTGGCTTGCCCTAGAGCAAGTGAGAGAGAGCGTAGAGGAAGGAAACCACAATGTTTTTTATGACCAAGTCTTGGAAGTTCACATTGTCACTTCCACCATATTCTATTCGTTGGATGAAAGTCATTAAAACTAGCCTTAACTCAAGAGGAGAGGAGTTAGACTCCACCTCTTGGAGCAAAAGCTATCAAAGAATTTTCTGGTATATTTTAAACCCCACACAATAGGCCAGGTAGCATATTGCACACAGAAAAAAAATGAATTATGAAACTGTAAGTCTGAGCTGAGGAAATGTCCCAAAATGTGGCATAAAGACCTAATTAAATGAAAAACATGAAAAAAAGTTAAGAGATCTGAAGAACAGATCAAAAGGCCCCAACATATGTTTAATAGGAGTCCCAAGAGGAGAAAGGAAAAAATGCAGAAGCAATATTTGAGGGTGTAATGGCTGAGAATTTCCCAAGACTAGAGGTAATATTTCCCAGATTATACAATATCATTAGGACTGAGCATTATAACTAAAAGTTAGCCAACTCTACAAGCAATTACATTGGCAAAAAAGAGTGGTGAAAAAAATTGCTTCAAAGAAATGAAAGGCAAGAGATTGCAAGAGCTGGAGTAGCCAGAAAACTCTTTATAGGTGGTAGTGGGAAGGCTGGGAAATTCTGCTAGGTCTGGGGCAGTGGAGAGAATTTTGAGCTCAGAGGGCAGAAAGGGACCAGCTGTGTTGGGCCGCCATGATAGTGCCCTTGTGTCTTCCACTGACCCCGGGACAACTTCCTCCCCATCTCTGCCACTCTCAAAAAGCCAACAAAGATGAATGATGCTGC
Source organism: Balaenoptera acutorostrata (assembly GCF_949987535.1). Taxonomy (NCBI): domain Eukaryota; kingdom Metazoa; phylum Chordata; class Mammalia; order Artiodactyla; family Balaenopteridae; genus Balaenoptera; species Balaenoptera acutorostrata. Next base: position 42,676,299 of record NC_080075.1, read on the forward strand.
CCTGGAGCTCTGAGGCCCAGGGTATAATGGCGAGGCCTGAAGACATTGCACTTCTCCTGAGCGAGATAAGTTGGCTTTCTGCGCCAGGATCCCCTCTCCAGCTCTTGGGCCTCAACTGTCAAAATGCTGCAGCCAAATGAAAACAGTTCTCTTCTGCACGAAGGCCTCAAGTTGCCACACTGCTGTTTATTTTCACCCCCCAAAGCTGTAATTAGTAGTCAGACTTGGTTTTCCCTGCAGACTTAGAGACAAGAGTAAGTGTTAATTTGAACACTTGCAACTAACAAATGTCTTCCCATTGGCCATGCATAACCCAGCAGTTTTGAGAGATGCTGGGTCCCCTGAGGAGGTGGTCAGGGAGAGGGGTGGGAGGTGGGAGGCTCCAGGGAGGCGGGAGCTGGTGCAGTCCAGCCCTGGCTGCGTTGCCCGTATCATCAAGCTGAGACTTGGAGATGCCGCAGCCTAAAAAAAGTGATGGCCTTGATGGGAAATGGCAGGAGGCAGACATCTACACCCAAACCCCGAAGAGACGCAAACATCACTCCTCTTGCAAGGGAGTTAAAGATTTGGCTGGGAAAATCAGTCACTTGAAGAGAGAAAACAATATCAGGGGAAAAAAAATCCCTCCGGCCAGGCAGTGTGATCCGACCCCCTGAGAAATTTTTCTTAGGGTCAAACCTTTGCCCTTTGTGTCCTGGTCTCCTGCCTCGGGCTGAGGCTGCCTGGATATATGTCTCTATGCTGAGGTCACTATTGTCTGAGGTTCAGTAAAGCGAGGCCTAAGGGAACAAGTCTGGGGGGAGAAAAGAAAAAATTATTGGCAGGGAGAAATCAGAGTCATAAAACCACAACAATTTGATGGCCACAGGAACTTGCACACTCAGTTCTTAGTCCAGTCACTGTCTTTTCTTCCAGCTGTTGCTGTTGTTGTTTTCCTTGGTCTACATTTTCTCCCCAGCTTCCTGCAGACTATTAAAAAATTGGATAGAGAGAAGACATCGTCTGCTTTCCCTCCTCTCAAGGAAAAAGAAGTTTCCATCATCACCAACCATGATGGTGATTTATTCATTGTGGTTTCATTTCTAATCTCTGGGAACATTGAGGAGAGGAGGGCACCCCCTTTGTCTTCCCTGCCTCTTTGTCTCCTTGTCACTCATCCTGTCTCCTTCGATCACTTGGTCTCCTTCTAGGTCTCTCTCCTTTTCTCTCTTTCTCTCTGTGTATTTGGGTCTTTCTCTTCAGCTAGATTCTTTGCAGAGCCAAACTGTACCAATATATCAGTGAGCCATTCAGCACCCTCAGCCAGCCACGATCTCACATCCCACACAGCCATCACATACCAGGTTGTATTTTCAACCTTGTTTCGGCACCCCTAGGCAATGTGCACGCTGAGTAACTTTAGTTCTTTCAGCCCTCTGGATGATCTTTTATTTTAGTGACCCTGGGCAGACCACAGACTGAGCTCAGGCTGCAGACCGAGACCTGACCTCTTTTTACGCAGTTATGTCGAAAGGAGCATCTGTGGGATAGCCAAGTTTTCAGGCCAATAGTTTTGGGATGGTTGCATGTGAGTGTGTGTGTTTGTGTGTGTGTGTGTGTGTGTGCGTGTGTATGTGTGCTCGCCATTTATTTGGTGGATGATATTTAATTTCTTAATTCCTATGAAGTAACTTGAAAGCTTTTTTTTTCTTCTTATGAGAGAAGAAAATTGGCAATAATGCCAGTAACTGAGGAAAAGAGTGAGGCTTTCTGTAGTGGGGGCAGTGCTAAAGTTTATATCATGATGCAGGTAGAGGGTCAAAGGAATCAGGGCAGAGAAAAAAAATGGTGACTCTGTCAGGGCTAGAAATAGCACGATGGCAGGGAGGCCGCTGGCCAGAAGCTCCGGGATGATTCAGACGCGAGGCAGCTTTTCTGTGACTCAAGGACTCTGATTCTGAAGGCCAGGGGAAAGCATGACATGTGGTTTGAGTGAAATCCGTGGCTTTCTTGGGTGCTGCAGTGGTTGAGGATGGAGGTCAAGTGTTTTAATAAGTTTGAACAGCACACCAGAATTTTAGGGAAAGAATTTTTGTTTTACACATTGCTGGATGTTTTCCGGTGAACAGGGTGCTGGTTGACCTGTCTTGACTCCTGGCATTACAGAGATTTGTGGGAAGCCCTGGGGAAGAAAGAGGAGGCCAGCTGCCTAGGCAGAGATCAGGGGGAGTTTCTCTACTGGTCCAAATATTGGGGGGCCTTGGAGTTTTGCATTTAGACCTGGTTCTGGAACCCAGGCTTACTGGCAGCTGAGCAGAGATTTTTGCCAGTTTCTTGTCTCTTATAAATATAACAGTAACTCAGAATCTTGGCATTTAACCCTATGGGTATTTGCGTGATCACCTCTTCATTACCAGCACTAATCCTCAGCAAAATTGCAAAGTGGGTGAATCTTGCCTCGGTGCCTTTAGCTTTTGAATTTTCCTCCCTCACTTCCTTCTTCCCTCTCAACTTGGTCCTGTGCTCCTTTTCCCTCCCCAACTAAAAAAAAAAAAAATCCTGTAGAAAACACAGATGTTGGTAATTTATATCTTAGTTATCTTTCCCCAGACTGTTTGCATCTCTCATTGTCTTTTTTTTTTTTTTTTAAATATAAGCAACTTTTTTTTTTTTTTTTTTTTTTTAAGATTTCTTTATTGATTGATTGATTGATTGCTATGTTGGGTCTTCGTTTTTTTGTTTTTTTTTTTTGTTTTTTTGTTTTTTTTTGTGCTAGGGCTTTCTCCAGTTGTGGCAAGTGGGGGCCACTCTTCATCGCGGTGCGCGGGCCTCTCACTATTGTGGCCTCTCTTGTTGCGGAGCACAGGCTCCAGACGCGCAGGCTCAGTAGTTGTGGCTCACGGGCCTAGTTGCTCCGCGGCATGTGGGATCTTCCCAGACCAGGGCTCGAACCCGTGTTTCCTGCATTAGCAAGCAGATTCTCAACCACTGCGCCACCAGGGAAGCCCTCTCATTGTCTTTTGAAAGGCTTCATCCTTCGTGGAGGGATAGAATGTAAGTTCCATGGGGACAGATATTTTTGTCAATATGGTTCACTGTTGTATCCCCAAGACCTAGCACAGTGCCTGGGATATAGTAGGTGAACAATACATTTTATTGAATGAATGAATCAACTAAGTGAATTCAAATTTTGGTCAGCACATAGGGACAGCTCTTCCTTGTTGGGGTGTTGCGGGGGATGACTGGGGAAGGAGAGGCCCCAAGACTGTCCCTGCTGTCTCTGGGGTTTCACATGCAGGCTCCCACCTCCTCGGTGCCCCCTGAATAAGGCCAATCCCTTAAATAACTTCTTAAAGATGTAGCTTTCTTTCGTCAGGCTCTCTGGGATCCTAAAATCCTCTGCTTCGGTTCCTGGCAAACTTTCCATACTTTCAGGGCAAAGATGGTTTCCTTTTCCACTCTCCCAGGCCCCGGGCTTCATTACTGTGACCTCTTCCAGTGTAGTGGTCAGTGCCTAACGTTCATGCGCCCCTGGGGGATTGCAGCACTGCATATGCACTGCCCACCTCTGTCCTCACGGCGTCGGGAATGGAACAGCGTCTTCCGTTCCGCAGACCTCCAGTGTCTGCATCTCCTTTGTACAACTGCTTAATAGGAAAATTGACCTGCTTCTGGGCAGGGGATTGAGGCCTGGTGACTTGGCCTTAAAGTCATACATGCAAAGGACAATTGCTCGGAGCTGTCCCTCTCTGAGGACTGCCCCTTGTTAAGGTGTGAGATGGAAAGTTGACAATGGAATGAAAATATTCGGGCCGTTTGGAGAGCTATTTTTAATACGTGCAAGGGATGTGGTATTCCTTGTTTAGACCATCTTCAGTTTGCCAGGGAGCTCTGTGAATGGAAAATGTGAGCCAAAGGCTTGAGGTGGAAAAGGGAATATAAACGCAGGGACATTTGCGATCTGGAAATTCACCGGCTGTTCCAAGCTGCTGGGGGTTTGAGTTCTGTGTGTATTAGGGATGGCTCTTCCTTTATTTCTAGATATTCTCTCTTCGTCCTTTCAGCTGGTGAGTAAATACCCATCGGCACCCCGGTCTGCAGGACCATCCCAGACAGCTGTACCATCCACAGTGTATTGTATACATAATGCAACACCATTAACTATAATGCTGTCACGGGGCAGAAGGAGTGCTTGGGAAGTGCTGGAAGGAAGGCAGGAAGCTGCTGACCGGCTGGCTCTCTTTTATATAATCATAAACTCAAACCCACATTTCTATGAAAGCAAGAAAAATCACCCAACTGCCTTTTGATTACACTTTTCCACAAATTAGTGTCATTTTCCTTTCCAACAGTATTGACTACAGGATTCAATTTGGTCCAGCAGGCACTGGGTAACGGGAAGGCTGCTAAGAGCCGCTGCGTTAACAGCATCCCTCTTGAGAAAGGATTCTCTGAGGAGGCTGAGAGGAAAGAGGGAGAAGAAGATGAAGAAGAAGAAGACAAGGGAGAAAAAACAACAACTTGCACACACACGCACCTCCCTGCGTGCTGCGGCTGCCGCCACGGCGGCTGCTTGGATGCGTCTGAGATGGCACCTTGGTGCCCTGCCACATTCGGTCTCCTTGGTACCGAAGCGGCGCTCAGCTTCTTGTCACTGAGTGGATGATGATTATCTGCACCAGGGTCTCAAGGGTGCTCAAGCTTTGCTGGCGACTGGAGCTGAGATGCTTCAGCTGAAGGATTTTAAAAGCTGTACAAGGCCAAAGAACCATTACCAGTCACTTGCTGTGTGATGCCTGTTGAAGAAGGGGTGGGTGTGGGAAGGAGGTGCTGGGGGTGCAGGGTAGAGCATAGGAGATCTTCATCCCCTTCTGTTCACGCTCTCTCCCTGCTCCTCCCACCTTTCCACCTTCCCACGCCTTTTTAGCCACTGTACCCTTGCCGAGCCACAACAAGGTTATGTCATTGTGGTCTGAGAATCTATTGATCACGACCATCAAAGATCTTCGCGGGAGTTTAGGGATTTGGGACTTTGCAAAACACCTCACTCATCTCGGTTAACTCCTCCCGTCCCCGCCTGGGCTCCCGTCACCTCAGAGCTGAGCTGTTGGCAAAACTTGCTAATTTCCGTGACAGCTGCTTTCCGAACTATACTCATAAGGCTGTCAAAACCATGGTAATTGCTATTATAACAGAGCTCAGGTGCATGACCTGGGCAGCAAAGAAGCAGAGGGATTGGACCAGACATAACAGAGGGGAAAAACCCACCTATATATGCTACCCGCCCCCAACAGACCTGCACACACGTGCACACACATGTGTGAATGCACAGATACATGCATGTATTTGCCTTGTCTTCTTCCCCTTGAGGGACCACAGAAGAAAGGCTCAATAAGCAAAAAGGATGGTGTTGATCTCCTGCCCAGGCAATTTTTCTTTTAATCTGTGAAAACTAAAAGAAATGCCAGAAACCACTGAGACACATGCTTGCATTCTTCAGCATATAAAACTTTTCAATAAATGTTTATTGAGCATGAAGTGACAGCCAGCATTGTTCTAGGTGCTGGGGCTAAAGCAGTATACAAAACAAAGTCCCTGCCCACATGGAGCTGACAGTCTTGACACACTGACCCAAAACATTCTGGATGCCTGTCTGCAAAATCTGTAAGCAACTGAGACACCCCCACCACCACCCCCTGTGACCAAACGACTGCATCACTATTTCCCTCGGTGTGATTTGCACAAACACACATACTCATGCACACATTCACACATAATCATCATAGGCTTTAATGATACAAAGATGAGAAAATATCTGGGTCCTGCAAAAGTTAGAAAAATGAAAATGTCCCAAACCAATGAGCCTTGGAGAAAAATTATGGTAGTTTTTCAGCCTGAAGGTCCACTGTGCTGTGGGAGGTCTTTGTGTGAGCCAGACTCTGTCCACTAGGAAGGACAATCACAGGGACTTGTAGTGCATGGAAAAGTCCATTTCTTACAGTGAGAGGTGATATTTGCCTGGAAGGTACTTGGATGGGCAGTACCCATGGGTACCCGACCACAGGTTTCCTGGGATGCGGAGGGGAGGGTGGGATAGAGCACAGATATGAGTGTGGGTGGAGTGGTCTTGGACAGGGGAATCAGGGTGTAGAGGAAGAGGCCAGGGCTTGAGGGCACCATTGTACTGGGCAAAAAGCACCGGGAACCCTCCTGGGATGCAGGGCATCATCAAATCTAAGACCGTGACCCTTAGCACCCCACCTGGGGTGGGTCAGGTTGCCCAGATGCCCGGGGAACAGGACACGCTCAGCCTGGCCAGAGGAGACTTGCAGGCTTCTGGCCACAGCTGGCAGCAGAGAAGCCTCTGCTTGTTCCTCTCTCCTCTAGCACTGGGTGTCACTGCAGCGAACGAACGAACGTGCATCCCTTTAGAGACTGTCTTGGAGCTTGGAATTAATCACCTGGCTGGGGAGGGGGCAGGGTGGAGGCTGGAGGGAGAGCAAGTCAAGAGGAGGGGAGAGAAGGGCCATCCCAGTTCAGCAGTTCCCAAACCCCCTCAGAATCGGACGCTGCATCCTTTGCTGTCCTAAAAGCGTCATTTGTGGAGGCAGATGCAATACCTCTGCCGAATCCAGGCGTTTTATGCATTAATGTGCTGCCTTTGAACACGCTGGGGGATCTATAGGTTGGAATTGCAGACACTTATATTCACAGAGTCCTCCTAACAGCTCTGAGAGGCGGTGGCATTTGTGTCATTGTCTCAGAGGCAAGGGCATGCTGGGTCTGGGCTCTACGTGGGAACGGGGAACATTTGGCAGCCACCTCACTGTCCAACAGGGAGCCCCAATCCCAAAACTTCTGTTTGAATGGGAGCCTGCAGAGGGTCAGTGCAGCACATAGCACAACCTTGTTTCCAGCGTGCAGCCGAGGCGGGAGAAGAAAGAGAGCTTCTTTTCTCCTTTTTTTTTTCTCTTCTCTTTTCTTCTCAGTCTTTATGCTGTCTTCAGAGTTGGGGGGCTGAATTTTGGGTGGTTCTCAAAAGGCATCTTGTTGTAGTTAAGCGCGTCTCCCCCATGCTTTTGAATCATACAATGACTTTATTCATGAGGTCACCCCTTTCAAGGCAGTCGATCAGGGGATGAAGAGTCTAGGTACACAGTAACATCATTACCAGCCAAGCCCAAATCAGGGGTGTGAGCAACAGAAGTTGACATCTTCCTCCAAAAAGGATTTATTTTTAAATAATGAGAAGATAAGTTGTGTGTGACTGTGAGTGTGTGTGTGTGTGTGTGTGTGTGTGTGCACCATTCATGGACTGTATCACTGCATAACTCTGGGTGAACATGGTAAGCAACTCGAACTTGGTCTTTGTGATCCCTTGTATTTTTATAAATAAACAGAAACATGAAAACAGAGTCACTAGACTCCAGCCCCACCTCCAGAAGGCTCCCCCTTCTCATCCCCGTCCTCCTTCTTCCTCTCTCCTCCTGCTCCTCCCTTCTCCCTCCTCCTTGTCAGACAGTTTCACTTCTGTCATGTTTTATCATTTTCGCCTTTAGGTTTTTTTGCCTTACTGAATACCTTTGTAGTGAGGAGTGGGCTTCCTTCCCACCTCTTCTCACTTCTGCCATTTTTGTGATCTTGCCGTTTTAATGAGAGCACAGTCAATAACTATGGAGAGGTGCTGACGACATTACAAAGGAACTTGCCCTTAACAAGTCAACTGTAGACGAGGTGCCAACGGGATGGACAAGAGGATTAGAGTATTTATGCCAAAATATTAGAAGCACACGCGGAATTAGTTCTCCCGTGTTAGATATTTTACTTTTGGCAAGTCCGTATTTAAAAATCTGTTATCCTTGTTTTGCTTAAAGTATTACAATAAGCCCCGGATTTTTCACAGTTACACTTGTATATTTTCACAGCTGTTTTAATCAGAAAAAATTAATGTGCTTTTGATAGCTCAGAAATCTATCACTAGCAAGAGCTTTGCAAAAAATGTGCTACAGAGCAGAGTGGAATCCTCAACATTATATATTTTGCTGGCTATTTGAAATTCATAGAATTTCCTCTAAATATTTCCTTTTGCAATTCTTGCCTAAATTAATCTAACAGCTCAGGCTGACTTCTTTGATAATCTCTTTGTTATGAATGCAGGGATTGCTATCGTTAACATTCTTTGGGAGCCAAACATGAGCTGTCTGTTACTAGAGGAAAATACAATTGCTATTTTTGCTTGTATCGGAAGTATTTACTCAAATAAAATATACAACATCATGAAAAGGCAGGACTGGCAGTCTCCTTGATGGCTTTATGGCCACTGGTTTAGCTACAGTGCTCCCCTGGATTTTCACAAGGAGCACAGAAAAGAACTTGACTTTTGCTTCTCCAGGCCTGGGACACATACAGATCCACAGACGCACACTTGACTGTCAGGCATGATGAGTACACATGGTCTTGGATTCAAATGCTAGGCACACATCCTGCACAGTGCAAGAGAGGGAACTACCAGGAGTAAAGTTCTATGAGCGTACATCAGTGATAATAAGAACACCCACCTATAATTAAAAGCGAAAAACAAAAAACTAAACTAAAAAACTTGCAACAAGGGAAGGAAAAGATGGGGAAGGAACAAAAGGGATGAACAAAAGTCTTGGTTGCCCCTATCTGCCTGGCAAAGAAGAGGCTGATTTCCAGGGGAGGGAGAATCAGTGGATTAATGTGAACTTTAATACTGAAACAGTGTGTATTTATTGCTGGTGACCACAAGACATAAATCTTGCAAGCACAATATACAATACGATGCAGCCCCCAGTTTTTTCTTTCCCCTCTCCAGTCTCAATTTGTGTGTAAGTGTGTGTTAAGTGCTGTTGAAAAATAGTGACCTTTAATAAAGGATTGTATCCTGCGACTATTTTCCCAGACACACAGTGACCTTTCAAACCAGACTGAGGTGAGGGGGTGTGGAGTTTGGACTTTGAACTGGCCAGACCCTGCTGTGCTCCTCTGTTAGCCTGGCCACTTTTTATTGTGTCACCAGGGAGCGTTCTGTATGCAAAGCAGCCCAGGCTGGCAGCCTGAACCTTTGCAAATCAATTTGTCTGTGAAGGCGAGTCCACTGGAGTGAAAGATGGTCTAACAGGGCACACTGCCCCCTCTCTTTGTGACATCATCGCCTGTGGTACTCTTGTCAGTCATGTCTGCCCAAAGGACTGTTGGAAGGAGGGGGAATGCTGGGGTGTGGGGTGAGGGGGTGGGAGGGGTTAATCCTCCTGACCAACTGCAGCCTGAGAGACAAGGGGTGTTCTTCTTAATAGGACAGAGCTGGGGGTAGTCTGCTGGGCTGTGAGGGTGATGAGGGAGGGCGCCATTTATACCCGATCTTGTTGCCTGGCTGTGGTCGCCAGCCCTACTGTTGCCTCTCCCTCCTGATCTCAGCCTGTTACAGGAGGGGATTACTATCTCCTTGACCAGGAGAGAGCTTGGGTTCAGAAGAAATGTTAAAAATCACAGCATGAGAGTTTGTCCCCCGCCCCACTCCCTGCCCATAGCACTGGTGTCCGTGGACTCTAGCCTTTGGCTGTTTTCCATCGAAGACCCTGAGCTACAATTCTTTCTCATAGCAAACCTTTTCATAAGGGTTAATATTATTATTGATCTCCCTAAGTCTTTCCAACACTCGGGACTCTACATTAATCAGTAGCTAAAAATGTGATGGAAAAATTAAATTACTTTGTTCCCTAATTCAAATTTCTTCGAGAAGTTCCTTTAAAGATACGGAAATCCTGCATTTTTCATAAAATAGTGGTTAGATCAATTTCTGTATAAGCAATTAATCATCTTTATACTCCATGAAAGATGGGGAGCAAAGCTTGACCTACTCCAGCACTGCTGACTGATTAGTTGCCTGGTGAGCAGGCTGGTGGGAGGACCTCAAACTCCGGAGCCTTGTATAGGTTTAAAAGGTAACCCTCCTCGGAACCCTTCAAGAGGAGGAGCACATGAGGGTGGTCACCCCGATCAGCTCTGGAGGTGGATGAGCTTGAGCTCTAATTCTTGCTGTCACTTGCCAAATTATGGGAACTTTGGCAAGTTACAAATTCCCTTTAAGCCTTGGTTTCCTCGCCTGTAAAACAGGAATGATAAGAATAGCTACCTCATGGGGTTTTGGTGAGAATGAAAAGTTAAGGCATGTATGCTGCTTAGCAGAGTGCTGGCACTCGGTTAGCACTCAAGTGTTAGCCCTGGTAATAACAGCATATGAGATAATTATTGAGGTAAAGTGCTAAACAGGATGTAATTGTACACATGGATGAAGTATATACAACTAGGGTTTTGAATACCTTTATCATCCATGAGACACTTGTTTCACTTTAAAGATCTTAGGATGTTTGGGCAGAAGTTGTGTTTCATTTTGCAGATTATCATGCTGGTTTTAAGGCTATTGACATATGTACCATATATGTAGCATTTTATATATATATATATATTATATTTGTGCTATAACCATCATTTTTTTCTGACTACACAAATCTGTTTTCAGTTATAACCCCCAAGCACAGGACACTACAATTTATTTGTGTATCATATCTTTTCTACATGGGATCACAGGATGATTTGCAGAGAGTCAGTGGTGAGCTGACAGGGAGAAAACGTTTCGGGGGAAGGATTAGAGAGGAAAAGTTACTGTGAGGCAAGACTAGGCATCCATTTGTAAAGAAAACAGACATGAATGGCATGCGCTCAGGTCTGAAAGAAAAATTCCAAAAACTGTATGATTTTTAAGTTGAGTTTCACTGTAAAAGTGGTGAAGGGGAATTGGTTGGCTGTATCTCATTTTGAGGGGAAAATTTTTTTACTGACCCTTTTACTTAACTCACAACCAAGGGAAGAGTAATGGGGGATTTGAGAAGGATTATGGACACAGGTAGGGATTTCAGAGAGGCCCAAAGTAAGATGGAATGTTCTAGGTGATGAAAAGGAAGTATTAGAGGCAAAAAGCTAAGAATGAGGTCAAATATCGGATACTGGAACCAAAGTTAGGATCCTAGGATCTCTTAAAAATAGTAATAAAACACAGCAAACAAACAACCTCCCAGACAGATAATACAGAAACAAAACAGTCCTCTAAGCCACAAGTTAGTGGTGTAAAATGAAGACCTCGAAAGAGCAAGCAAAACAAAGAAAACAAACAAAGAAAAAACTTATATTGAGCATTCCTTATGAATCATTGAAGGCTCTGGGATTGAAAGCATATATAATGTTTAGTATGGAAGCAATTAATGCTATATTCCAGAAAATGAAGAGAGGATGATAAAAGCAGGGCATGCAAGTTCAATAGGATCTTGTTTTCTCATTTCCGGATTCAGTTATCCAAGGTGTCACATCATATTTCCTGGATGATAAAATTAGATGGTTCCAAAGCCTAATCCAACAAAAGCAGCATCTGAGGTGGGCTGCTTTCTGTTCCCTTGGCTTCAAGTCACCTTAGTTCCATTGTACTCCCTAAGTGAGAGGTGAATCAAGATGGCTGTAGCCAAGCCTGGACAAGGCCAGGCTGAGAAGTGGGGCAAGGGGGAGTAACTTATTGGGAAAAGATGAGAAACTGTTCTTAGGAAATCTGGCAGTGTTGATAGCATTAAAAGTGCTTAGGCATAATGCTTCCAGGGTACCCAGGGGCTGAGCTGGAAAAAGTGGTAAGGGAAGTTGGAAGTAGTGTGGCCTCTGTGAACCTGTTAGATTCTGCTCTGTTTTTCTTAGATCTTGGAAAACCCTTGTTGAATCATCTCCTTCAGCTGCTTATGAATAAAAGGGATTACATTATCTCGAAGTCCTCTTCTACAGTGAGAGAAAGTTGATGACTATTATCAACTGGAATTATGGAGAAAAATGAGAAGAGATTAGGAATCCATAATGAGACAATAGAAGGGCATTTGTCACCTAGGGCAGGGCAGCCATTTGCCAGACAGAAGTGAAAGTCTGGGTGAAAGTGATCTGGGAGGAGGTGACTGGTAGGACCACAGACCTTTATTAGGGAAAGGAAATTCAGACACTGTCTTTCTCCCTCTGTCCACAAAGGAGGGATCATGGAGCCATTTTCTGCTATTCTTTGGCCATAACATGTGTTCTGACAGGGGCCATGTTTTGGGACCCAGTCCAGTTTGTACTCTAAATGTCCCTGAGGCATGAACATCTTAATCAGTTTAAGGCAATGTGTATGAGGAAAGTAAGAAATGGAAAAGAGCAGGGCCCCTTATCCTAATATACTCAGATTGGTGATTTTAATTATTCATCAAATAAGAAGCCAGTGTCTCATCTGGCATCTCTAACAGCAGGGTGGGAGCTTCCTGGTGGTTTCCAGCTGCTCAGACAGGATGCTCGTGATTTCTGGACAAGGTGTTGGGCGTATTATATGAGATCCTTTCTGCGAATGTAGCTAGCACAATGCCTGATGAGGACAAGGTGCCCAGTGAGTGGGAACTGTATCATTACACTCCTACACTTAATTGTACACTGTCATTTCAGTCACAGTGTGATGCCTTGAGGGTAGGGCCTGTATCTCTACAGTAACATTCCCTAGACTCTAGGACAAGACTGACATGCAGTGGCCAGAAACTTAGCAAGTGGGATGACCTTGCCATCTAGGTATTGAAGGGGTGGGGGAAGGAGGATAAGAGGCTTAAAAAGAGATCCCCCAGCTGTTGGGAAGGGCAGTGTGTGGGTGGTGGAAGAGGACATATGGGTGGTTAATATTTTTTCTGAATCCGAGTGAACTTTATCCAAGTGTCTTTTCTGCTTAGAGCTTATCTGATTCCTACAAGGGCCATGGAAAGCTGCTCGGGCTGGGTGCTTGTCTGGATTTATAGCTGTGGATACGAATGTCCCAGGACAGTGCCTGTCCTCAGTTAGTTGGGAACTAGGATTAAAAGCCAAAGAATTTTACTCTGTGTAGCACTCTGCCATTTTGCAAGTGCATTCATAAAGTGGATCTCCAGGTAGAGTTGCCAAAGAGAGTGCAAAATACCCAGTTATATTTGAATTTCAGACAAATAACCAATAATCTTTTAATATATGTCTGCCCAGAATATTGCATGGGATATACTTAGACTAAAAAATTATTTGTTTTTTATCTGAAATTCAAAGGTAGCTGGGTGTCCTGTGTTTTCTGTTTTTTCTGCTTAAGTCTGACAGTGCTATCTCCAGGTGGAGGACTGGCATGATGGTTAAAGCCAGAACACTGTTAATATAGACATGGTTTGTACTCCAGGCTCTGTAACTTGGCAGCTTTATGTTTTGGGTAAGGTTTCTTTTCTAAAATGAGACCAGAGTTTTCTGGCCTGTGCCAGGCCATGCTGTGAGGATGTAATGAGAGGATGCATGTAAAGTCTCAGTGCATAGTGCCTGCTAAGGAAGTTGTAGTTACTGTTATTCTCTCATTCGAGCCCGGTGGTGGCCTGGAAAAAGGCAGCCAGGCATTTCTCTACCTATGTAGTGGAGATGTCTCAGGCCTTGACTCCCAGTTCAGCTTTTCATACTAGGTTGGTAATACTAGGCTTTTGTTTTGCTGCCGTCTTGACATGGAAAAGCAGACTCTGCTGCAGAATCGCCTGGTGCTACCTGTCTTCTTAGAGCAGGGAGAGCAGGCCTCTCCCTCACACATCCAACCAGGAGGCTGGTGAGCCCCTTTGCCCATCAGCTACTGCAGCCAGCAGGGAAGAAGGGAGCATTTTTCCCAGGGGTTTCGGTCATGAGCCTTTGATGCTGCAGGCCATGACCCAGGTCACAGCAGGCTGAGAAGCACTACCTGAAAACACCCTTCCCGTACCCATCAGAGGCCCTGCTCAAGAGGAATCCATGGCTCAGTTCTTGGCATCCACTTGTGCAGGACAGCCTAATCCATACTTGTTCCTGGACTAGTTTACACGCCCCTCCTGGGAAGTAGGTATGTTATGAGGACACTCTGGGTACCAGTTGTTTTTTTTTTTTTTAAATAAATTTATTTATTTATTTTTGGCTGCGTTGGGTCTTTGTTGCTGCACACGGGCTTTCTCTAGTTGCTGCGAGCGGGGGCTACTCTTCGTTGCAGTGCGTGGGCTTCTCATCACAGTGGCTTCCCTCGTTGTGGAGCACAGGCTCTAGGTGCGTGGGCTTCACTAGTTGCGGCACACGGGCTCAGCAGTTGTGGCTCACGGGCTCTAGAGCACAGGCTCAGTAGTTGTGGCGCACGAGCTTAGCTGCTCCGCGGCATGTGGGATCTTCCCGGACCAGGGATCAAACCCGTGTCCCCTGCATTGGCAGGCGGATTCTCAACCACTGCGCCACCAGGGAAGCCCCTGGGTGCAAGTTGATAGAAACCCAACTTAAGCAAAAGGGAGATCTGGGGTCCCATAACTCAGTCTTCAGCAGAGCAGCAGGGGCTACCTTAGGAATCACTGCAGTCAGGGCTCGACCGTGGTCAATACTCTCTCAAGTTCTGTCTTCTGTTTTTTTCCTTCATTTTCTCTAAACACAGATGGTTTCTCTCTTCCAAAAGAGAACAGGCAGCTCCTGATTTTCATGCTTACACCCTCAAATTCAGAGAAGGAGGAGTTCCTCTCTGCCAGTTCCAGTTAGAAAAATCTATGGGGAAGGATCTTATTGGCCCAGCTTGGGTCATCCCTGGACCAATCATTGTGACCAGAGGGGTGGGTTGCTCATCTTTATGGTTATCCTTGGACGAATCATTGTAGCCAGAGGGATGAGATACTCGGCCCTGATCAGAACCATTGGTTATGTTGGGAGAAGAGTAGTTTCCAAAGAGTTGGATGGGGGAGTGTTATTATCAGAAGAAGGAAGTGTTGATGCCTGTGCCTCCTTGTAAATGAAGAGTTCAGGGCAAGGAGGGACTGGGTTGGGTTGGACTGGTTGGATGATCTTCATGAGGTGGGAGGTCACCTGGGTCATGGAGATAGGCTTACTGACCTCTAGTTTGGTCTCTGCTGGACCATACATCATTTTGGTTTGATCTGGGCAGTCGGATAGGGCTGGTGGTAACTTCCAAAGAAAAAACAGAGGTATGCTTGTGACTTTTAGTACTTAAGGGGGTAATTACATCTATGGACATTCTACTAGGCATTTACTTGATGCCAAGTAAAGTACTAAGCACTTTAGGAGTTTCAAAATCAACAGAAGACAAGATCCCATCCTTTGAGGAATTCATAAGCTTCTTAGGTCGACAAGATGTCCACATGTGAAACACTTAGAAAACCCTTTAAGGAAGTGCCAGAGAACAGGCTCTGAGCTCTGTGACACATCAGGATGTGGGGATTGGGCCTTGGGCTGAAAGAAACGGGGAGGCTGTCTAGGGGGATTTGAGCTGGGGCTTGGAGAACAGAGTGTAAGGTGAATGCAGAGGCTGAGCTCACAAATAATAAAGGTTTTAACATTTTTATTGTGCCTTAGGATAGATAAATGAAAACTGGGTTTTGTGAAGGATGTAGCCAGGGTGGATGCTGCCTTAGGATGAAGATCCAGATTTCTTGTCCCCCAAAATATGACAAAATTTGTCTTTTTTAACCAAGCTAAAACTTGGGGTTTGGCAAAGGGCAATTTGATTTCTATGGATATCTCTGCTTTGCTAGTGTGCCAGGAGGTACTTAGCTGTGGATCATGTATTGATAAATAAACGCAGAATAGGGGAAATCACTGATACTTTTTATCTTAAGCAAGCTAAAACTTGTTTATGAATGAATAAATGGGAAAGGGAAAATGTTAAGAGAGAAACCTTTAAAAAGACCACACAGGCAAAAGTTTTCATGAATATTGTGAGGATACAGGAAGCAGCAGATGTGCAGGAAAGAACAGGATTTTTTTTTGGCTGAGTTGGGTCTTCATTACTGCACTCGGGCTTTCTCTAGTCACGGCGAGCGGGGGCTACTCTTTGTTGCGGTACGCGGGCTTCTCACTGCGGTGGCTTCTCTTGTTGCACAGCACGGGCTCTAGGCGCACGGGCTTCAGTAATTGTGGCTCGCGGGCTCAGTATTTGTGGCTTGTGGGCTCTAGAGTGCAGGCTCAGTAGTTGTGGCGCATGGACTTAGTTGCTCCGCAGCATGTGGGATCCTCCCGGACGAGGATCAAACCCATGTCCCCTGCATTGGCAGGAGGATTCTTAACCACTGCGCCACCAGGGAAGCCCCAAGAACAGGATGTTTAAAGTCTAGAGGATCCTGGTTCGAATTCTACCTCTGCAGCTTACTAAGGGGCATGAGACTGGCATATAAAAGGGGAATAAGGATGGTACTTCAGAGGATTTTATTTTTGAGGATGTAATAGATTATCTATGCAAAATACTTAGGGTGGTACTTGGCAAGCAGTAAAGACTCAATAAATGGTTTTAATTGTTGTGAAATATAAACTAGTTGTGGGCAGTTGGAGCAGCAACCATTGTGGTTCAACGCCTATTATGTGCTGGACACTGGATTATGTAGGCATTTTACATGAATGATTAAATGTCATAGCCACAAAAGACATGTGAGGAAGATACTGTGATTTTCATTTCAGAGATGAGGAAACTCAGCCCCAAGGAGGTTAAGGGGCCCCAGCCAGATCAGTTTGAACCAGGGTGTGTCTGAATCCAGAATCTTGTTTTCTTTTCCTTATGGGGCAGATCAAAGGTGGCTGGTGGGGATTGGCAGGCGATTTCCAGGCCAGGGCCCTGCATTGTAGACTCTTCGTTCAGATGCCTTAGAAGGAACCCAGAAGGTTGGGGGTGAGGGGGCAGTGATGCACACCCAGTGGAAATGGTTGGTAAAGGCAAGATATAGGTGGACAGTCTTTTCTTGAGCCAAACTCCATAACGAACTCCTGACACCAGCATTTTCCTAGGAATGCCAGAATGAGAGAGAGAGAGAGAGAGACACTAAGAACCGATTTGCTGAGGAGCTTTGCTAAGCAAGTGTGACCTTTCCCTTCCCTTGGGTCAGTGCTTCCTCTCTCAGGGACACCTGGAGCCCTTTTGCTCCTGTGACCCCTCTCCAGCCCCATGGAGGAGGGATACTGGCTTGAGCTCCCCATGTGCAGTTGGCAGCTGGCCTCTGCCATGCGATGACTCCCATCTAACGAAAACACTGCAAGATGGACAAGGCATAAAGCAGAGCAGAGCCACTAGTGTGTGCGGGCAGGTGTAGGCAAAAAAAAAAAAGGTGGGGGGAGGTTAGCATTCAAAGTTGAATTGCAGAGACGTGGGATATCTTAGTAGTATGGGCAAAAGGGATTGTGAGATCAAAGGCTGTGATAAGAGAGAGATTATTTCATCCTGACTCTGCTGAGGAGAAGGACAGTCATATACGCAGGCAGACACCCCACACACGCCCATTTCTTTGATTTCAAAGTGGGAAACACTCAACCCAACCCCACACAGCCTGGCCCCCTTCCCTGACTCCCCACCCCACTGGCTGATTCTGCCCTGGTTTTATTTGCTGGTGGGATGCCTGACTTCCAGTGCCCGCCAAATTTGCTCTTGTGTGATGTTAATTTTATTTCCAGCTCATAGTTTTATTTCTTCAAAGCTAAATAATTTTCTCTGGTGGAGCATCCTGACTTTTGCTTGAAGTCTCAGCCTATGTTCTTTACTTGGTTGTAACCATTGGGAGTTGATTTGGAGGCTTTAAAAAAAAATTATTGTGTTTTAAGAAAGACAAACCAGTTTGCCAGCATTATTTCTAGTTCTTAAAATTCAAAGCAGTTTTTTAGAGACTGTTCTTTGCTTTTGGAGATGGAGCTGATTTCAGTTTATAGCTCGTTGTCTTCACACCCATCTCGGTGACCAATACTGTAAGATGGATTTCCTTTTTTTTTTTTTTCCTTCCTTGAAGTGGGTTTCAAATCCCCAAAGAATTTCTGGGAAGGGAAGAAAAATCCTTTAATTGAAAGCAAGAGAAAACAAAACAAAAAAGCATAAGAGAGCTGACAAAAATATCATGTTTAATGAAACCAAGTTCCATTCCTGCAGATGGCTGTGGAGGCACAGAATGACCTAAAGATAGAAAAACGGGTTTTCTTTACGTGCCTTGTGAAGGGTGGTTTTTCTTTTGAATGTCACATGTGTGACTGGCCGGCGCCTTGCAGAGCCCCTCAGCAAGAAGGTGGGGGTCCAGCTACCCTTCCGGCTGTGGAGGGTCCCCTGTGACAGTGCTGAGGTGGCTTCTGCAGGCGTCCTGGGCTCTGCTCTCCGCTGACTGCTGTAGCACGGGCAGCGTGTTCCACGTTGTTCAGCATTTGGTCAGACACCTTCAAATCTGGACTCAGCCACTTAGTAACTGTGTGACCTCAGGCAAGGGACTTAACCTCCCTGGGCCTCTCTCCTTCGTAAGCTGGTAAGACTCATATCTACCTGCATGGGTTTCTAGGAGGAGTATTTAAGATTCAGAGGGGAATGTTCTTGGCACGACGTCTTTAAGAAAGGGTGCTGGTTCTTCCTGTGGTCTGGTCCTCCCCCTTGTGTCCTGTGAGGTGGGGCTGGGCCTTGCACACCTGAGGAGCTTCTTGGGTGCTGGAGACCAAGGAGACCCTTACAGTCTGTGGGGACTAAACGAGTAACCAAGAATAATGGAATTACTCAGGCAGGCTTCTTAAAATAACACAAAAAAGTTATCAGTCTCTCTGAACTTCCCTCTTACACAAAGTAAACAAAAGCCATAAAGATATAAACACATTTAAAAACTCCACAAGTTTGAAATTAACTTTATTTAATTAGGAATTAATGACTTTGAACGTTTTCCTGTTCTGCTGTCAATTCTTGCATCTCCGGTGACTTTTCCTTTTCCACCTTCTGTCTGTGAAATTACTCTCCCTGAGGCTGAGAGAACTTGGGCAGGTTTTGCGGCTGGAAATGGACTTGACCTTTCTCCATTAGGGAAGGGTGCTGTGGTTGTAAGGATGGCGTATGGACCTCTGGTTCGTGAGACTCCAAGGTAGCAAAGGCACAGTTTATTTTGGAATCGTCTTTGCTAGAAAACAGGGGAACCTGTGTATCTCAAAGCCCCCTTTTCTACCTTCCTCTTCACACACACTGTCTCCTCCCAGCCCAGGGCTATTTCAGACACTTGGCTGGAGTCTCCGACGTCCCCCAGTACCCCTAGCCTGCATGCATTTTTCCTGACCTCACTACTTTTCTCCTCCGTTGCTCTCTGTGTAGTAACACCCTCTGTCTTTGGTTTTCCAGCCTGACAGTTCATCTCTCTGCATGCTGTTTGCTCATCTCCGTCCCTTTTATGATGGGCACAGACATCTTAATTCATTGCACTGGGTTTGCCTAACCCAAGGGCGCATTGTCTCTCTCTTTCTCCCCTTTTCCTCTTCTTTCTCTTTCTCTCTCTTAGTTTATTTCAGTCCATGTACCTGGCAGCTACATTTCTGGCTGGAGTTCCATACTTTAATAAGTTCAGGAAACTCTTTTTTTTGATATCCTTTACTTTATAAAAATTCCATATCATACCTAGCAACCCAAATTGGCCCAAAAGATAAATAGCAGCTACTTTTTCAAATTACAAAAGGTTTCCCTCTAGGAACAATAGCTGGTATGCTGACAATGAATCCATTTATTAAAACGATTTATAGTTCACTTTTACGAAATATATCTATTCTGTAACTTGAGGCAAACCTGTGTTCCGTTATGGGTTTTTCACCCCGTCATTTTTTTCACTCCAGCTCTTCCCTGCCCTATCCTAGCCATTGCCAGTTTGGTAGAAACTTAGCAGCATGTGCACCTTAATACAGTCATCTGGTGAGTCAAGTCCCAGTCTCTTCGATTTGCATCCTTCCCTCGCTTTGTCAGGGCCAGACAGCAGGGGTGCGGTCGGGGTGCAAGATAGGAGTGAAGGGACTGACACTGCTTTTTAATCACTTGGAAAACATACCCTCCCTTTGGCTTTGCTTTTATTCAGAGGCTTTTAAGCCTGTTAAGTCACACCTGGTCTCCCAATCATTGCCTCCTCCGCATTAAAGTTTACTGCCCCCTTCAGTAGAGATGGAGTGAAAACTGGGGAATTTAGAGACAAACCACAGGCTTTCACTGAGCAGCGAGATTCCTCAGGGCATGATACTGTGGGGCTGCAAAGCATCACCAAGGAAGAGGAGACGCGCAGGGGGCTGGAGAGCACCGTCATTTCCCACGGGGCCTGTGGGTTCTGAATGCATGAAGCCTGTAGACCCTGAACAGCAAGAGGGATGCGTGCTTGGGAGACTGGTTCATGATACCCCCTACTTGTTTGGTGATCTTTTCGTTCCATATTTCTAAAAATTCTTTCTTTCAAAGAGCCTCAAACTGTCTTATTGCTTTCATCTCTGCCAATGCCAAAGGAGCAGCGTGGGTTAAATCTAGTTAGCTGTGCTTGTGCTTAATTTCTGTCTCTTTGTCTCTGTCTCTCTCTGTCTATCTGTGTCTCTAGACTTAACTGGTTTAATTTCTGTTATGAAAGGTGAAGTCCTGGTAGGGAGTTGGGGGATTGGCTTTGGGAGCAAACTTAACAGCACCCAGTTGGAACACTGTGCCTGAGAAAGATTACCTTTTTTTTTTTTTTTTTTTAAGGATTTTCTTTTTAATTAATTTATTTATTTATTTTTGTCTGTATTGGGTCTTCGGTTCGTGCGAGGGCTTTCTCCAGTTGCGGCAAGCGGGGGCCACTCTTCATCGCGGTGCGGGGACCGCTCTTCATCGCGGTGCGCGGGCCTTTCTCCATCGCGGCCCCTCCCGTTGCGGGGCACAGGCTCCAGACGCGCAGGCTCAGCAATTGTGGCTCACGGGCCCAGCTGCTCCGTGGCACGTGGGATCTTCCCAGACCAGGGCTCGAACCCGTGTCCCCTGCATTAGCAGGCAGATTCTCAACCACTGCGCCACCAGGGAAGCCCAGATTACCTTTTTTTAAAGGGTGATAAGTTGATTGATCTGGGCACAGGCAGGACACCCCAGGAGAGCCTTGTATACTGCACACAGGCTGTTTTTCCCCCTTTTCTGGTCACCCGATCTCTCTCCATGTGCTGCTTTTAGAACTTCCTGGTGCTCAGGCTTGGTCTCACAAAAGGGAACAGCCATTCGTGTCCAGACACATTGCAGACTTCTGGCAAAATAGCTGGAGCTCACGAAAATTTACACTTTTTCTGGCACCTGGCCGAGAGAATGAGCAGGACTTGGCTTGGGTTTGCTTTCAGTTAGAAAAGCCCTTTGCGGGGGGCGGGGTGGAGAGTTGGGGGTGGGGTGGCAGCAAGATCCTCGTGAAGGGTCAGAGCTGCTGAAATAAATATCAGCTCGGCTAGAGAGCAATTTCTGTAATTATATCTACCCGATGACTTACAATCAGCATTCTTAGCAGAGTCTGTAACTTTCATGTCTTCTCCTTCTGTGTGCAGTATGGGTGGCACTGACGGTGGGTGTGCTGTGAAAATCACCTTGATTTTAAAAAAGTGGTGGTGTTCCTGGTGGTTGTTACTGTTAACGTGAACATCATTCTCACTGAAGATTACCTTTGAAATAATGGCAGTGGGGCATTTGCTGGAATTTCTGGTGTTGGGGAAGGGGCCTGGGGACTGTGTATTGTTTTTCACCAGGGAGAATCCTGTGTATATAGACATTTAAAAGAGCAAAACAAAGCTGAGTGTGTGAACAAAGCTCAGACTTGCCATATTGGTCCTGCCTTCCAAGCGAGGGTCCATTTTGGATCCCAACCTAGTGTAGCCCATTCTCCATCTCCCCTCTTTGAAAAACTTGAGAGAAACCAGCTGTCTGCCAGTCCACAGGCTGTGTGTCATTTCCTTCCCTCTCCAAGCCTCAATCTTTCCACAGAGGAGTCTTTTCAAATTAACGTTTTCAGTTCATTAAAGACCTTTCGCAAACATTTCGTCCTGGTAAAGGCAGCAGTTCATCTGGAAGTGGTCAGGCTCACGATGGCACAGAATGGCACGAGAAAGGGAAAAAAGTCAAATTCCTTCTCATCAAGTGGGCAGACCGTGTGCAGTAAGCCTCAAATGGGTCTTCCTTAGAAGCTGGGGAGATTTCTTTGGAAGGAAGAAATAAAGTCAATGAATGAAAATTATTTGCTCCTGTTTGTTTTGCAAAACTAGCAAGGGAATAGGGGAGCTGGGCTTTCATTCCTTTTCTTTAAAAAAAAAAAAAAGGATTCTCTGGGAAGAAGCAGCTCACAACTGTGACCGTTTGTCTTGCTTTTGCTAACATCCACTGCAGCCTCTCCCGGGCTCATTCTGTGTTTGGGGAGGAATGCATGAAAATCCTTCTGCCTCCAGATGGAAATATGGTCTTCCCCTCCCTGCCTTGTTTGAACCAGACACTCTGAGAGTCTCATGCAAATGACCGGCTTCCCCAGAACAGACCAGTGGAGCAGAGCAAGGTACCAGTGGAGCAGTACCTTGACAAGCTTGAGTGCTTGGGGCTTGTTGGACAAAGTTACAGAAAATCTTTGGTTGACGTAGGACTGGAGGTAGGCATGCAGAGCATGAGTTTCTGCTGCTGTTGTTGCCCCAGCCTGGGAGAAAAGAACCCAAGAATCTTCCAGGAAGTAACCTGAGAGATTAGCTAGTCTGCGTGGTGTTTGTTTGTTTGTTGTTACTGTGTTTTGCAGACAACCTTAGGATCAGCTCCATTTTTATCTGTTTCATGTGCTGGAATTTGGCATAAGATTTCCACTAGGCCTCAAGCTTCCTGAGGCCTGGGCCACGTTTGTGCTGTTCATGTTACTTACACAAACTCGGTTCTAGGTAAATATTTGTTAATGAATAAAGAATGAATAATGTACCTTAAAAGGCTTTTGAAAACTATGGATCTAGTCCTTTTGCCCTCCCCTGCCTCCAGCCATATTATGTCAAGGCCAGAGAAGCTTGGTAAGTTTCCCAAGGTCCTCCACCCAGCTGGCCACTGGCAGGGCCAGGACTGGGAACCCAGGCTTAGTCCATAGCTTGTGTCTTAGTATTCCTTCCACCAGTGGGACCCAAAAAACTCACAGATGCCAACTTCTTGAAGGCAGCTTTCAGATAGGGACACCATTCCCCACTCACCATCCAACTAGTGGGCATGACTAGCTGGGGTATTTGTTTATTATAATTATTTTTTTGAATTTTATTTTATTCTTTTAATACAGCAGGTTCTTATTAGTTATCTATTTTATGTCAGTCTCAATCTCCCAATTCATTCCACACCCTCCCCTTTCCCCGCTTGGTGTCCATACATTTGTTCTCTACATCTGTGTCTTTATTTCTGCCTTGCAAACCAGTTCATCTGTACCATTTTTCTAGATTCCACATATATGCGTTAATATACGATATTTATTTTTCTCTTTCTGACTTACTTCACTCTGTATGACAGTCTCTAGGTCCATCCATGTCACTACAAATGACCCAATTTCGTTCCTTTTTATGGCTGAGTAATATTCCATTGTATATATGTACCACATCTTCTTTATCCATTCATCTGTCGATGGGCATTTAGGTTGCTTCCACGACCTTGATATTGTAAATAGTGCTGCAATGAACACTGGGGTGCATGTGTCGTTTTGAATTATGGTTTTCTCTAGGTATATGCCCAGTAGTGGGGTTGCTGAGTCATATGGTAATTCTATTTTTAGTTTTTTAAGGAACCTCCATACTGTTCTCCATAGTGGCTGTATCAATTTACATTCCCACCAACAGTGCAAGAGGGTTCCCTTTTCTCCACACCCTCTCCAGCATTTGTTGTTTGAAGATTTTCTGATGATGCCCATTGTAACTGGTAATGAGGTGATACCTCATTGTAGTTTTGATTTGTATTTCTCTAATAATTAGTGATGTTGAGAAGCTTTTCATGTGCCTCTTGGCCATCTGTATGTCCTCTTTGGAGAAATAGCTATTTAGGTCTTCTGCCCATTTATTGATTGGGTTGTTTTTTTAATATTGAGCTGCATGATCTGTTTATATATTTTAGAGATTAATCCTTTGTCTGTTGATTCATTTGCAAATATTTTCTCCCATTCTGAGGGTTGTCTTTTCATCTTGTTTATAGTTTCCTTTGCTTTGCAAAAGCTTTTAAGTTTCATTAGGTCCCATTTATTTATTTTTATTTTTATTTCCATTACTCTAGGAGGTGGGTCAAAAAAGATCTTCCTGTGATTTATGTGAAAGAGTGTTTTTCCTGCATTTTCCTCTAAGAGTTTTATAGTGTCCGGTCTCACATTTAGGTCTTTAATCCATTTTGAGTTTATTTTTGTGTATGGTGTTAGTTAGTGTTCTTAATTTCATTATTTTACATGTAGCTGTCCAGTTTTCCCAGCACCACTTATTGAAGAGGCTGTCTTTTCTCCATTGTATATTCTTGCCTCCTTTGTCATAGATTAGGTGATCATAGGTGCATGGGTTTATTTCTGGGCTTTCTATCCTGTACCATTGATCTATATTTCTGTTTTTGTGCCAGTACCATACTGTCTCAATTACTGTAGCTTTGTAGTATAGTCTGAAGTTGGGGAGCCTGATTCCTCCAGCTCCATTTTTCTTTCTCAAGATTGCTTTGGCTATTCGGGGTCTTTTGTATTTCCATACAAATTATAAAATTTTTTGTTCTAATTCTGTGAAAAATGCCATTGATAATTTGATAGAGATTGCACTGAATCTGTAGATTGCTTTGGGTAGTATAGTCATTTTCATAATATTGATTCTTCCAATCCAAGAACATGGTATATCTCTCCATCTGTTTGTGTCATCTTTGATTTCTTTCATCAGTGTCATATAGTTTTCTTAGTACAGGTCTTTTACCTCCTTAGGTAAGTTTATTCCTAGGTATTTTATTCTTTTTGTTGCAATGGTGAATGGGATTGTTTCCTTACTTTCTCTTTCTGACCTTTCGTTGTTAGTGTATAGGAATGCAAGAGATTTCTGTGCATTAATTTTGTATCCTGCAACTTTACCAAATTCATTGATTTAGCTGGGGTATTAATGACTGTGAGCTACATAAAAGCAGGGAGTATGTTTGTTTTGTTCATCACTGGGTTCTGTGTGCCTAGCACAGTGGCTGACAATAGCTGCTTCATCACTGTAATATTTGTTGAACGAATGAACACAAACGCAATTCCAGCCCAAGTTACCTTGTTTAGAGAGAAGATAATTCTGTCCCAAGTTTGTCTTCAAGAACTCTAGGGTCACAAAGGTTTTTGGGTCTTAATTGAAGTCTTAGCACCAGTAGAAGTTCACTCTGAGCTGCACCCAGCCTCTGTAGTCATCGTCATCATCAGCATCAACATCATGAACAGCAGCAGGAAGGTATGAAGTGCCTTATTCTTATGAGGCTGCACAAGGAAATAAGCAGTTCTTGCCTTGTTTGATAATGGCTACCAGTTGGTCTTACCCCTATAATCTTCTCACTCTTGCCCTGTGCAAATTACAGACTTCTACACCCTGAATTCACGGGTGATGCAAAGAGCACTGGACTCCTGAAGTAGCAGATTTGGGCACTAGAGTTGGCTCCTCAACTTCCTGGTTCTGTAACCTTGTACGCATTCCTTGTCCCATTTGACCTTCAGTTTCTGCATCTGTCAAAAAGGAAAACAAACCATGTGGATTTGCTACTTACCAGCTGAGTGACGTTGGTCAAATTACTTCATCTTAGGTCTAAGCCTCAGTGTCCTCAGCTGTAAAATGGGTCACTAACAGTATGTTCCTCTTGGGGTTAATGTAAGGATTACATGAGCTAATGTATGCAAAGTGCTTGGCATAGTAAGTGCTCCATATATAGTGATACTTGTTTTCATCACACAGGAATTGTAAAACTCGTATGGAATGGTTCATTCTGCAGAAGAAGTCTATATATAAGGGACGGCTATTGAAATTTTAATTATTTTGTCTGTGTATCCAATTACCTACTAGCATTCATACTTAGCTGTTTTACAGAAATACCAGAGGTAAATGGTTCCAAATGGAAGTCATGACCTTAGCTCATTTCTAGCACTCTCCCCAACCCCCTCACCCTTCTTGCCCCCAACTCATCTCCTCTTCCTGTGTTTCCTGTTTCAGCGAATGGTGTCAACATCTTTGCAGTTGTCCAAACCAACAGTTGGGAAGAAGTCAATTTCTATCTCACCTTCAAAACCAACCAATTACCAAGTCCTCTCAATTCCCCCAGTTAGGGGGACCCTCTCCTAAGGCTGGATATGCATCTCCCTCGGCACTGTGCTCCCTGGTGTCATGCCAGAGCCTGTGCCTGGGCTTGGGCAGCTGTCTCTCAGCGGTCCTGCTACCCCATTCTTGCTCTCTGCCCTCATACGTTTGTGTCTTCCCATTTCTTGCCTCTCGCCTTTACACAGCTGCTCCTCTTCCCCTCTCCTGGACAACCCTTCAGAATTTAGCTTAGATAATTCCTATAAAATGCCCTCCTTGACTATCTTTCTGCAGTCTGAGTGAGGAGTTCCTTCTAGGGGCATCTTAAATATACTGTGCTGGGCATACCTCTGTCATGGTATTTATCATCAGACCATACTAAAATTTTTAGAGACTTTAAACCTGGAGTGGATTAAGGTATCTTTGTTTCAATATGCAGTCTAAAAAACAATGCCGAACTATATATGTCATAGTAATAATAGTTAACATTTACTGGGCACTTGTTATGCACCCGGCTCTGGTGCTTTATGTATATTAAAATTCACATAATTTTCACAGCTAACAATCACATAATATGCTCGGTGCTATCCCCATTTTACAAATAAGAAAATCAAGGCCCAGAATATTTAAGTAACGTGTCCAAGGTCACAGATCTAGTAAATGGCAGAGCTGGGCTTCAAAGACAAGCAGAATTATTTCAGAATCTATGTTCTCAACCATGCACTGTAAAGAAATTTAATAAAGTTCTGATCTATCTCTATTTTGCATTTTTTGGAGAAAAATCCACTATGAAATTTGTTCAAAAATATTTCTCTCGCTCTCCTGTTGTTGCCACTGCTATGCTGAGCCCCTGTGCACGCTCTTAGCTGCCTCCTAGTCCGCCTGTGTGCTCACCTCACAGTATGGAATTGCCTTTGACATGTCTGTCTTCCCTCCAGACTCCAATCCCTGAGGGCAGGTCCTGCGTCTGTGTCTGGGTGCCCAGTGGGGAGAGGCTCACCCAAGATGCAGAGCCAGTGAGGGTCACTACAGCCTAACTAGACCTCCAGCTCATGCTGGTTTCCTCTTTGTTCCTTCCCCATCCAGGTTCAGCTTACCTTGTGTAGTGATAGGGCCAGCTGAGATAAGGATGCCTTAAATGTCTCTAGAACCTTCCATTCCCTAGCCTATGCTCCTGCAACCAATTTCCTAGTAGTTTCCTGCCTTTCCCCATAGTTCTCACGTGCCCTTAAAAACTGTCTCTTGAGCAGGAACTGTGAGCAGTAAATACAGTGTAATATACTAAATATAAATAATAAAGAAATAAAGTTTCTCCCTCGCTCTCCTGGTTCTCAGTATCCCTCATTCTAAAACAAACACTATAAGATTAAAAATACAGAGAGGGAGCTGCCTCTACTGGGTGGAGGTCTAGCTGAAGTTTCAGCAGTATTATTCTGGAAGGCTCCTGTCCTCTGCAGCCACCCCCAACCCTGATGCTCAAAATATAGATGGGCCCATGAGTTCTTCAGTTCTCTGGGGGACCGCTCTCCTCCATGGGGCTAGCTAGTTTTCTGTGTACTGTTGAGTTACATTAGTGTGTGCCTATTTACTCAGCATTATGAGGAGAAAGCTTGCATTTGCCTTGTCAATGTTTTGTTTGTTTGTTTCTCTCTGGGTGCTAGATTCCCTTTCTCTTTGCCCCTCAAATAGATTCCATCCCACAAAGGAAGCAATGATGCCTTTCTCCAGAACTTTCACTTTTCTGACTCTTTACAGTTTTGTCCAACTTGAGCTAACCTATTGGAAATGTGGCTTTCAATATGCATTGCATTTTATTCTTTCCACAAATAAGGATTGAGCCTACTATGTGCCAACAAGGGTGCCAGCCTTGTTGTGGGAGAGAGTTCAATGTGACAGGGGAGCAGGGGTTTTGGGTACCACTGAGGAAGGATGCAGAGAAATGACTGTATTCATAGCCATGGGGATTCGTTCTGGGTGCAAACAGCCTCCTGGGTCTGACAGTTGTAGCTTTCTTAGTGAGGGTTCTGAGTTCTGTATGCATACTTTGGTTAAGTTTCCTCTGGTCTTGATTACTTTAGGTGTAATATCATGGGAGTCAGAGACAAAATTACTGTTAACTTTTCCATCACCCTCAGATTCTTTGACAATTAAACCGGGGAGTTTAGACCTCTCACCTTCACAGCTGATTGCAAGTAGGACCCAGATATGTTTAGGATTAGAAGAGAGCATTAGATTTTTGGATTAGGGGGCTCATAGACTCTGATTCCATTTGGGCAACTAGTTTTGTGCAATGCAATAAATGAAAAAAAAATTGTTTTTAGTATAAGTATATCCCAAATATTGCCTTGGATATGCTTATACTAAACAATTATTTTTTGTTTACGTGAAATTCTAATTTAACTGGGTATTTTGTATTTTTAAAATTTTTGTGTAAATCTGGCAAACCTAGAATGTAGGCACTTGAGGAATGGGCTTTGAAAAGATTCATGTTGTATGTGCCTGGGTGGGTTTCTGTTTTAGGTGTGTGTTTGGGGGAGAGAAGGGAGGGTCTAGAGAAAAACATCTTGGGCAGTTGGACAAGTGCACATCATAGGAAAAGTCTGATGGGAAAATTAATGGTGAGTATCTACTCATAAAATAATTCTGATTATTTTAGGAGAGGTCAACCTGGGCTTGGTGATCTCCTAAGGAGGAAGGTCTATAGTTGTTCTTGGCACCAGGGCTTTAGGGAAAGACATGGTGAAAGGAATTCTAGTGTGTGCCAGGAAAGCTGAGTTCCTTTATTATGGCCAGTCAGTGTGACCTTGGGCAGCTCACTTATGTCTGGTTTGTCTTACTTTCTACATCTGTCAAATGGGGCTTAATGATAATTATTTTATTTACTTCATGGGTACAAGCAATGCTCAAGCTCTTAGAAACAGTGTAAACTACTATACCACTAAAGGAAATGGACCCTTTGTCTTGGCAAAATACACTGGAGCTGTACCACATAGCTTTGGGAGTCTGGACCATGGAATCCATGCTTTGGGCACTCTTGGCAGGAAGAAGCAAACTCATCTCCCAACCAGTCCCCTCTCCTCCTTTCAGCAAGGAAGCCCTTTGGGTAAGTTCAGATGATTTTGTCTTTTTCTAAATGCTGTTCTGAGGTGACTCCTGTTCTTGGTACCTCAGTGGGATGCAAAAATGTGACTGAAGTGAACGTGGGATATTTATGTACAAGTTGGTTCAGCTTAGCTGGGAAGGAATATCTGGGTAAAAACTGAGAGGAGAAAATGACTGTACATGGATTTCTCCACAATGACTTCAGTATCTCTACTCAGGTGAATAAACAGAATGTGTCACATGCATAATAAGACAGATAATTCACATAGCACTTGAAAGTTTACAGTGTGCCTTTTCACACACATTATCTCATCCATGTATATATTATCTCCCTTTGGACAAAAACAGGCCTTTTGCTTCTCTGTACACATCCGGGGAGGAGCACAGGCTGCGGAAGGGGCGACCGAGCAACCAGACCCAGCTCACACCCTGCCTCCTGCATGCAGGTGTCCTTGACCATTTGGGCAACACCATCTCCTTCGCTCCTCACTGTGCTCCATGAAAAATGCTCATTTAGCGTTTTTATCATTGGAGCTTATGTTGAACTTGGTTCTTTCTTATACTGTTGTTCAAAGGACTGTTGTACTGTTAAGCTCCATGAGGGGAGGGAATTTTGTGTTTTTTGTTCATTGCTTTGTTCTCAGTATCGAGAGTATTGCACATAACAGGTGCTCAAGAAATATTGAATGAATAAATGAATTGTTCTTCATAGCTTAGTCATATCTCCTCAGCTAGATTCTAATAGCTGTGAGAGCAGGGACTCTATCTTCATTTCTCTGGTTCCCTCAGTGTACCTGGCATGCTGCTGAAGAACTTGAATATTAGTGGTGTTATTTATATGTAAATGACCCACATGTGCACATGGAAATGTGTCTTGGATCAGTAGATGTGGCC
Organism: Balaenoptera acutorostrata; assembly: GCF_949987535.1. Classification (NCBI taxonomy): domain Eukaryota; kingdom Metazoa; phylum Chordata; class Mammalia; order Artiodactyla; family Balaenopteridae; genus Balaenoptera; species Balaenoptera acutorostrata. The sequence goes on from NC_080075.1 coordinate 42,706,380, forward strand.
ACGTTAGGACCTTCACAGGCTGAAGGCACCCTTATTTTTGGAAGCCTCACCCAACATTATATTATCTTTAAAATGCATGTACCTTCCACTCTATATTGTGTGTGTGTGTCTGTGTGTATGTACACACACATAATTTTGCTGTAAAATGTAAAATAACATTTGTAATTTGCCTTGTTAATTATTACTTCAATTACCATGTTGATTTCACAGTTTCAGTTTTGTTATCTGGAGCCAAAATAGTTTTTTCATCTCAAACATTTTCTTGGCCCTTTACAAGCTCACAGCCCCTAGGCACTGCGGATGTATCTAATGGCTTTGCCTATGGGTACTTCCAGGACAAGAGTGGCTGACCTAAAAGGAGTAAGAGGATGCATTAATATCGCGTTCAGCCTCCCAGCGAAACTGTTCTCCATCCCCTTTTATCCTGTTCCTGGGCCTTCTCTCCTGCCCTGCCCCATCTGCCAGACTCCAGGCGTGTGCTGAGAGAGGATGAGCTCTGCGTTTTATGGTATCCGTAGTTGTCCCCCAAGTGTAAGCGTCTAATTAGGCTTGACACTACCGAGGCGTTTCCCTGACATTTATGTCACTGTCTCTCAATCTTTAGCAGCATTCGGTCTTGTGGGAAGCACAACAAACAATGTCAGAAGCAACATAAAATTCCCCATTAGAGGGGGCCCTCGGAAACCGAGCCGCTGTTTATTAGGCACACTCAAAGGGAAGGCCGAAGGGTGGGGCTGGTGTGTGGATTCCAGGCTTGGAGGAAGAAATAAAATGGCTCATTTAAATTCTTAAGAACTGCATAGGAGGCAGAAGACACAATGAGTATCTTAGAGAAGAAAGGCCATCAGTTGAACAAACTAATCACATGGTAATCAAAGGGGAGTGATTCGCTGCCTACTGAGAAGTACTTTAGAAGAAGTTCCAGCCAGGGAGAGTAAAGACCTTATCGAATGACAGCTTTCATAAATTATAGATTTTTAAAAATTGCACAGAGGAATGTGTAATAACGTGCGAAATGGATTTAAAAACGAAAAGTGCCCAAAGCATCTGAGAAAGACCAGGGAACAGGAAAGCCTGAGGAGGGAGGGGCTGCGAGAGCCTTGGCGGGAAGCCCCGCCTCCCGCACAAGTCCCGCCCCCCGGGTCTCCTGGAGTGGTTCTAGGGGTACCCCGTGTGATGTGATTGCTGCCCGGGTTTGGATGCCTGGAGCCTCACTCTACAAAGGCCCTAACAATGGGGTCGGTGCCAGTTCTCCCTCCCCGCTGCTCACCGCACCCCCAGTTTTACAGACTGGGGATTCTAAGCTTCAGCCAGGCCCTGGGAAGGCTGGGAGAAGCTGCATGACTAGGTCTGGCTTCTGCGCTGAGGCCGGGCTCTCAGCCCAGGAGTCATGGTGTGCCTCAGCCTTTGCAAACCAGTAGACCCTCCTCCTGCCTGCGCACCGCAGCTGCCTTGAGGCCTCTTCTTTCTCGGGTAAGTGTCAGCCAGTTCCGTTAGCTGATAACCAAGGTGATAACTGGTAATGCCTTCATATGTGACTCTATCCAGGAGTTTTTGTCTTTGAAAAGGTGATTTGAGAAGTTGGGAAAGTCATGATAAGTTAGAAGTGTTAGGACCGGGTGCTCTCTCTAGCTGTGTGATCTGGGGACAGTTGCTTAACCTTTCTGGGTCACGTTTAAAATGGAGATATGACTCGTACCTTCTGAGTTGCGATGAGAGGCTCAAATGAGGTCCTGGATGTAAAGTGCTCAGAACATAGCCCGGCGCAGAGTAAGTGTTCAATAGTGTCAGTCATTGTGCTTCTATGGTCTCCCTGAGAATGGCGGCCGAGGCAGAGACAGACATGGGCGGGTTTACCTCTCTTCTGACCTCCTAGAGGAGCCGCAGTGGAGAAGGAGTGTTGGCCCATGTGAGTATGCCTCTGAGGAAATGGAAAGCTCCTCCTCTCACCACTAGATTCACCCTAGTGAGTGAGTGAAAGTCAGACTGCAAGACTTAAAAGTTTATGATGCCCAGGCTCTATTGCTGGTTCACCCCTTCTCCCTTTTTCAACAAGGTTCTTGGGTGATCCTAATATTAAGCCAGGGCTTAGAACCACTCCTCTAGGTGAGGCAGAGGGAACGGGAATGCTTGGGCTGGATATCTGTATGAAGGAGCCCTGTGTTAGGGTAATTATGCTAGCTACTGTAATGCATGACCCCTAATTCTCAGTGGCAGACCACAGTAAAGCTTTATTTTTAGCTCATGTCACAGCCCTGTGTAGACTGGTTGTGGGGAGGTGGTCTGTCCGGGCCATGTTGTCATTCAGGGATCCAAGCTCCTTCCATGTAAAGGCTCAGTCATCTTCATTGTGCAGCTTCAAAGCATCCCCGGAGGGACTTCCCTGGTGGCGCAGTGGTTAAGAATCCGCCTGCCAATGCAGGGCACATGGGTTCGAGCCCTGGTCCGGGAAGATCCCACATGCCACAGAACAACTAAGCCTGTGCACAACTACGGAGCCTGCACTCTAGAGCCCGTGAGCCACAACTACTGAAGCCTGCACGCCTAGAGCCCGTGCTCTGCAACAAGAAAAGCCACCACAATGAGGAACCCGCACACTGCAAGGAAGAGTAGCCCCCGCTCGCCACAATTAGAGAAAACCCGCGTGCAGCAACGAAGACCCAACGTAGCCAAAAAGAAATATAAATAAATAAATTTATTAAAAAAACCCCAAACATCCCTGGAGTCATCCAGCTGGCAGACCAGGGAGGAGAGAGAGTGGGGAAGGTGTGCCTGCCCCTAACTGCCTCCAACCAGAAAGGACACATCATTTATGCTCATGTCCCTTTGCAAGAATCGGTTATACATCCCCATGAATGTGCAAGGAGACTGGGATCTGTAGTTTAGCTCTGAGCCCAGAAGAGAAAACAGGCTTGATGAGAACCTAGCTGTCTCTGAAATAGACTCTAAAATGGTACAGGATAGCTCAAAAAGTGGGCCCGAGGTTCTTAACCTGAGATCCTTGAATTTCTGGAGGGTTCATGCATCTCTTGAAATTGGATGCAAAATGTTGTGTGTATGGGCTTTTTCACTTTTATCCTATTCTCAAAGGCTGAGAGGGCTGAAGTCCTGTCCCTGCTTGGACTAGAGTAGTATTACAGTACCTACTTTCTGTGTCTGATATTCTCTGAAAAAATGATGGTGCTGGGTCAGGATTTCTTGTCTCTTTCCTTTTCTTCCTCTCCTCTGGTGGGGAGAGAATGATGGATAAGAGGCAGAGGTTTGTTGGCACCATATCTTGTGGCAGCGCTGCTATTGAGAGGCTGTCAGCATTAGGGAGAGGAGGGTTTATGTGGCTGTGAGGAATCTGAGAGACTGCAATGGGCAGGGTAAGGACCCAGCCTTTCCCTTCCAGAGTGGCAGGGCATCTAGACCTTGCCAGTTTTCAGTTTATGGGGGCAGTGAGAAGAGGGAGATCAGAGGGAAGGGACTCCCAGATGCTCATCTGAGGCAGCCTCTTTAAGGACTGAAAGGCGACTAGATGAGAAAATCGACATTTTGCACCATTGTCTCAATGCCGCGTCTGCTTGTGATGGGTTCAGAGTGCCATTGTTTTCTTCCTGGTAATGGGCTCTACCTGAAAGCCCTTCCAGACGTCGAGGGCATGGCTGAGGGGTTACAAACGGTTCCGTGGCTTAAAAAGAAAAGTTGGGAAACCACTAGTGTAGCCTAACAATGGAGCTTTGTGCTCTAGCCTGACCCTGCCTACCAGAGGGCCTTTTGTTTCCAACAATTGCTGGCACTGGACTTCAGGAGGCCATCAGCCCTGTTTCTCTCTTAAAGTCAGAAATACTTGCAGCTGGCATCTTGTTTTCTCCCATCTCCTTAATTCCAGGGACCGGCCCCCCTCTAAGGCCACGGCTGAACAGGAGTGGCCTGCTCTCTCCCACACGTTTGTAAGGCAGGGCAGGAGACAATGCTCTGGCCGGCCGGGAACGCTGGCTGTCTGGATGAGTGCGACGCCAGCTGTCAGCCTGGGACGAGGTCAGACAGAGGCCACCGTGGTCCCAGGTGGGCAGGGGTCACCCAGGTGACCAGACTGCACCGGAGGCCCAAAGAGTGTGCAGGAGCATGAACTGTTAGTCTCCTCTGTGGGAGAGGAGGTGCAAGCGCTGATGGGAATGAAGTGCAAACTCTGGCCAGGGGGCCAACGTTCCAGGTGCCTCCATCCCTTCAGGAAGTTTGGACTCTCCATTGAGCTTCCGTGTCTGCAACCTGAACACAAGGGCATCTAGGCTGTAGTGGCGGGGCAGCCTGTTCCCGTTAATAGTTTTATCATCTGTGGGAGTGCTTTAGGCAGAGGAGGGTATGTTGGATCAAGCCCTCTTTCTGGCTTTGGAGGCAGTGAAATATGATTAAGGATGAACATTCTGGAGCCAGACAGCCTATGTTCAAATTCTCAACTTAGTAGCTCTGTGACTTTGGGTAAGTGACTTGTTTCATCCATCTGCAAAATAGGCCTAGGGAATTCCCTGGTGGTCCAGTGGTTAGGACTCTGCTCTTCCACTGCAGAGGGCCCAGGTTTGTTCCCTGATTGGGGAGCTAAAATCCCAGAAGCCTCACAGTGCAGCCAAAAAAAAAAAAAAAGGCCTAATAAAAATATGTACTTATTTCATAGGGTTGGTGTTAGTTTGAGTGAGTTGGGGCTTATAACACACTTAGAGCAGTGCCTTGTAAACAGTAAGCAGTCAATAAATGTCAGTTTTTATTAATAGCAAAAAGTACACAGCCCATGAGCAGATCTCTAGGGGAAAGGCACCTTCCCACTTGTGACAACGCAAGGGCTCTGTGAGTGGTGTTTATGTCCATCCGTCATCATCCCTGAGAAGCCTTCTCTTACCACTCAGACCCACAGGGGTTGTCCTTTGTTTTAACTGCCTTGGTATTTGTGTTCTGGTACCTTCTTATCTACATAATTTCTTCAGATTGGGGTCCCTGCCTTATTTATTTATTTATTTATTCAACCAATTCTCCCAGCTAGTAATAGAGTGAATTCTTATTAAATATTCTTTTTGGTAGGATTATACACTTAAAAAATAAACTTGCACTCTTTGTATACATATCCTTCACAAAAGGAAAAATCTCTAATCTAGGATAAGGTCCTGACAGTTTTGTGCATTTTATGAACTCCAGTTTAAAAACAAAACAAAACACTCTACCAGACCAAAAATATATTGTAAAACTATGGTAATAAAACAGTATGGTACTAGTTCTGGAAAAAGATAAAGCAATGGAACAAAATAGAAAGTCCAGCTATACAGCCAGAAATGTATGAGACTTTATTAAATTGTAAAGGTGGCATTGCAAAGCAATAGGTAATTGATATATTATTATTCAATAAATGGTGTTGAGACTGCCGGCAAGTCATTTGGAAAAATAAATAAGCCTGGATTCCTAAATGTAAAAAGAAAAAGTAAACCATAAAAGTATAATCACAAGAAAAAGAATGAAATTTTTAATGATATTCAAGTAGAGCAGACATTTCTCAGTAAGACATGAAACCATGGGAGCTATAAAAAAAACTGACTAGTTTGATAATGAAAAATCTGAAACTTCCACATGGTGAAATATCATAAAAATAGGAAATAAAACATGGCTAATTGATTCTACATAGCCAAAATACCATAAACAAAAAAATGACTAATTGGGAAAAATCTTTCTATATTTCCTTAATATGCAAAGAGCTCTTCCAAATCAATAAAAAGACAAATATACCAATAGGAAGATAGGCAAAACTCATGAATAGATATTTCAAAGAAAAAGGCATATTAGTGGCCAGTAAATACACGAGAGATTATTTTGTAGTTTTAAAAAAGTCTCGTAGGTAGTTTCAAGTATTATAATTGCAAGAGTCTCATAATGCCTAATGTTTCCAGTGTGTTAGGTAACATACTCTCAAACAGTGTTCGTGGACATGTAAATCGGCATTATTTTTTAAAAAGGCAGTTTGATAATATCTATTAAATTTCAAAATGTTATATTCCTGTTGACATAGACATGCCATTTCTAGTAATTTATCATATATACACTTGTGTGTGTATATATATATGTCACCATGCGTACATAAGTGAACATTTAATCTGAAGTGTTGCTTATAATAGCAAAAATTGGAAACAACCTAAATTGTCATCAGTAGGAGAATGGTTAAATAAATCATGGTACTTTGATAGAAAGAGATTCTGTTCAGCTGCTAAAAAGAATGAAATAAGTCTCTCTCTGTATTTTTATAGAAACTTGTCCAAAATATGTTAAGAGAAAGAAAAAAGTAGTAAAATAGTATATATGGCCTTGTGTCATTTGTATAAAAATGTTTGTATATAATATGTTCTTGCATGTGTATAATAGTTTTGGAAGGATATACATACAAGGAAGGGTTAACAGTGTTTACCTGGGGGAATAGGACTGGAGGGGTGCTGGTGAGGGAAGAGGGGTGCTTTAACTTTATGCCCTCTGCAGTCTTTTAGTTTTGTTTATAGCAAACTTGTACTACCTTTAAAATAAAAAAAAATTTTTTTTAATTAAAAAATCCTTATTGCGGTCAACACAACAATAGCAATATCAATAGTGATGGATTTCAGAAAATATGTCCAGTTGCAGAGGTTGTTGATTCTGCATATCCAGAGGGCACTGTTCACAGAAATAATCTGCACAACCATATATACATGCTGTGCATATGTGCTTTAAAATAGTCTTTGAGATCCACCACTTCATTTTCTTTGTCTGATCAACAGGTGTAAAGTCCTTGATCTCTGTAATACTCTCTGTTAGGGCAGGCCTAAACAAAATAAAAAGCAAACCTTAGGGTCAATCTGAAAAACCAAATGGCAAATGAACATGGCATCACTCCTGAACCAACTCCACAGAATCTGTGGATACAAGATGAAGTTTGAAACACAGTAGGTACCTATTGCAATGGGTGGGAGTGGAGATGGAGGAAGAAAAAAAGGGAGAATGAAAAGATTAAATGAGGGAGACTTGCATGGACTAACAGTGATGTGTGCCATGAACTGGGGCATAAGAGTAACTTAGCTCTGGACACCTGTCACTTTATTCATTACGCATCCTAGACTCCAGCTCTACCTAGCATACCACTTGAAGAAGGATAAGGTTGGCATGGAAGATCCCTCACCAGTCCCCACCACCCTTCCTTTTCTTCTGCATGCCCTTGCTAAGGGCTGCCCAACAGCTGGGTAGAGAACAGTATAATCAGCCCTCCCATTTGTGGCCTCTTTCTCCTTTTATTTCCATTTTAGGTGGCTTCCCCTCTGCCTGGCCTTGCCTTGTCCCGGTACTAGTGTCACATTTTCAGATGTGAAGGAGTGGTGCAGAGCTCCCTCCTTGCATTCCCTATGCCCTTTCACACTGTCTTTGGTCTGCTACTCAGGAGGCCACCTTGGGCACACTTGACCTTCAGGGCTCATCTCTGAGTCCAGAGACACCCTTTCCTTATGGAAGGTCTTCTTTCTTGTTAGAATGCCGTGTTGTCAAGCTTACCTCACATTAGTTGTGGCCAGCATCTTGACTTGATTAACAGAGATGCATGTGACCATTTAATAGCAGAATTGACTGAAATGAACTTTCAGTAAATTTAGTCCTTTAGATCCTGGCAACTCTTATCTCACCTAGGCTTTAGCATCCTTGAAAATAACTTGCCTGTGGTAGTGAAACTTGTAGCTGGTTAGGGCCTCTTAATTATGCCCATGATTCAGATGCAGAATGCCTTTTGCCATTGGGCAGAGAAATCAGGATGTTGACTGCCTCTGGCCCTGCCAGGGCAATGGGTATATTCTCCAGGTTCACTAGCTATGAAGCTATGGTGTATTTGCCCATCATGATTTTTCTTTGTAAGTCTTCAAAAATGAGGAAAGGAGTCAGGAACCTGAATATGCAAATCCTGGGATTTTGAGCCAGATCTATAATGGGGAAATATTAAAATATTTTCATCTGGATTAATGCCCTGCTGGTGGTATCTCTCTATAACTATCCAACGATAAAGTCCAACTGGAATAGTAGTGATTAAAAAAAAATCCCAATCGAGCCTCCAAACATCCTATCCTCACCAGAAACCTGGCAACATCATTCTGGGGTGGTTTTTGTATAGCCCTGTTGTGAAGCAGAGGCCTAGAACAGTACACTTTTATAGCTTCCCTGTCCAAGCTCTGATTCCAGGATGTGATATTTTTTCCCCTCTTGGTTTTGTACACATGATTTATTTTTTCATCTTATATTTTCCCTTTCTGAAGCTTTAGTTGATGTACCAACATGGCAGTAGGTGATAGTCTTCTGAAAAGGATTCTTTTGCTGTGGAAGTGGTGATACGGGGTAGAAGAAAAACGGAAAGATGTGGAGGCTGGGGCAAATGGACATTTGGGGGCAAAGGGTACCATTTGGCAGAGCCTGTCTGCAGGAACCACTGGAGTAGAGGCTTCTCTGGCTCTAGAAGCTTCCACAGGATGTCCTAAGCCTGGGGTCTCCCCCTTTATCTACTACTGTGAGGGAACCTGGGGCTGGGGACCAAGACCAGGAGCACCCACCTTGATCATTCAGTGTCTTCTTGCTTTTATCAGGGATTTACTAGATCGATCCTACAATAATCGAGGTCTTGAGAGTTTATGTGGTTTGAAACAACCTTCCTTTTTATAAATGGTGGCATCTGGGATGCATGAGAAATGATGTTACCCAGGTTGATATTCACGTTGGTAGTGAAGGGAGAAAGGCACCTGGTGCTAGAATCAGTATGGAATCTGGAGCCAATTATTTTGGCTAATTATCTGGCATTATGGTAGTGGACAAGGCATTTGGCCCTCTCTGATTGAGATGAGGGCAGTAATTTCTGGTAGGTTCTGATAATACTGCTGGGAAGAGAAGGTGTGGTAATGATTCTGTAGGAGAAACTGGGGGATAGAAATAAGAATGAACTCCCATTTGAAATGTGCCTAGATACTGTTCAGAGGAAATGAATGTTTTAAAGCTGGCAATTGGAGCACAAACTGTTATACATTGGCTTAGTGTCATGGTGTTAAAAATAAGCATAGAAATGTATCTTGCCTATACAAATGTTTTCTCAAATGCAAAGATGGTGGAAGGAGAGTGGACAAAACCGGTATTTATTTTTCCTACTGGTAAAAAATTTAAAAAGTAAATAAATAAACTAGGCTTGCAGTTAAGGACTTATTTCCAAGGCTATCTGAAGATAACCTTTTTTAAGGGAGGTGGGACTAGGATAGAGGGTCATGGTATCCATACACAAGAAGAACAGTAAATCCAAGTGCAGTTTCCTCTTAATTGCACCCCGTGTCTTTGGCCTTGAAGGGCAGAGACTCAAAATTGGTCCAGTGTGATGCTTCATCAGTCATAAAGATTTAATTACAATCCTTATTTGACTAGGATTGTAATGGGAGGCCTGGTTAGTATTTGCTGGGATTCTCTCTCGTCACCCCTCATTTTCTCCCCTTCCTGCCCACCTTCCTCTAGCCCCCCACACCCCATTAAAAGGATGACCAGTTTTGAATTACGGTAATAGCTGCACTCTTGGTTTAGGACTAACCTCCCTGAAATTTTCAGGACCACTAATTTGTGGTTATTCCAGTGCTAGAATGAACTTGGCTCTCTGGCCTTTAGACTGGCAGCGCAGTAAAAGTTGAAAGCGAAGACTGCCTCAGAGCCAACAGAAGAGAAAAGATGGAAACCTAAAGGTTATCCTGAAATGCACTTTACTGTTATCTATGAGAACAAATGAGTTAAAAAAATTTCAAATACCAGAATACCCTACAGGGAGGAGATATAACTATTAAAGGGCTGTTATAGCTGCAATAAATGTAGGAACAATAAAAATAAATTGATGAAGTAAATGTCAGCGCTGTTCCCCTGAGCTGCCCCCACACCTTTGTCCAAAAGTAGAACATCTCCAATTACAGAGGGTGGAAACAGCCTTCAATGACAATATGACAAGGACAGAACACAGAACGCTGGCACAGAGAACACAATTATGCACAGCCTTGAAAAATTGTATCATAGCACAATGCATGGGAGAAATCAATTAATGATGCAGGGCTTCCACTGCTGTCTAATAATCCTAGAAAGGAAAGGAGGGGAAAAAAACCCCCCGTACACCCAGTGCATCAAAAAGGTGACCCTTAAGTGGAAGTCTACTTAATACCAGAGGTCAGTCTTCAGAGTTTATAGCATCCGAAATACTCTTTTTTTTTTTCTTCTCATTTATTTTCCTCTTAAAAAAATCTAACAGTCTTAAGGAGGCATTTAAGTAAAAGTCACTTCTCCTCTGGTTAAATAGGCTTGCAAAAGAGAGTTCTTTGGCAGAAAGGGCAGGGATGAGCAAAGCGCGTGGCTGTCATCGCGAGCCCACCAGCTGAAAGGGAAAAGGCAAAAGTTAGGCATAAACACGGTGGAAGGTAGAAGGTGATTTATCTTGTGCAATTTACAACAGGTGCTAAACATTACGAAAACCAGAGCTATTAAGCAATCAAATTAAGCTATAATTATAACCGAAGAAAACTGTACAGGAATTCTAATTAATTCAAATCTGAACATGTCCAAGAGGAATGCTCCAGCAACCCCACTTCTGAATAAAACAAAACAAAAATAACCCTTGGATAATGCCTTCAGATTGCACAGGAAATTAAGAAACACTTCTCGGCCGGAATATCCCTGGCATTCCGTATTAAATGGTGAGAGAAATTACCTGCAGTGCCTGAGCACTTGGCTTTTCAGATACGCACCATGTAAAGCACGTAGTTGAGGGGGGGCCCTTAACTTGGCGGGATTTGAAGATGGAGTGGACCAAGGGATTCCACCTTCCGTGTAAGTACTTCAAAGAGTCTGAAGGGGTGGCTCATTCTTCTCTCCTTTGAAGGTTTCTCCCAGGGCATGTGAGGCTTTTAAAGAGCTCTTCACACTCCCCTTTTATTTTTTGTTTTTTTGTCTTTTGGACCAATTCCATTTTCTTTTCAGCCACTCCTCTTCCAGTTCTCAATTCCAGTCGTTGCATCTGACTTGAGCTTTCTGCTTTTCTTCCATCCCAGGGAGCCCTGGGATGTCAGAAGACCAGAGCAGGGTTTTCTATTGGATGTACCCACATCATGCAAGTCGTGTCCCATTAAGCCACAGAGTCATGGGAAGAAGTGGATGTTTAGATATTTGCATAAGATTTCCAACCCAAAGACTGAACCATTTGATTAGGGTACCTATTTCCCTAATTCATGATTCTTTAATTTTAACAATTTAAGAAGAGGAACAACAAAAACAACAGCATTGACAGCTAACATTTATCAGAAGCTTATTACGTACCAGATATTCTACTGAATTCTTTACTTGGATTATCTCAGTTAATTCTCTCAACCACTCTATGAAATAGGCACTCTTACAATACCCATTTTATGGAAGAAGAGTCAGGGCCCACTGTTGGCTGTTAAATCAATTGTTAAAACAAAGACCCCTTTCGTTTTATTCACATGATGCTCTTACATTTCTAAATAATTTAATGTAAATACTCTTTGCTTTTCGCTCTCTCAGGTTAAGGTGGTGGGGAGAGTGTGTGGAGGGAGAGTGGTTTTCTCAGGATGAGTTCGCCTTCTGGACTGGGTGCAGCATGGCCCCCATCGTTAGCACAGTTTTGCCTGCCATTCTGAGTATTCCCCTCTGAACACATCCTTGACTTTTGCTCTGACTTTGCTTCCATTCATATTACAAAATGCCGCTTGAGGGCAAAGATGTGTGAAGAAGCACTGATTTTGTGCATATTGGAATTCATAGCTCTTTTAACCATTACTGGAGTTTGTGTTCTCATAGGAACCTCCATGCTGACTTTTGACTGTGTTGATAATGGGCATGTAGCTATTTTCCTTCTGTGGTATGTGGGTCCCTCAGAGCCTTCCTACAAGGCCTCATGGGGTAGGGTAGAGTTGGTAGCGTCCTAGTTTGGAAAAAGTAGTCCGTAAATGTTTGCTGGAAGCAATTCTAATAATAGCACTGTGGAGAAATTCTAATTCCCCTGGATAGATGAGGAAACCAAGAATTAGAGAGTTAGAAATTTGACCAAGGTCACATTGCCAGTTACGTGGTAGACCTAAGAAACGAGCTAGAGTGTAAATGCTCTTCCGTGTGCCATGCCACCTGTGCATGTACATGGGCACCCACACCCACAGTGTCCCTTCTCTGCCCCTGCAGCACCCTGTAGGAGATATGGAACTCCCCGCAGCCACCCTTTCTTTCCCTCTTGCTTTCCAGGGCATCTGCTAAACCTGGGACTGAGGGGAGTACAGAAACTGCCCAAGGCTTGCTGCAGGGAGGGTTATGCGAACAAAAATGGCTTTTGTGCAGGGTATCAGGGCGTGAGGACCTCCAGCCTGGAGCCTCCTAAAGGGTAGCTTAGGGATTCACCAACCTAGCAGAGGACTCGACACAGTAGCTCCTCAATAGAAAGTAGACGATGTTATTATTACAGCCGGGAGATGTGAAGGCATCTGCTGTCATGGGAATATGTACTAGCTGACCAAAAGCTACCCTACACATACATTCAAAAAGATAAGTAATAATCCTTAACATTCACTAAGTACTTATGTGCTGAGGCCATTGCATACATGTCATTCGATTCTCACGACAACCCATTGAGGTTGATACAATTACTGTCCCCAATACAAGGCTGAGGAAATTGGACCTTAGAGAAATTCAGTGACTTTTCCAAGATCTCACAGCTAGTAAAGGGCAGAACTGGAATTCTAACCCAGGCAGGTGAACCCAGGAGTCCAGCTCCTAGGCGACAAGCTATGCCTATCACAAACCCGTAGTGCAAGAGGGGGTTCCAAAAGCAGAGTGTGCAAAGCTCAGGGAAGGGCTGTGGACCTGGGGTCGGGGTGGCTGGGAAGAGGGTCTTTTCAGCTGGAATCTCACAGTGAAGTGGGGTTTGGGAACGCAGTGAATGACGGAGGAGGAGCGAGGTGTGTAGACCTCACAGAAGGTGTGAGCAGAGGGCACCCCCAGCCAGGGGGCCTGGAGCAGTAGGACTCACAGGGAGAGAGCCATGGGTCTCCTTTCACCTCTTTTCAGGGAAGGTACAGTTTGCACATGGCAGACCCCCCTCACCCCTAATGTGACCTTGGCCCTGAGGTACTCTCCTGAGCTTGCTGCTCCTGTGGGGAAGCAGGTGCCCTTGGGATCCCCCAGGGAACTTCTAACTATGGGCTTCATGGCCTGAGGTGTAATCTGTGCTTTCTGTGCTTTGAGAGACGTGGGCTGCAGCCTGCAGTGGCCTGTGGGGATGACAAGCTCTGCTTGTCAGCCTGGCCTACTGGGAATTTTCTCAGCCTCCCCTCTGCCCTCTGCTGTCCTGTCCTCCCCCGTGAGGAGCTTCTGGAGTTGGGGAGGCCCTGGCATTCCTTATGTCTGCACACTCAGCTTCTGGCTTTTGAAATCCTTCCCAGTTTTTAAGTAATGAGCACCTCTCTTGCCTGTGGGTTGAGGCTGATTTTGACCTCATACAGTGAGACTTGCTTTTTACAATTTTTTTTGATTTTTTAAAAAATTTATTTATTTTTGGCTGTGTTGGGTCTTCATTGCTGCGCGTGGGCTTTCTCTAGTTGCAGTGAGCGGGGGCTACTCTTCATTGTGGTGCATGGGTTTCTCATCGCGGTGGCTTCTCTTGTTGCGGAGCACAGGCTCTAGGTGTGTGGGCTTCAGTAGTTGTGGCACATGGGCTCAGTAGTTGTGGCGCACAGGCTTAGTTGCTCCGCAGCATGTGGGATCTTCCTGGACCAGGACTCGAACCCGTGTCCCCTACATTGGCAGGCGGATTCTTAACCCCTGCACCACTAGGGAAGCCCCAAGACTTGCTTTTAAACTGGCCTAGCGGGTGACCCAAGGGCAGCTCCCAGGGTGTGGCAGGAGCCCTGGATGGGCAAACCAGTATGTCAGCCACCCAGGTGCCCTGTGTCCTGCTTGCTCTGTAAAGTTGGACCAGGAGTCCTATCTGGGATCAGAGCATGGTGGTGATGAGCTCTGGCTCTGGAACCTGACTGTCTGGGTTTAAATCCCACGTCTCTCACCACCAACAGCATGACCCTGGACAAGTCACTTAACACTCCACTCTGCAGTGTCCTCACTGCACCTCTCTCGGAGTAATGGAAAAATGCATGGAAAATACTTACGAGAGCAGCTGGCATATAATTTCAGCTGCTCTCTGAAAGCTAGCTGTCTTTTTGTACTATTAGAGCTCCAGGAAGCTCATCCTACCTGCCCATTTCCCTGATTAGAAGTCTGAGGCCCAGATAGGTTGTTTCCCTGCCTAATGTCACCTACCTGGTATCAAAACCAGGGTGTTGCTCCAGCAGCGCTGGGCTCCCACACCAGGGCTTTTTCCACTTAGCCCAGGTTCTGTGGTTGGGTCTGTTTCTTGAAGGAGGACACAAGATCCCATGCATCTTGTTAAAAATAGATTCCTGGGCCCCAACCCTGGACCCATTAAAACGGAATTTCTGGAGGGGTGCATGAAAATCTATATTTTAGCCAAGAGAGCACCCCTTCCATCCGTACCTTCCACCTCCCACTTGATTCTTATGTACTTTAAAGCTTGAGAGCTGCTGGCTTAGCTTTGAGTAATTTGGTAAAAATACTGCAAGATCAACCCCAGCGGTCTCCACAGTCTTCAGTCAGCCCAAGTTTGTGTCCTGCCTCCTGTGTGCCCTTCACGCAGCCCCATCAGCCTGTCCTCAGGGAGCTTACAGATCTGTTGATCAGCATCGGGGGGGAGGGGTGCTGGTGAGAAAAGGGGAAGGTCAGCAGGGGTTCAGGTGCTCAAGAGGAGGCAGAGATGATTGGTGACACTGATGTTAAGAGAGGTCAAAGGCCAGTGAGTGGGCAGTCAAGAGGGACTTCAAGTAGAGGAGCTTGGAGTAGGCAGAGGAGAGAAGCAAGTGCCGCTCCGGGAGCGCCACCCCTGGGGAGTGGAGCTGCAGGGAGCAGGTGTCACTGGGGGCAGCTGCAGGGTGTGCGATGGGGATGGCCTGACTTACCAGCTACCAAGACACCTACCCCCTTCTTTTGATACTGCCAGGCTACTCTTTTATGATTAACAAACACCCTCTCTCCAAAGCTACTACCGTTGATTTGATTTCATCTGTATACTTGATTTTTATTTGTTTGGGGGCTGTGGGAGAGCAGTTTGCCTCTTAATGCCTTTGTTCCTACAACCCCCTCGGGGACAGTAGAGGCCAGCGTGGACCTCCTGGTGCGGCCACAGGAGACGTGGGAGCAGCAGGCACGCAGGGCAGGAGGGCAGTGGTCTGGTGGGGAGGGGGTGCCATCTCTCTGGTGCTCTGCAGAGGCACCACCACCCTCAGCATCTCCCTGGACACCCCCGTCTGCTTGGAAGGGATGGGGTGGGCTGACCTTCATGGCAGGTGTGAAAGAAGAGAGTTCCCTGGTTCCTGTCACCGGAGGTTACGAAGATTTATCTGCGCTGCTTTACGTTCTTTCCGAAAGCTTGCAGGGTATAAATTAGAAATAAATAAAAATAGATTTATCAGCACTTTCCAAGTTTATACCAAATTTGGGGGTGGCAGTAGAAGTGCCTCCCTGAGCCCTTTAATTCAGAGGTCAAGATGTGTGTGAGGATGAAGACCACATAGCTGCTGCCATCCTCAGACACTGCCACTGAGCAGAGGCTCCCAGCCAGACATCTTGTTGAGAGAGGGCACATGTGATAACTGCTAATATTCCCAAGTGCTTACTATAGACCATTCGCTGTGATAAGCTCTTTATGTGGATTAACCCTTCAAGATGGGTACCAGTATCACCATTTTCCAGATGAGAAAACTGAGGCCCAGAAAGAATAGTCTGCATTGGTGAGTAGTAAATTGGAACTGGAACCTAGGCAGCCTGGCTGCAGAGGTCACACTCAAACCCAGGCCACAGAACACCTGCCTTATTTGCTCAGGAGAAGGGACTGTGCATGTTTATTACTGGTTGGTTAGAGAGACAGCTGATGTGCTTGGCTCCACTGTATTCGGAGGCTGGCTGGAGTCAGCATTGTTTGTGGTGGGCAGACTGGCAGCTCCTGGAAGGCAGGGCTGGAGGCTGGTTGAGTTGCTCTGCCAAGACCCCAGCATCTCTGACTTCTGTGCGTGATGCCATTAGCTGCAGATGGTCAAGTGCAGCCATGTTGCACTGCCCAGCATTGATGGAGGACCACCTTTTCATTACTTGCAAGCTCTCCCCTTCCCATCGTACTTTTGCCTACTAGGTTTAGGATCCATAAATGGTTCTTGCCTGTCCCAGTTACTACAGTGTATTTGCTTAATGGTGATTTTCTATTTCTTTTATTTCTTCCACATTTATTAATTGGAATTCTGCTGTAAGAAACAGATGGCCCCTCTCTCCTACCTATCTATCTATCTATCTACTTTGTCATGGACCTTGACTATTTATTCTATTGAACCCATGGGTTACCTTTAAATTCCATTGCCATGCTTGCAAGTTCAGCCTTGCTCCATTTCTTGCCTGGATCACAGCAACAGCCTTCAAACTGGTCTCCTTGCCTCCAGCCTCCTCCCTTTCAAGCCAGACTTTACATGTGTACCTGAGGTCATGTAATGCCAATCCGACCATGTCACAACCCTTCAGCTGCTTTCTTTTGCCCATAAGTTCCTTTGAATGGTAATATAATGACAGCTAACGTTTGCTGAATATTTTCTAAATGCTTTACTTGCATATTCTCGTTGAATCCTCACAATACTTGGACGAATTGGGTAACATCAGCCTCAGCAGCAGCAGCCTCCCCCTAGTGCCGATGAAGAAACTGAGGCACAGAAGGATTAAGCAACCTCCCTAGGGTTGCCGAGCTGTTAAATGTTGAGTTCATAATCTCAGCCACTAGACTAGCCGCCTGCTAAATAGGCCCTTAATGATCTGACCTTGGCTACTTCTGCAGCCGCATTTTCACCAGCCCTGGCATTCATTGCACTTTCCATAAATAGTACTTGTAATGGAAGTAGGCTTTCTCACCCAGTGTTGCTGAGGATCCAGATGACATTTTGGCTGCAGTGCTGGTAGGGACACTGGTAGCAGCAGAAGGAATAGATTTCTAAGAAGTATAATTGTATAAACAGTGGCCAGCTGTCCTGTGACCGTACATGAGTCTAATAGTTCAGTATAGTCAACTAAATTGCAAGCCCTTGTGAATTTCTCACTTACCTGTCCACACCTGGACTGCCATCCCAGGCCTTTATTGCTTTTTCTCTTTTTTCTTTACCACTCAGCATAAGGTAAACCTCCTCTGCAACATTCTTCCTGAGCATCCAGTCTGCCATGATGCCTTTCTCATCAGATTCCTTCATTGGGCCCAAAGCATGTTGATTCTACTTTAGGTCTTCAGGACGTTCTGTAAGAACTCTGGTCAAGGATAATGCATTTTAACTTGTTACATGCCTCCATTGCCTGGAATGTTGCCTTCTGTATAATATGCGCTCAATTTGAGGATTCCCTGATTGATAACCAGATATAAGACACAACGAGTCATGACTCCAATGCAAGTTAATGCAGGCCCCATATTCATTATCTAAAACCCTTTGGGCCATGTGTGTTTTGGAATACAGAATTTTTCTGATTTTAGCAAGATATTATGGTGTGTATCCAGTATAATTCATAATACCCTTTGTGGGGCCTGGGGAATTATTCCACAGTCAAATATGTTAATATTTCTCTAATGAAATATATGAAAATTCTAGGAGAGGCAAATAAAATTTTTAAATAGCTTCATGACAAGTCTTACCATCACCTAAGTTCCAAAATTTTTTTTTCATTTTCAGAGCTTTTTCTCTTTTGGAATTGCAGATAAAGAATTGTGCACTGGCATTAAGGTATTAGTAGGTGGCGTAAAGAGGCACCAACATTGTGTCCTGGGAGTCGAGATGAAAGACTTCCAGGGATGAGAATGCCAAAGCCACTGACAGTTGTGGGCAGGGGAGTCCTTTGGCCCCTTGCCTAGTTGAGAATTAAGACCCAATGACAGGATGAAGAGGCCAGTAAGGAGCGATTACAGTTGTCCAGGAGAGAGGTCCCTGACTTGGGGTGCTGGTAACAGGATGGAGAAACACAGTGATGTGAAATGTTACAAAGAAATGAGCCACAGAACTTGAGGGCGGTGGTTCAATCAGATGTTCCCAGACTTTGTGCTTCACTCTTTGGAAGGATGTTGATGTCTTAAACAGCATGAGAGTAGAGAGGAGATGGGCTGAGGAGAAGATGGATGCATTTGAGCACTTGGAATGCACTTTAACCCATCAGGTGGAAATAACTTTTAAGAATAAAAGAGAAAATAGTATGACACTACTTCTGTAGTGGTGTGTGCATCACTGAAAATATTTAATTATCGTCATCAATCTTTCTATTGTTATTATGACTCTGTTATTTTGCAAGTCTCCTCCTCACTAGCACGCAGTCCCCTGCTGTCCAAGGCCAGGCCCGTTCTCAGACCAGCCTCCACCCAGTCCAGTCTGATCTGCTCTCAAGTCTTCCAGGAAAGCATCACGTGCGTGCTCTGTTGGTTTGCATTGTCAACCTGTAAACGGTCACTTATTTATTGAAAAAACAGGCTTTGTCTGTCACCTGGGGGTGCAGGTTTCCTGGCTGGGTTATGAATCCTGGGAAATAGAGGACCGAAGGAGTGTAGTGTCAGGCTTGGGTAGGTCATAAAGTTCATGGTTAGGCTTTTACAAGTAGAATTCTAGAGCTGGAAACAGTCACAAAAAAATAAGCCTGCTTTCTTCTCCTTCTGCCAAGATTAAAACAGCCCTTGACCAGCAATCCCTGGTCAAAATGACCATCCTCAGAGCCACCTGGAGCCTCCTGCTGTAGGACTGGTTCACCCTTCTTTTCTCCGCTTAGGCAGAGATGAAGGAAATGAGACATCCTGGGTAGACCTCACCTGCAGGGCTGCCTGGTGCTGGGTGGGAGGATGGGTCCAGCAGGCCAGGTGGGTGATTGTGTATGTTTCCGGAGGAGTGGGCAGGGACGCTCTTTCTCCCCGCTTTGTGGCTCTCTCACTGTTTGCTGGTGCTGCTGGGAGCTCTGTAGGAGAGAGCTCTCAGGACTAGGGTGCAGGGAGGAGATAAGGGGAGATGGGTTGAGGGATTACATAGAAAGGGAAAATAAAGTTGGCAAATTTGATTCAACTCTGATCTCAGTTCCCAAGGATTGCTTTGGATAGAGCCAAACAGTCTCCAGGAAATGAAAGTTTTACCTCTTGGGAGAAGTTCTAGCTCTCACAGATGATTTGCATGCTTGATGATACCCATCGTCAGTCCCCAAATACAAGCGGTTTCCCGCCCTGTCCTCATCCTCAGCCTGTCCTTTGACCTGGCTGGGGAGTAGGAGGGAGGAGGACCTGGTCTTTGTCTTTCTCAGTGGTTCCAAAACAGCTGTCATATACACACTCTGGTTGACCCAGTACCACATCTGCAGTTAAGGGGAGAGGATGCCTGACATCCAAAAAGGCTCTTCTCTTGGAATTTAAGTGCTCCCTTAAATGGCTATAAACTTGCCTCCAGAGATGGTGGAGGCTGGAGCCCTCTTTATCATTCTTGGACTTTAGCATCTGCTGCCCTCCCGAGGGTGTTCAGTTTTTTAAGGAGGAGATGCCAACCTCAGTGAGGTTCCTGCCCTGAGGTAGATCTGAGCAGCGGCTGTGATGGGGAGCAGTTTCAGCAGTGGCCTCAGTGTGAGGGCATTTCCTCCCTGGGATGGATGCCAAGAGCTCTGAGGGTCACCATCTTAACTGAGATACATGCTTTTCCTTCTAGACTTTCACCGCCACCTGGCTGAAGCTACCACCTGACCTCGAAAACCTGGATACTCCTTTTTAAGGGGTCTGCGATATCTTTTATATGCCCGCAGCTCATGTTGCTTTCACCAGGGAGAAGTAGGAACATGGGAATCACAATTCTGAGGTTTGCATTGGGAAGCAGCTGTGGACACGATTGGACTTCATAGTCAGTCACATTGAGTGCAAACTCTGTGTCCCTGTCTTCTGCCTTTCCAAGTTCCTGAACTGCTCACTTATTACCTCTGCTCCCACCTTTCTATTCTTCAACTCCATATCATACGGGCCCATGAATTTCCAAGTTCAAAGGGATCCTTTGCATTTTTGGCAAACTCAGACCCTCTGTGGTTTTGGACACTCTTGGCCACTCCCTGCCTCTGGAACGTCTCTTCCATTGACTCAGGTGACTTTACTCCCTTGGGCTTTGGGCAAGTTATTTAGCCTCTGTGAGTCTTGATCGGCCCGGTGCTCAGTGGGGACAGTTGTCATATAGCATGAAGTTGTCGTGAAGAGTGCATGCACGTTGTGGTGTTTCCCCAGATGAGGTTATAGGTGCTGCTATAGGTAATGTTTGGTGACCAGTTCATTGAATATTATAGCTATATTTATTATTCCAATGTATTTTGCCAAAAAAGAGCGTATCAAACCCATGGTTGTATTACGATACTGTGAGATTTTTCTCCTAAAATAGTAATGAATGAGTAAATATATTGGAAGAAAAACATTTAGCAATGATACTATTAGTGTACACGGATATGACCAAAATTGGAAAAAATACTGAGACAATACACACAGAGACACTAGCAAGGTGCCTGGCATATAGTAAATGCTAGTTATTAATTGTTTTGATTGTCCTACTCTCTAGCCATGTTTTTTCCTGTCTTTTCTGGGTTCTTTTCCTCATTCTGCCCTTTTTTTTTTTTTTTTTACAGGTTTTACTCTTTTTTTTTAAACAATATTTATTTATTTATTTATTTATGGCTGTGTTGCGTCTTCGTTTCTGCGCGAGGGCTTTCTCCAGTTGCGGCAAGCGGGGGCCACTCTTCATCGCGGTGCGCGGGCCTCTCACTGTCGCGGCCTCTCATTGCGGAGCACAGGCTCCAGACGCGCAGGCTCAGCAATCGTGGCTCACAGGCCTAGTCGCCCCGCGGCACGTGGGATCTTCCCAGAGCAGGGCTCGAACCCGTATCCCCTGCATTGGCAGGCAGATTCCCAACCACTGCGCCACCAGGGAAGCCCTCATTCTGCCCTTTTAAACAAAACATACACTCACACACAGTATATGTAGGATGTGAGTGTGTGTGTGTGTAGAGAGACTATATATATACATATATATAGAGAGAGAGACAGAGAGACAGAGACAAAGAGACAGAGAGAGAGAGAGAGAGAGGAGAAGAGAAACATGCTAGTACTCTGATTACAACCCAGGATTTCTACAACTAATTGTGTTTAATGTATGAACCTGCCCCCAGTCGACATAGACTTCCAGGAGAGGGGAGATGAGCATAAACTGAAATAAAGGAAGGCATTCTTTTTTTTTTTTTTTTTTATAATGGGGTTTAGCTGATTTTCACTGCTGTGTTTATGCCGCTTTACACCCACTTGATTCAGTTACAGAGAGATATCAATACATAGGTTTCTTTTTTTTTTTAATTTTTTTTTGGGGGGGTTTATTTATTTAGTTATTTAGTTATTATTTATGGCTGTGTTGGGTCTTCGTTTCTGTGCGAGGGCTTTCTCTAGTTGTGGCAAGTGGGGGACACTCTTCATCGCGGTGCGCGGGCCTCTCATTATCGCGGCCTCTCTTGTTGCGGAGCACAGGCTCCAGACGCGCAGGCTCAGTAATTGTGGCTCACGGGCCTAGTTGCTCCGCGGCATGTGGGATCTTCTCAGACCAGGGCTCGAACCCGTGTCCCCTGCATTGGCAGGCAGATTCTCAACCACTGCGCCACCAGGGAAGCCCAAGGAAGGCACTCTTGATAGAGAAAAACATGAAGGAGATTTTTAGTGTTGTTCATCAATGTGACCCACTGGGAATTTTCCGCTTGTGGCATTTTCTATTCCCCACCAGCCCCAGGTACTCCCAGAGTTACCCACAGAGCCCTTTGGGGGTTGGGAGAACTGCATGGAAATGAAACAGTGGCAGCCAGGTGTGGGTCAGGTCTGTCCAGGGGACTCCAGAGTTCCTGGCTCTCACCATGGTCCCACTCTGTCCTCACCCGACAGAAGCTGGGTGTTCTGGAGACCTGGGCGTCGGCAGTTACCTGCTCTCCTGGTGGGCTGAGTCAGGACCCACATCCCACCAATAACACCCTGATCCTCCAGCAGGACTGTTGGGATGTGTTCTAAGCTGCATCTACAAATGATAAGTATATTTTACATATTCATGAACCATTTCCCATAGCAGACCCCACTACCACTGTGTAGAAGTGTCCCCTGAACTTCTCTGGAGATCAGTTGGTCTTGGAAAGGCCATCACTCCTCCAGAGGGGATACGAGATCTTCAGATCCTGGGGTTGCATTAGGTTTTAACTCTGGACCTGTGCTGGCTCCCATAGGCTTATATCAGAGTTTTTATGCATATAGGACAATGAGAGAAATGTACCAAAATGTATTGTCCTGATGGGGGTATAAATTTACCTAACTCAATGGACTGATTTAAGGGGTGTAGTGGTTGCAATTCTGTTCATAGTGTATTTTCTGGAATGAGAGATGGAGTGAGTTGAGTAGAAAATTCACAAGCTCCCTCATCTTGGCTCTCTGATCCCAATCCTCCCCACAACCAACCAACTGGCCCAGAACCTATCCTGGAACCTGAGCTGGAAGGAGGGGGGTAGGACTGGCAGAGATATCGTCTCTGGAATTGTCTCTCTCCCAGGGGAGCTCTTGAAGAAACCCTGAAGCAGAGAATTTTCCTGCTCTCCTTATGAAAGAGAAGGATTTCATTTGCTCGTTTATAAATGGGAGCTGTCTAGTAGTTAAATCTGCTCAGGGACTGAGGTATGGGAGCGTGTTTGAGAGTTTCTTGTTGATAAATATCACATGGAAATGGCGTTCTGCTAGCATAAGCCAACTCCTGAAAAATGGGTCCTTTAATGTCCTCTCAGTGAGACCAGCTACATGACAACTAGCCTGGGGAGCTAAAATACTGGTGAGAAATTGAAGCCATAGGTCTGTCTCAGAGTGCGGCCTCATCAGCTGTGATCGTTAGGTGTTAAGTTAAAGACTCTACAGCCCTCCAGTCTTGCCTGCATATGATGGATGGCAGCTCGGGGATCAGCTAGGGCCAGAAAGGCTGGTGGTGGGTGCTGTTGCTGCTGGGTGCTAATTTGATATGTGTTCCCCTCTGGGACATGCACTGGGGATGCCTCAGGGGAGAAGAGAGACCCAGGAGTGCTGGTGATTGCATCAGTCAGGCTCCAGCCAGGAAAACAGGAAGCATCGGAGGTATTTCACATAGAGGAGATTTAATGCAGGGAATTGGTTACAGAGGTGTCGGAAGGAAGTGCTGGGGGAGCAAAAGGGAGAAAGTAGGTAGTTGGCGAGGAGCAGAAGAAAGAAGGGGGGATACCTAGAGACGAGGAAGCTGCTAATCCCTCTGGACGGGAGTCCGCACCTGAGCCCAGGCTGCGCTGCTGGAATTGCTTGGGAGGTGTTGCTGCCACCCTCCTGGCGGCTGGAATCAGGAAGGACTCCATCCCGCTGCCGCTATGGCAACTGCTGGCCAGCGCCAGAGCTGCCTCTGACGGCTGGAAGACTAGCAGGAAGCTTTTCTCCTTCTCCCACCTTCTGATCTCTCACCAGTGCCTCCCTTTGGCAGAACCTGACCAGAGCGACCTGAGAGTGTGTGAAGTGTACGCCTGGACTCCCAGCCCAGTGATAACGAGAGCTGATAGAAGGGTCTGTGCAAACGGAGAGGCAGCAGATAAATAAAGGGCACAGAGTTCTGTGATTGAGGTGTGGAAGTGGAAGCTAAGAGAGAAGTTCCTAACTTGGTTCAGTGACTAGGATGCATTTACGATTTGAAATCCATTGTGCCCTGAGTATGGTTTCCCCCCACCCCCTACAATTCTCTGGAGAAAAGATGTTAGAGTTGGAAGATGGTCAGTATTTCACCCGGGGCAGGAATGTCCTCTGCAGCATTTGGAAGCTTGGGAAGACGGCTCTGTAGCTGTTGCTCAGACATTTCCAGTGACAAGGAAGCTTGCTAGCGAGGTAGCCAGTTCATTTCACAGTCGGACAGTTCTGATTATTGGCAAGTATTTTGTTGAGCGGAAACCTGTCTTCAAGGAACGTCTGGTCACTGGTCCTTGTCCTATACCCCATGGGTGATATCCTCATCTCACTTACTGTTTACTTTGGGAGGCATTATGTGTTATGTAGACAAGGTAGGCTTTGGATTCTGTATTAGTCAGAAGTTGGTTGGTCTATGGAAGGCAGGATCCTCCCCCAAAGAAAAATGGCTTAAGTTTAGAATCTGGGGGAGGCAGTACAGGGTAAGTTGGGGGCGCTACCCTGTCAAGTCCCTAGGGACCCAGTCTCCTTCCACATTTCTACTCTGCCAGCCCCAAAGCATACCCCACAACCTCATGGCCCAAGGTCGAGCTGTGGCCATCCCATCCATGTTCCAAGCAGTGGAATGGGTGGAGGTGGAGGTGAGTGGAATGCGGCTTCTCTCTTAAGGAAGTATCCTGGAGGCTGCCATTAGAAACCTCCCTTTACGTTTGATTGGCCAGAACTTGGTTATGTGGTCAAAATGTAGCTGCCAAGGAGTCCGGGAAATGTATTCTTTACCTGGGCAGCTAAGTGTCCAGTCCAAACTTCTGTGACTGTGGGAAAGAAGACAACAGATATCGGGGTACAACAAGCACTCTAGCAACAGAGTCAAGTTTTATAGGCCAAGCACTGCACTAGGCCAGTGCTTCTCACAATTAATGTGATGTGAATCTCCTGGGGAGTTTGTTAAATGCAGATGTTGACTTAGTAGATCTCATTGAGGGCTGGGGTTCTGAATTTCTGTCAGGCTCCCAGCTGATACCAGTATTGCTGGTCCAAGGACCATATGGTGTACAAAGGACTGGACAGTGTTGAACAAGACGGACAGAGGCTCATCGTGCATCTCACAAGTGGAGTTGAATCCCAGACTTTTTACTGTAAACCTACATTTTGGGGATACTGTGAGATTAAAAGAGCCTGGGTCCCAGGAGGCCCTTAAATGTAGCCTCCTTCCTGCCTTTGGTGTGTCTCCTCCAGGGGGGTGCTGATTGGGCCAGACAGCATGAGCTGTTCGAATTCAGTGTATCAGCTGCACACTGCAGAAAAAGGAGCAGTTGGGGGTCACCCGAGAGCCAGGCGAGATTTTCAGTGATTGTGGACAGAGGCGTCCAGCGGGCACGGAGGACAGCAGAGAGGAAGCTTCAGGCTGGGCACGGGGCAGTGCAGCAGAGAGCACTTCCTCCTGTGCCAGGGAGGACCAGGGCCTGAAAGAAACAAGGCCGCCACCGTGGGCCTGCCCAACTCCCCATCTGCTCGGGGAGAAAAAGGACACGGAGGAGAGGCAGGAATTCAGGCAATTAATCCTTTATTTAAAGAATAATAAACAGCCAGATTTTACATACTGAAAGAGGGAACTAGGTAAAAGGGGTTAAAAACTAAAAAGCAAGGACGGCAGACACCAATTAACACAATGCTAATTGACAATTTCCCCAAGCTTCCATGAAACATGCCAGGCCGATTTCCCCAATTGCTAATTAAATCAAACCACACACACACAATACTAATTTCCCTAACTTAGGGAACTCAGTAGACAAATAAAATGAGAAACTAACTTAAACATTTTGTCAAAGTATGGGAAGAAGGATGAATGAAATCTTAACATGAATAAACTTTGGCTTCACATAAATTTGTAAAAGTTCTGGCATGTTTAATGAAGTCTTGAAATATCCCAGTATCTCTGTTCTACTCACAATTGCATAAATGCACTTCGCTAATCACAAAATAATACACAGCAGTGCTCTTAAACTTACGCTCTCGCCCTCCAGTCAAGGGTATCCAGCGCATCATGGAAGTGACCTGTAAATTGCACCATTTAAAAATTATAAAATACCTACTTAATTACAATTAAAAACAAAGGAATAACTTTTCTTTAAAATAGTCCCCGAGGTTCTTTGAGCTGGAGTCTGGCTTTGTGAAAACGAGAAGCCAGTCACTTAATCACATAGTTGAGTGTGGAAGCAGCTCGCCTTGGCTGGCGTTCTGGCGACTCTCCCTCCCCCCAGCCCCTGCTCTGATCTATCTCAGGGGCCCAATCGCTCCCTTTCCCACCGGTCCCCGTTGCAGCCTGCTTTGAAGTGTCCCCTTTACCCTCTGTGCTACGCTCAGGGCCCACTAGAAGCATCCCCGTTGAATTTTGCCGTCACAGAACAGGGACGGATCTTTGAGGTCATCTGTCTAATTCGCTCATTTTCCTGTTGAGGAAACTCGGGCCAAGAGATGCGAATGTGTCTAAGATCTGACAGCCGGCCTGAGGCCCCCAGGTTTTTTTTAATTATGTGAGAATGATATGATTATCTGAATAATCGTAGCAAAGACTTACATAATGTTTACTGTGTTCCATAGGTTCCATTTATGTTGTCAGTGCTCCACAAAATTAACCCCGCTGATCCTCACAATGATCCTGAGAGGTCAGTATCATTATTGCCCCACTTTATATATAAAGAAACAGAGGCACTGCAGTGTTAAATAGCTCCCCAGAGGTCACATCCCTAAGTGGTGGAACTAGATTTAACTCCAGGAAGACTGGTCCCAGGTCCACGCTCTTAACCACTCCATTAACCTGCTCTTTTGTAGACTAATTAGAAAATATAGATAGAAATAAAGTAGAAAATGAGAATAAACGTCACCTGTAATAGTACTTTTCAGACAAATATAACCATCATTAGAATTTTGGATGTATCCTAACATAATTCGTCCTCCTTCTTCTTACATATTAAAAAAAAAATAGAATCAAACATATTCACGTGCTTTCATACGATTCACCTGATTTTGCTTTTTTTCTGTTAACGATGTACTATGAACAGCTTTCCATTGCCTATGAATGCACGTACGTGTGCAGCATGATATTCAGTGGCTGGAAGGCGTCCCACTGAATGGATGTACCACAATTTGTGTAACCTAGGCACTGTGCTGTAGTTGAAATTTAGGTGGTTTCTTCTTTCCCTCTTGTAGCGTGCTGCAGTGGACATCTGTATGCAAACATCTTTATTTTCTCGTTGGATTTTCCTTATGGTAATCCTTTCACTATTAAATATATGGAAACCAGAAGATCTGAAAGGTGAGGGGGAGGGAGTGTCAGGTCGGGGTGGAGGACACCCCTAGATATGCAGATCTAGGAAGCTGGACTCCCAGCCAGCAATGGAGGAAACCCTCACCCCCTAAAGGAAATATTTTACCACGTGTCCATTCTTGTGCAGTTTCTTGGGGATCACTAAGGCAAGGGCCAGAGCCCCACAAAAGAATATAATAGGACACTCTCCTTCTGAGGCTCAGTAAGCGTTTCTTTGTGGGGGTAAGTGATTAGCTTTAGACATATGTATGTGTTTAAAGAATTGTTGTTATTATTTTAGGGTAGTGGCTGCTCAGTGGGCTAGGCTGCTGATGAAACTTGTCTACATAAATTCACATGTTCCACCCACTAGCCAGAGGGGCAAGTGGGCATCTCTGCTCAGCCTGGGATGTAGGCATGGGAGACGGCCATGCACAGCGCAGAGCTGGGTTCTTTGGCCTTTTTGTCCTGACTGGCATCCGTAATGCATTTGTCAAGAGGGAGGCTGCTTATCTGTCCTTGTCCCTTCCTGGGACAAAGGCAGACCTGTCACTGTGAGATCAAGGGAACTCTGGAACTGTGTGGAAGGACAGCTGAAAGTCTTTCTCGTTCATTGTGATTTATCATAATCACTGACCCCTCCCCTAGGATGAAATAGGAATGAAATAGTAATGTGATAGGTTAATGCTGATAATTAAAGTGAGTTTAAGACCAGTGTGAGACTGAACTGTGTGTGTGGGTGGTTGAAATGGTTGTTTGATGTGAAAGTCAGTGATTGAATTATTCAGAGAGAGTGATTTCCAAATGATAATTTTACACTTTACATAACTGATTTTGATTTATCATAGTGGCACCCAGTTGAGCTGCTTTAGTTCTAAGGGGCTGTTAGCGCTTCCATCCCAAACCCCTGGTTTGTAGCCCATACACACAAAAACCTGCTCATGTCTGAAATTTGACAGTGTTATCTCTCTGGCATGGCTTTTCCCCCTCGTCCCTCATAAGAGTTTATGGCTTATTTGGTTTTGTAGTTTATAATCTGGCAGAGGGTGTGTGTGTGAGTGTACATGAGCGAGTGCATACATGCCTGTGTGTGTGTATAGTGAATGGCCCAGATAACCTGATCTCTCCTTCCCTTTCATTGTGGCTTTATGAAAGCTTTGATCTTTTGTCATTTAGCAAGAGGTAGGGCCATGCTGGGAATAGGACCCCACGGGCAGCCGGAATGAAAATGGTATAGCAGTGGCAAGTTGCAATGCTGCTTCAGAACTGAGAGGAGAGAGTGAAAAGCTTGGGAGCCCCACTTCCGCATAAACCCAAGAGAAGGAATGTGAGACTCTGGGATGGTATGAACTTATGCCAAGTAAATCCATCTGAAAAACCAGGCCTCCAGAGGCTGCTGTTTCTCATCTAAATTTTTTTTTTTGCTGGAAGTGACACAAACCCAAGGCACAGTTCTCCTGCTGATCTTTTCTGGAGCAGCCTAGAATGCAAGTGCCACACGGGACAGCAGGCGGGTTACTTATCCTAACAAATCTGCTTGGTTGGCACCATGCTTCAAACCACACCCCACCCAACACTTCAGCCTCCATCCCTCCTTGCTTTTGGGACAGGGGGTGACTTATTCTTATGAGTAAGACAGTGACACGAGAACCAGTCATTCATTGGCAACTCTGAGCACATACATATGGTATAATAATATGGACAGCAGCATTTGTTGCGTCCTTACTTTGTGACAGGTACTGTTTTAAGGACGTTTACTATATTAACTCATTTGATTCTCCCTAGAACCCTATGAAGTATTTCTGTTTTTGCCCCATTTCATACATCAGAGGCTGAGGGTCACCAAGTTGCCCCTGAGTGCGGCGTCTGCGCTCAGAGTTCTGCTTCAGCACCGGTCCACGTTCCACGCTTACTCCTTCAGTAAAGGAGGTCTTTGCTTGTTGAAGCCTTTTGGATGGCTGGTTGCAGGTCTCTGATCTGTGGCTCCAAAATAGGCAGGAATAAAGCAGCCCCATCAGAGAATATGCTGGAAAACTGGGGGGGATCTCAAGGAGTTTGGGGGATGGTGAGGAAAGGCTGGGTGAGTGGAAGGAAGGAAAGGAGTTGGGACACCACTGTGGGAGAAGGGCAGGAGTGGGGAGGGAAAGGGGGTATCAGCAAAGAGGTTCTGGAATTCTAGACCCTACGCCCTCTGGTTTGGCACTCAGGTCAGAGTCCCACGATGGTAGGTCCTGAAAGGAGGTTTGAGTTCCCTAACCTGTAGAACTTGTCAACTGGACACTCTCCCTCCTCTCTGCTTTGATCTGATTTTAAAAACAATGTTCAAAATGCCTCAAACTGGGGTTTAGATACCTCTGGAGGTACCCAGGGCTGCCCCATAAATCTGGTGGATGATTTCAAGGAGGGGAAGTTAAATGATTTGGTTGGTTAGTAATCAAAATATTACTTTTGTAACAAAATAAATCTCAATAAATTATGAAGTAGAAAACAAAATTCTAATGACGTCTTAAAATAAAACCTGGGATTTCTAAGAACTTTTTTCCTTTCATTAGAATTCTGAGCTAGGTTCCCAGACCCCTGGCAGCACGGATCCACTCTTCTCTGCCCTTTGGGGCTTTTTGGGAGTGAAGTGGGAGCAGCTTTGTTGCACGTGTTCCCCTGGCCTTGCCAGGGATCCCACAAGGCAGATGAGACCTGGCTCCAACCCAGCCCTCTTTCCATATGACTCCAGGGGACTTCCATCCTCAGAACTTCTGTGGATAATATTCTAATAAACTTTGGGGTAGGACACCTTTCAAAGGAAGACGGGAACCCCAGAGGCTTGGAAAAAGAATGGAAACATAACACTCAAAGGCACAAAGTTTTGTATATGACAAAAGACAATATAAACCAATTTATAAGACAAATGACCAACTTTTGGGAGAAGATATTTGTATCACATATAAAGGATTAATATTCTTAGTATACAAAGAGGTCTTACAAAGCAGAAAGTAAAGGACAACCGATAGAAAAAATGGGGAAAAGTACTTTTGTAGTTTTATAGAAAAAAATGGCTGATGAACATTTGAGAAGATACTCAGCCTCACTAGTTATTAAAGAAATGTTAATTAAACAGTAACATATAATTTTTTTCACCTGGGAGATTTGCAAAAATGGAAGCAATTTGATGCTGGCAGGCGTGCAGGGAAACGGGCAGACTCATATAGTATTGGTGGGAATGGGTATATTGGTACAGACTTTCTGGTGAGTCATTTGACTGGATTTCTTGGAATTTAAAATGATCTTATTAAGTACCTAAAAGTAAAATAATAGCAGGAGTATTGTGTCTGTATAAGGACATATGTATAATGACATTCCTTATAGTTGGTTTGTGAAGTAGTTGGTTGCAACTTAAATGTCCAGTAAGAGGGAAAATGGTGACATGTACAGTGTCATCCATGCGATGGAATATTATACAGCTATTACCTTATTAGGTAAGTCTTTATATGCTGACATGAGAATAAGCACAGTGCAGGCTGACAGTGTCACCACTTTTTGATGAAAAAAAATACATGTTTATATATAGTTATGTTGTCTAAACATAGGTACAAATCAAGGAAGAAAAATGCACCAAGAGGGCTATAGTCAGTGAGATTAGAGATGGCTTTTCTTTTATGTGTTTTGTAGTGTTTTTCAGAATTTAAACAAATGCACTCCTGTTATATCACTTCCTTCCTGTGCACTCATTGGATCCCCAATATCACCATTTTGTGTTCCTGCTTACCTGTCCAAATGAATATATTTGCCCCCTTATACTATACTCAGAGAATCCAAGTTTCCAGTCCTGGAGGTGACCTTGATGTTTCATCCAACCTCCCTATTTTGCAGTATTTTGCATATTTTGCAAATGAGTGTGTGAGGCTCTGAGGGAACACATGTCGCCATTTCCTTAGGACAGCCCTGATTTGTCTGTCATCCCAGTGTCCTGGCTGATTAATTCTCCCTTTCAGTCTCGGATGTGTCCTGATCTGGACTCTAAATTATGTGGCTACCCTGCTTGGAG
The DNA here is from genome assembly GCF_949987535.1 of Balaenoptera acutorostrata. NCBI lineage: Eukaryota > Metazoa > Chordata > Mammalia > Artiodactyla > Balaenopteridae > Balaenoptera > Balaenoptera acutorostrata. Next base: position 42,737,616 of record NC_080075.1, read on the forward strand.
AGGTCATGTAGTAGTTCAAGTTCACAAAGTTGGTGAGAGGTGGCGGCAGGGATCAAACCCAGAGCTCCTAATTTCACTGGATTTGGTGAAAGGCAAGTCCTGTCCTCAGTGAGCTTCTAGCAACCTCGCCAAGAAAAGGCATTTCCCCACAAAGGCAGGTGGCTCTCTGGAGAAAAATGTTGGATTTAACTCTTGGTTCTGCCCCTACTGGCTGTTCTCTCAGTCTAAGCTGCCTTATCTGTAAAGTGGGGTTACTAGTGCTGGTTTCAGAGGGTTGATGTGAGTATTAAATACAGTGCTGAGCATAGTACTTAGCAGGTAAACCTCATTTATGAAAAGAGCAGTCCAATGTAATGCTAAATTACATAAAACTCCAAGTATATGGAATTCTCTGGTGTAAAAATGAAATTCTCAGTGTGTCCTGGCACTGAAGGACACTAGGCACCTCGGACAAGCCCATTCTTATTTCATAGATGAACTTTCCAAATATCCAGGGGAAAGTTCTGTTTTAGGGTTGCCAGAAGATGGAAGAGCTTTGAGTTGCTTGTTAGAAGCTGAACTCGATGGCTAAGTAGGTTGGTTCATTCAGGTGAGTGTTGTGGAGCCAGAGGCTCGTGCAGTCAGAAGGGAACTTGGAAATGATGTGGTGCCACTCTGGGCAGAAAATGCTCTGGCAGCCTTCAGTATCCCAAACCCACGTTGTCTTGTGCTGATCCTGCTGGGAAACAAGCACAGGGGACCCTCTGGTCCTCTCTCTTGTCCCTGGCTTTCCTCCTCCAGGAGCCCTAGTGGGGAAAAGCCTCTGAAAGGCTTTCCTGCCACATCTTGCTTGGACACCCACCACCTAACTGGTTAGGAGCCTGGGTCAGAGGCACTTAGTGGTCAGTTCATACCCTCTGTGTCCCTGGCAAAGGCTGAGTCTCCAGGTAAATACTTCCCTTATTTACTGGTGGGCACAGAAAAGGGCTTTTGGGTTTTCACTTCTGAATTAATAAGAAGAAGGGACAAAGGACCTGGATGAAAACAGTAACAACAAAAGCAACACATTTTTCCACTTGGTCTGTTTGGAAATTTGAGCCTAAAATCTCACTCATTCTAAGAAAGTAGATTATTCCAGGACAACAAAGCATATTCCAGAGGGGTCCATGTTGAACGTGAGCTAGCATCATTAGACAAAAACTTTAGACTAGTCTGCTCCTATGTGCAGCAAAACAGTACTTTCTAGTATTTTGTGAGCATTCACTATGTGCCAGTCACTGTGCTAAGTGCTTTACAGGCATGATCTCATTTAATTCTAATAAGAACCTCTGAGCTTGGTGCTATTATTATCTCCATTATTCAAATGCGGAAACTAAGGCTTAAAGGAGTGAACTTGCCCAAAGTTCTCAGCTAGAAAAATCCAGAATGTGAAGCCAGATTTCTCTGATGTCAACAATTATGTCTTATCTCTATATTGTATAGCCTGCCTGTTAGCCTGCAGTGTGCCAGGCACCGTCCTGGAGAACAGCTCTTTTGTTGGCAGGTTTTGACCAGGAAATTTTGTGGCACACTTAAAATATTTTTTCCTAGTTCTGACTGATGCCTCCCTCTTCCTCTCCCTCCTTCTTTTTTCTAGAGGAAGAAAGTCTCAAATACCTGCTGATTGCCATATCTCCCAGCCTATGTGGTCAACATTTAATTACATTAGCATTTGTTTTCACTAAAAAAGTAATCACATTACTGCCTTTCATGTCACATTAGTGAAAATGGATACCAATGTGATACATATTAATAGAATATGATGGGAAATTGCTAATACAATTAGACTTTCACATTTTATTAGTTCTGGAGTGACACCATACGTGGAAGAACAGCTTACTTTAGTGGTGATGAGGAATGGGGGAGAGGTGGTGGATGCCTGTCTATCCTTCACAGGTAGAGCAGGCTCTCAAGGGGCCCTGGAGCATTCAGAGGGTCCCATGCTAAGTTTCTGAGCCCCACTTCCTGTTCCTTCCTGTAACATGATCACCTTTTGGATTTGGGCTGGGAGAGGAGCTCCTCCTTCACAGCCAGGCTGTGTTGCCTGAATTGTGGTCATTAAAGTATCATGTGACATGATCCTGCCTGGGTGGCCTCAGATCAGATAGAATTAATATTTCATTATCCCTTCTGTGGTGGGTGCTGGCGGAAAGGGGGACACAGGCAGGGAAAATGTCCCTAGGGCCCTTCCCAGCACTCTTCAGCAGCTTTTTGATGGGCCTCTGCCTTTGGCTGTGGGCCTCAGGAGTAACATTTGGTTGCTTTGGCCTCCCAGAGGTCTCTCTACCTTGCATCCTTCTCTTCCTCCCCAGCCCCCTCTTCTCCACTCTGCTGAGTCATGGTAGGAAACCTCTTGACCGTGTCACTGGTGGACATCTGTAGGTGCATTGTTCATACTCAGTCCTGGTTAATTACCTCCTGCCGTGTTGGATCTGACTTCTGTGACTTTGTCTCCTCCTGTCCCCGACTTGAAACACTCTGTCCAAATCTGATTTGTCTTTTCAGGCCCATTTCAAATCCCATTTCTTCCATGAAGCCATCCCTGTACACCTCAAGCTGATGTTACCCCTGAACTCAACACACACTGTAAACCCGCTTGTGCATGCTCATGTGACTTCACTGACAAGTTACAGTGGCCACTTCCTGGCCTTGTTCGAAAGGAGAAAATGTGATTCGAAACCCTGAGAGTGAAGCAGACAAAACCTGGTAAAGTTAATGTTAGACGTGAAAGGAAATGAGGGCCACCATGGCCTCCCCAGAGCACGGGGTGTGGTATTCTGATAAGTAAGGACCAGGACTCAGAGAGGGGCAGGGCTCCTGCTTCCTGCCCTCTGCTGCCTATTTCCTGGCATTCGATTTTATCTGTCTTTCCCTGGAACAAGATTCAGAACTTGGGACCTTGGACTGAAAGCCTGTGGTGTGACAATTGGGAAGAAAAACTGTGGCAATTAAGGAAGACGTCTACTGCCTTGACAAAGGATTCGGTTTGACGAGAGGGCAAGTAGAAGAAAAGAGAAAAAGGTGGGATGAGGACAACCTGGCCTTTAAATAATAGGTAATTTACTTTGGAGAAAGCTATACCCTGTAGAAATAATAAAAAGAGAACTTATGGCCTCAGAATAGTCAGCCAGCCTAAATCAGTATGGCAGCAGGGATTTCATTCACCAGCTCTTTCATGCTCCTCTACGGGGAGGGGCACCATGGAGGCTCCGAAGAGAATGTGGGGAAGCAGCAGGCTAGGAACTTGCCCTCCAGAAGCTTATGAAGCTGCATGGCCTAGAGGCAAGATTGCTGATCTGCGGACTGTGAATCCTGAGTCTGCGCTCGGATTCCTCACCTGAAGAACTAACGGTGCTGCATTAGGTGATGTGTAGGACTGCATTCTCCTCTAAAATTCTGTAACTCTGCTGAAGGATGCATATACCAGGTGTCAAAAGGGAGACCCTGAGAGACCTGGTGTCGTAGCACAGGGAGGTGGGTGGATATAGGAGAGACTCAGTAGGATCGAGGCTGATGCAGCAGGAGGCCTGGAAAAGGGGCACTGTCAAAGGTGGGTGCAGAAATTCCTGGCAGGAATACTCAGCAGGATGTGGGAGATTGTGACTAAGAGGGTTTCTGTAGAAGGCTGACTGGCAAGGCCTGGGGCCAGGTGGTGGGCAGCATGGGATAGCAGCCTAAAACTGTAACACTGTAGGTGTAAGGAAGCCAGTGAAAGCAAACTCATTCTGTTGCCTGGAGCTTGCCTCTCTGTGATGGCTCATGAGGGACTCCCAGGAAGGTCGCCGGTTTTGTCCAGTCCATTCTCCAGGCCCTGGACTGCTGGCAGACAGTCCTGCTGTCAAAGCTGGGGATCCTGTGGGAGGTGGGTGAGAAGGAAGCCCACCTGGGGTGGGGAGATGTTGGATGGATAGGTTTGCTAATCAGTTTTCAAAGTGAAGGGGAGGCTGGGGGTGTATTAGGGGCCTCTTTTAAAATTCATATTCACTTTGCCTCTTAGTAGGTGAAAGGCTTTAAAAGTTACACAGATAAAGTCAGTTCTGCCTCTCCCATCCAGATGTCTCTGTGGGCTTTCTGGCTCTTGCCTTTTAAGAACACACAGACACACACACAGACACACAGCTTGAAGGTGACTGTGGGGGGCGTGTCTGGCTCAGGCTGAGTCCTGCAAGATCCACACAAGGTAGAAGTAAAATTGAGGCAGTAGTTGATCATTTAATGAACCCAAAGAGTCCTGACCCAGTGTTCCAGGCCAGGGGATTCTGGCCACAAAATGTCCACCAAGGTGGGGGACATTTCATTAATGCTGTATCATCACTGTTGCCATCACAGGGAGGATAACCCGGCATCAGAACATGCCACTGACCGGTGTGGTCCCCCTTTATTTGTTCTCCTTCTTCCCAGTGTATTTCCTAAACGCACCGGTAAAATGGGTATTTGTAAGTTCCATAGATTACATATTGAAACCGTTATCACCATGCAGGCCACTTTAACAAACAATACTGATTATAGAGCAGGGATATATTTTGTAATTATAATGTTCTTCAAACTTCTCTGATTGACGCGCAGCGTATTTAAATAGGATGATCAAAATTTACGTTCACAGCGCAGGCCTTGTCTTCCCTTCGGCAGCACAAAAGCTCCCCTCAGTAGGTAACAGCCATCAGGCTGCCTCTGAGCAGCTGTGTCGAGATGGGATTCGGTTTCTTTGGGGGTGGGGTGGGGTGGGGGGAGACACCCCGGCTTTTAAATCAAAGACAATTCAGTTTAGAGAAAGACGTACCTTGTGGAAATAAATAGGAGGCGGCACGGTGTACTGTCAGCTGGCCGTCTGAAATCAATAATGCAGGCAGTCCATCTTGCATGCCCGTTCAGCTCCCCACTCATCCTGCGTGAGGGGGAGGAGCACCTGCCTTCCATCCTGGTCCCGGAATAAAAGGCCTTATCGAGGGGCGGCCAGGAGTGCAAGCGGGTCTTGCTCTTCCCTTCCAGGCCTCTCCGGAGCTGGCCTGGCAGTGTGCCTGTGGAGGTCTAAGGATGTTAATGTCCTGTACCTCCAGATCACATTAATCTGCGTCGATTATTTTGCCAAGCAGGGACACCTGGACGGGAGGCTCTATTTTCTTTCAGTGGCCCCTGGCTTATAAAACAAAACCAGCAAAGAGCACGTAATTCCTTTGAGTTTTCTTCTGGTGTGCCTAATGGGGGTATTTGAGAGTGCCAGGTACTGTGACAAGACTCTGGGCTTAAAAAAAAAATAAAAAGGAAAGAAAGCAAGGCAGCATTTTTAAATCATCTTCTTTGTTTACAAAGTGGTGACATTCAGTCTTGAATCAGAGAACAGTTTCCAGGTAGAAAAGTCTCGTGTTTGTTTTTTGTCAGCTACCAGCTACCAGCATGTCTCTCCTCCAAACTTTGCACAGAATCAACTTACCTTGATTTAAGCAACAAAGAAAAGTACTTGGGGGTTGCAAGGGTGGGAAAGGGGGAAGCTTTTAAAAGATTATCCTTTTGGAGTTTTGATAGATTAAGAGGGTGATCAAACTAGGCAGCATCTTAATAATAGGGCCATGTGAATTTTGGCTAGACTAATGGAAGCTCTTTTGTCAATTTCCTGTAACCTGTACTTGACAGGACTCAGGAAGTGGCACGACTGGCCCACCTTTGATACCTAGAAGGGGCTTAATGAGATTTAAAGGTGCAGTACCATGACTGGAGTTTCCCACATTAGGTGTTAGTTACACATAAAGTCCTTCTATGCACCAGTTCTTAGCTGGCTTTGTCGCCTGTCTGCCAGAATTCAGAACGTGTTTTCTCTATAGAAGTAACAGCTGAAAGCGGGCAGCTGAGTTTCCGAACAGAAATTGTTTTTCTAAGAAAAGTTTTTTTTTTTTTTTTTTTGGTTCCATTCAGGACTGTGTCTCTGAAATATTATCTATCATAAAAAACATGACATGAATTTACTATGGCAGTCAGCTGCAATTTTTAAATACACTCTTTAGGTTAGTGAGTAACGTCTTCCCTTCCCAAAGAGACAGGGAAGAAGAGAGGGAACATCAGACTGTTATTTCTTGTGGGTGGATAGGGAGGGGTGTGGGCAAGGCCATGCCAGAACGTGTGAGCTCAGATGGGGCCCAAATGTTTCTGATGGAATATTTGAGCTGGAAATATTCAACGTGAAAGATCCTGCCTCGAGGAGCTCTGTGTCAGCTGGAAAGGGTCGGTGTGTGCCTGTTACGTGGGTTTGAGGGTGCAGCTGCCCAGGCAGCGTGTGGGGTTACAAAGTCAGTCTCGTTAACCTTTTATGACTGTGGCTCTTCAGGGGATTCCCATGGAAGCAAAAAGGTCTGTCTGTGGTGGCGATTCTGGTGAGGCTGTGATGGAATAGAACAGACCCCAGTTAAAGTGAGTGAGAAATGCTCTTAGAATCCTGATCACTTTGGTACCTGTCTCCTGTGGGCATTAGGCCTGGCTGCCTGGAGGCAGGAAGCTCCTCAGCTTACCAAAAGGCTGGAGGTCCTGCACCATACCACCTACTGAGCACAGACCTCCCTTCCTGGGAAGCTGCTGGCCCTGAGGGGTTGGAGATGAACTTGGCTATCCCATGCTCTTGGTCCATTCCAAGTAAAAGCTGACTGTGTTGGTCTTCTTCAGCGGTTTGGTTATCTGCACACCTGTAGCAGTGGCCCCTGCTCTCCTCCAGTGGGGTGGCCATGGCACTCTGCCCGTATGTTGTCTACAGGCAGAATCAGACCAAGACTGCTCCTTCCAGCTTCTGAATCAAATGGCAAGATGTTCATGTCCTCCAAAGAATCAAGGCCTAAGCTTCTTAGGATCCAGGCTGATAACCATGTAGATTGATATGTAAAGGGGCAAAGCTTCCAGGAGTATTTAAAACTGATTTTCAAGATATGCAGTATCCATATTTGGGTTTTGAATTGTCCACAGATGCACTTCAGGAAACAATGAGAATAAGTGGGATGGATAGGTCTTGTCAGAGTTCAGATTTTTCTGTTTTTTTTTTTTAAAATTAATTCATTTATTTTTCGCTGCTTTGGGTATTCATTGCTGCGTGCAGGCTTCCTCTAGTTGCGGCGAGCGGGGGCTACTCTTCGTTGCAGTGAGCGGGCTTCTCATTGCGGTGGCTTCTCTTGTTGCGGAGCATGGGCTCTAGGTGCGCAGGCTTCAATAATTGTGGCACACGGGCTCAGCAGTTGTGGCGCCCGGGCTTAGTTGCTCCACGGCATGTGGGGTCTTCCCAGACCAGGGCTCGAACCCATGTCCCCTGTGTTGGCAGGCAGATTCTTAACCACTGCGCTGCCAGGGAAGCCCAGATTTTTCTGCTTTACCTCATCCAGCCTTATAAGAATAGGTTCTATTTTTTCTTTATTTTCCATCTCATGCTCATGATTTATAAATATCAGATCCCCCTTTGCCATCATTGACCTGGCATCAGCCAGCCTTTCTCTCTGGGTTTTTCTTCTGTGATATTCAAGGTGCCACTTGGGAGAAACCAAATACAAACTGACCTATTTTACAGATAGGCTGAGAAATTTGTGTGATTTTTTTTTTTTTGAGTGCACATCTGTTAAATATGTGCAAATAGAAGCCATGAAAACTCTCACACATGGCTCCTGAAAACGTGTAAGGGCCAGGTAAGGTTGGAGGTTCCATGCCCAGAAGCCCCAGGAGGAGCTGGCTGATGTGGATGTGGGCCAGTGGCTGTCGGCTGCACCAGCTGTGATGGAGACCAATATGCACGAGAACTTGGGGGCACCCAGACCCCTGCACAAGCACCAGCGCCACCACTTAGTAGCTGTGTGACTTTGAAAAGTCACTTAGCCCTTCTGAATGGTGCCCTTAGCCATGGAATGGGGATGAGACCTACCTCATAATATTGCTGTACGCATTCCATTTTTTGGATCACAAACCACATTAAGAAATGCAGTTTACATTCTGACCTGGCAGACACAAATGCATACATGCACGTATGTTGCAACCAAAGGGAAAAAGAGAGATGGGGAATCTCATGGATGCCTTAACGACTGGATCTGAAAGTTCATATCACCAACCACCACCACTGTAATAGCCAGAGCTCAGGTGCCTGGCCTCAGCCTAGGTGCAAGGAAGGCTGGGACATGCACTTTTCTGTGTGTGCAGAAGAAGGAAACTGAGGAGACCGAGTGAATGATACAAAGCACATAAGGTAGTATTTAGGCAGGACCCAGGGTAGATCTTTGATACACTGAAGGCTTAGCAAGCAAGTAATTAAGATGTAGGATTGGTCTGATTTGGGGTAATGCTGCCCCTCCTCAAAGGAACAGCCTGAATTAATGACTTCAGGGGGCCTCTTTGTGCTTTTCTTTATATCATCCCCCTGATTCTAAAGTTTCACAGACTCACTTGTGGATATAGATACAGTTTTCTACAACTGGGGTGAGTTTACCTGTTGCTTGATCCTGGGGCTCAATGGTGGTATTCTAACAAGACAATGGAATAGGACTGAAAGTTCTGTTTCAAGTTGGTGAGCCCAGACTGTGCATATCACTAACTGATAAATATAGCAAACATTTATATTGAGCGCTTACTGTGTGCCGGGGATTGAGCTAAGCAGTTCACAAGCTTTATGTCAATTCATCATCAACACAACCTTATTAGGCAGAATCCTAGACATCCTGGTTCCTTTTGAGATCATCTGTTCTACTACCTTTACTTCACAGATAGAAAAACAACTCAAGTTCAGAGAGGTTAAGTGGTTTTTCCAGGGTTGTCCAGCAAATTAGTGCTTATGCTAGGATCAAAACCCTAGATTTTTCGATTTCTACAACAAGGATATGAGACCCGTGAGGGGCACACTGGATATTTTAGTGGCCTTAGCAAAGTGTTAATTGAACCTTTAATTTTAGGATCTTCAGTTTTATTTCAGGTATACACCAGAAATACTAATTTGTGCTGGAATCAAATGCCCAAAACTCTGCAGCCACTATTAAACTTGTAGTTTTAGTTCGAACTGGTCATTTTAGGCAGAAATAAGCAGTTTTCTCATAAGTCCACTCAGGTATGAGCCTGTAATTTAAACTGTTATTATCAACTTCAGGTAAAAATACAAGTCTAGATTGTAGTAAAAGATCCTTATCTGTGATTTGTTTTCACATAAATCTGCATGTCGGCCTCTTACTACTCAGTAGTTCTTGGTTGCCACCAGTACTGAAGGGAAAAATAGGAATTTGCCAAAAGAAAGTAAATGTGCTTCTGGAAATGATAGGATAGAGGTAGCTGCCTTAAGCCACAGTTGAAAGGATGTAAGTTCTCCTTAAGAAAGAAGCTAATGGTGATGAAGTGGTTGGGCTCTCCCAGAGACGACTGAGGGGGTTTTAATACCTCTCCTTCTGGAGGTCTTTAAAAATGCTTCTCCAGGTGGGCTGAAGCCAGAGGTGCTGACCTGAGTTCTTCTCCCTGGACAGAGAGATTCTATGGTTTCATGAAATTATCTTCTTCTAGTTCAGTGTTGCAAACGTCTCCTTACACAATTACAGAAAATAGTAATCTGTGTGATGTCTGTACACGAGTGTATGCAGTTTGCACACAAGTGGCCCACATCCCAGTGCCCTTTAGAATGCCTTCCTGCAGAGGACCAAAGGGCCTGGATGTTCATAATGAGGTGTTCCCAGCCCGACCTGGTTGGAATTTGCATTCTTACTGTCTGTGCATGGATTTGCAGCTATAAAATGTGACATTCCTTTTTCTATTTACACTTCTCCCTCCACCCTTTTATATTTTTAGGATCAAGAAAGGGCAAAAATAAGACTAGTCAGGTAGGAGCTTCCAGCGTCAGTGCCCCCTCTTCCTCCACCCTGCAATAGGCCTCTGCAAATGCAGAGGTTCCTTCAGGCTCGCAGTGTGCCGCTTGGTGGGTACCTGGGCTCCCAGGGCCTACTCCAAAGTGTGCACTCAGCTGGGGAGAGCATTTTTGTGCTGTGCAAGTACTGATAATTTTATTAACTGGAAACCAAGTCTTTTCTGCCTCAACACAGACTCCCGATATTCTTGCATAATGTGTTTGACATTTCTGAGACAGTGCAGTCTGAAGAGAATGGACACTGAATAAGGAATCAGGAGTGCTAGTTTTTGTCCTGATTTGGCTGCTGACCTGCTCCTTCTCCCTGGGCAGCTCACCTAACCTCTCTGTGCCTCATTACCTTCCTTTCCCCACCTGGAAAATAAGGACCATTTCCTCTACCTGCTCTAACTCAGAGATGTCAGGCGCATCCAGGCAATTTACTTGGTGCTGTTGGTGGGGAAGGTATGCTATACATTCATGATGGTGTTTTTGTCTTTGTTATGATTGTAGTTAATATATTTTTTTTTTTTTTTTTAATTTATTTATTTATTTATTTTAGCTGTGTTGGGTCTTCGTTTCTGTGCGAGGGCTTTCTCTAGTTGTGGCAAGTGGGGGCCACTCTTCATCGCGGTGCGCGGGCCTCTCACTGTCGCGGCCTCTCTTCTTGCGGAGCACAGGCTCCAGACGCGCAGGCTCAGCAGCTGTGGCTCACGGGCCCAGTTGCTCCGCGGCATGTGGGATCTTCCCAGACCAGGGCTCGAACCCGTGTCCCCTGCATTGGCAGGCAGATTCTCAACCACTGCGCCACCAGGGAAGCCCTAGTTAATATATTTTTTAATGGCTCAGTAGAAACTGCTGTGAACCCAGTATCAGAGGACAAACTCTATCTTATAATGATCTACTGTTGAGATGCGATCTTTCAGAGCTATGATATAATTTGCAAGTGTCACCTTCTGAATGCAAACCAGCATTTTGTCCTAACTCTCAAGATCCAGCTCTGTGGGTCCCAATTCTGAGAGATGTGGCCATCTTTCTTTTATTTTTCCACTGGCCAAGGTAGGCCCCATGTATATATTTTTTTCATTATAAAGATTTGGAAGCTCCCTCCGTTGCCCCAATCCTACTCATTTCAATTTTTTTTTTCATATGTCCTGGGTGGAGGAAAGTCTCCTGAGGCTTATCACCTGCAGATGGTGCTTTTGAAAAAGAGAGTGTTTCAGAAAGTTCCAAGCACTGAAAATGGGTGTGTAATGAGCCCTGTTTTGCATCTTTAATTATAGCATTTGCCACCACACATGCTGTAATCATATGCTTTCTCTAGAGCCGAAGCAATGTGCAGTTCCAGGTCCATTCATTAATGAACCAGCAAATCAATCACAGATCTTGTCAAAAACATCACTGCAGTGCGGGGCCCTTTACACAGACCGTGGGATCAGATATACAATGGATCCCTTCTCCCCGAGTGTGCAAGGCCTTCTTGACAAATGTCTTACTCAATGTGCAGGCATTCTGATGTCTGTCTGTTTCTTGTTGCCTCCGCTCCCCCTCCCCACTCCTATTTTATATGGTGACTCTTGGTTCCTTAAGAACATGCTTCTGAAATTTGGCAAATGAAGGTTGCAAGGGGCAGACCTGGAGGCAGAAATGGAGGTTTATGTGATCCCAGGAGAGTCCCCAGAAGTCCTCTTGGCCTAAAAATATCTTGCTGATTCAGGTTTCACAAAGTATAAAATTCCTCCACTGGGGCAGGCTTTTGGGTCAAGATTGCCCTTGCAAGAGAGGGGGCCATGCATTTTTTTTTTTTAATAAATTTGTTTTTTAAAATTTATTTACTTTTGGCTGCGTCAGGTCTTCGTTGCTGTGCACGGGCTTTCTCTAGGGGGGCTACCCTTCGTTGTGGTGTGCGGGCTTCTCATTGCGGTGGCTTCTCTTGTTGCGGAGCATGGGCTCTAGGCGCGTGGGCTTCAGTAGTTGTGGTGCACGGGCACAGTAGTTGTGGCTTGTGGGCTCTAGAGTGCAGGCTCAGTAGTTGTGGCGCACAGGCTTAGTTGCTCCGCGGCATGTGGGATCTTCCCAGACCAGGGCTCGAACCCATGTCCCCTGCATTAGCAAGCAGATTCTTAACCACTGCACCACCAGGGAAGCCCTAGGGGGCCATGCATTTAGAAAGCAAATTCTTACAAGAGGCAAACCAGAGCCCATTCACTTGTAAACACGTGTTTGTATCAAACTGCTTTCTCCCTGACGTGAGGGATCCTAGAGCAGCAGAGTGAGGGTCTCCTGGGTGTCAGTGTGGAGATGGCAGCCTGGCCATGGGGGAAAGGCCAGAAGGGGCTGGAGGGCATCGAGGATCACCCTGGCCTCCTTCTCAGTCATGCTGGAGCCTAGCCTTGGTGAGTGGAGATTTGGGCCAAGGTGATAAGGAGGATTGAGGAGGTGATAAAATCAGACCAACAGTGTTCAGAGTTCAGATGTTACAACTTCTGAATGAGTGGCCAGTGTCACATCAGGGCCTGGGCTTCTGTTTAGGGAGGTCTTGAGTTTCTGTGTGAAGCACCTGATGTTTCTCCAATGTGTTTATTAACTATTATTATTACTGTTAACATATACTTGGTATAATAGAAGTTGCATAATATATTATCAATTATTGATTATCGTCAGCTTCCCCTCACTAGAATGTACGTTCCCAGAGGGCAGCTTCTTTGTTTTGGTTATTGTTGTATTCAAGTACTTAGACCAGTGCCTGGCACATAGTTGGTGCTCAATAAGTATTTGTTGGGTAAATGAACACGTTTATTCTTTTCCTTGGCGTATGTGTCTTTTCTGTCTTCCATTTCAGCACCTACATACTACTCACTGCTGCCCCAGGAATTCTTAGACTCACCAGCTTGGCACCATCTGTCTCCTGTAGGGCCCTCTCAGAATTGGGACAATTGCAAATATTCGATTTCCACTCCTTTTCTTCAAGTGAGAAAGCTGTAAACAGTGATATGGCAGTCTCCACTGGCTTTCTGCACGATGCCAGTGACGGTTTATTGCAAAGGGCAAGGCCTGGGATTGAACGTAAACAAACACAGCCCATGAGTTTAAAATAGACCATTGAGCAGCTCACAGAATAGGCCCCTTGTTTTTAAAAGAGCAGTGGACGCTCTCGAGAAATAATAAGAAATAATAAGTCTGGAAGCTGGATAGAAAGCTCTGATGCTTTCTGGCTGCATTTGTCCTTCGAACTTCATTTGCGTTTGGCACGCCTGTGATGGAGCTGCCGCCAGCCTCGGCTGGGGTCTGCAGGCAGCGGGAAGTTTATCTGGGCTGCCGGAGGGAAATGGAAATCTCTTCGAGAAAAGGGCAACATGGTGGTTGTGCTGATTTCTAAGACACAGACTCCCTTTGCGAAGGGAGTCCAGTGTTCATCCCAAGAGGAACATGAGGATTGACAAACGTGTGACCTAGGGACATTTTCTTAACGTCATGAAGCCCAGGTTTTCTCATCTGCAAAACTGGAGCATTAATACCTACCTCACAGAGTTGTCTTAGAGTTAAACAATGTGAATGTAGATTCCACGAGTTGAGGGCTTGCTCTGTTGTGTTCACATCTCTCCACCCAGTGCCTCACACTGTATCTGGCATCTGAGAGGTGATGGCAGTGCTAATACCCTTCTACAGAGAAGCAGCAGAGGATAGCAGAGTTCCTTTGCCAGCAGTTTGAAGGCATAAATAGCATTCTTTTCCCCTTTTTCCCTCCAGAATCTTTATTCTCTCTTAAAAAAAGTAAACACACACCCACAAATAATATATTAGTACATTCTCACTGCAAAAAACTTAAACAGTTAAGAAATACATTCCTAGTTCTCCCCAGAGTAACCACTGTAGGAGTATATCCTTCCAGAGACTGTATATCTCTAACATCTGTGTCTCTATCTGTACATCCATCTCTATCTGTATCGCTATCTCTGTTTCTAGCTATAAAGTATTTCTGTAGCTACATGCCTATCTATCTGTCTGTCTGTCTATCTACCTACCTACCTAACTATCTATAATGGTTAATTATATGTGTCAACTTGACTGGGCCACAGTGCATAGATAGATAGTTGGTGAAACATTATTCTGCATGTTCTGTGAAGGTGTTTTTTGGATGAGATTAACATTTAAATTGGTGGACTTCCAGTAAAGCAAATTACCTTCCATAATGTGGGTGGACCTTATTCAAATAAGTTGAAGGCCTTAATAGAACAAAGACTGATCTCCCCGGAAGAAGGAATCTGCCAGCAAACTGCTTTTAGATTCTAATTGCAACTTTCTTGGGTCTCCAGCCTGCTGGCCTACCCTGCAGATTTTGGGGTTACCAAGCCTCCCCAATCTCATGAGCCAATTATCTATAATAAATCTCCTCCCCCCTCTCTTTCTTCACATCCTGTTGGTTATGTTTCTCTGGAGAACCCTGACTAATACTCTATATGTTTTATTCTATCCTATCCTTTCATCAGTCCATCCATCCATAGCAGGATAATTTATTGAGATACTAATTTGTGTTCTATTGTTCTTTTATTATCTTCTCCCAATTCCAAGAAGGCAGTCAGCTTTGTATTGTAAAGTCAAAGCAGAAATTGTCTGCCTCCATCCTCCCTGAAAGCTCCAGTGACTTGATGGAATTATTACTTGGGGTTGGAGGCAGGGTAGGGTGGCAAAGAGGCAGAAGTTCCGAGATGGGTAGGTAGGGAGATGCCCTAAGACCAAGGATAGGTTCTGTGGGATGGGACCTTGTCCACATCTTCACCTTTTCCTTAAGCAAAGACAGGGCACATAAGTTGTCTCATGTGCCCAAGGAGGCTCTTCTACCAGGACTCTCTTGCCCAAAGATCACACAAAAATGCCTGTGCCTTTTGGATAATGCAATGACCAGAGCAGATCAATGGCTGCAGGGGCCACGTGGAGAGTTTGGAACCTCGGCACACACAGGCGTGGGAAATGGGCAGACACAAGTCAGAATAATGAGATATTATGTATAGCCCTCCAGCTAAATAAATATAAATAAATATAAATGATACCATTTCTGTGAAAAATGTAAATGTACTATATGTATAGGTTTTGAATGTTAAAGTCTTTAGAGTGGAACTTGCATTTTTCACTTACTACATCTTGAATAGCTTTCCAAAACTCTCTCTCATTCAAATATTCTATAAAATATTCCATATTACTGATGTACCTTAATTCATACCATTTCCTATTGATATTTAGATTGTTTCCATTTTTTCCTTATTATAAACAATACCCTAGTGAACACCCTTTAATGTTCAGTAGTTATTCCTAATTGCCTGGAAAACTGAACCTCGTCTCCTCCCAGAATTCTTTCACATGCCCACAGGAGCCCCACTCAATGATAGGCTTGGTGGGGAATCTAGAGCAGACAGAAGAAACCGTTGTCCCTGCTGGAGCCTGTGATCTTATAAAGAAAGTAAGACCTGAAGGACAAGAGACTTCTCTCTGTAGCCACAGGACCTCACAGGGTGACAAATGAGGCCTGGCGGCGTAATTTGGAGAGCCATAAGAGATGGAGGCTTTTTGTATATGGGAACACAACATTCCCTGATTAATCCCACACCTTCCTTGGAACACACGAGTGTGTGGCAGAGCAGACTTCCCTCTATTAGTTATTCTCCAGCGGTTTACCTTTCCTTATTTCCCTTTGGAGTTATTACCTTTTGTAAAGAATAAAGACTTGACAGAGCTAAAGTCCCAGGCTCCAATCGTTTGACAAGCTTGTATGTATCATTGCCCTGCATACTTTTGGACTTTTACTATATATATATTGCCATAATAATATAAACCATTGTTTTAAAATTTTACAGATCTTTTCAGCAAGGTGTAAACACGCATGGTCAGAGACTTGGTCTTTCTTTGTAAAGCTGCCAGCCTCACTGAGCAGTTAGTGCTGTATTCGCGCTTGACCAGGTGGGAGAAGGTGGAACCTGGGAGGCCACCTTGCCTTCCTTCTTCACGCTATTCCCACCCCTCTCTCCTCAGATCCCTCCACTGGGGGCCTGACATTTATTTCCGAAGGCTTTTGAAAGACTCTGGGCCAAGATGTTAGCTCATAAAAACTTAAAAAGTCCATTCTCCAAGGAGCCTTTTTATGGGGAAACACCTGAGAGTGAACATTTAAAAGCTAAGGAATGAATGTATCTCCAGTGAGTGAACTTGGAGAGTGGATGGGGACCTTTTGGGCCCCTCTGGAGTTTTTCAGAGTGAAATGGTGTGAAGGGATGAGGCTCTATTGACCCGTTTGGCTAACCAGAAATGGAGAGGAAGATGCCACTCATTTTGGCTGTCCCAATTTAGGAACAAGGCTCTCACTGACAGGGCTATCTTAGAAAATTCTGTACTTGGTCCCCTCACGATAAAATGAGGTACAAGAGTACTGTCTTCCTTTTTGGACAACCTTGTCTCCAGCCAGGGTGGAAAAGTGGAAAAGGAGAGGGTGAAATATCCCAACCCTCTGAATCTAGAAGGTGAGGGGGTGTCAGTTCCTCTGGCCCCAGAGGAAGGTGCTAATTCCTCGAGGGCACAGAGGGTGAAGGAGCAGGGCCTCCTCTTCCCTCCCTTGCTTTCCTCCCTCCCTTCCTCTTTCTTTCATATGTTCTTTACAAATATCAAGGAATTGTGAAACTTCTTGTTTCAGATACTTGCACTTTAGTATGATTTGATTTGAGCTGATTTTTTTTTAAGCTGAAGGAACGCTAGTGTTGGCATGGGTCTTTTTGTGTCGGTAAAAGGAGCAACAAAGAAAAGAAGTACGAAAAGTTCCCTTTTGATATAAGAACAATTTGTCATAAGATTCTGCATACCTAAATACCCAGCCTTGGAGAGAGTATTTTTCCCATCAGCTGTGCACCCAAGACTCCATTCTTTCCCTCCTTTTCTTCCCTTCCTTCCTCTCTGACACTTTTGCATGTGTGTCTGAATACGATAAAGTTGCTCTGAGCTTTTTTTTCAATTATTTAACAACTTTCAAGTGGAGAAAAATTTCGGTCTTTTAATTTGATTTTGGGCTTTTTTTTTTGCATGCGTGTGTCTCCTTTCTGTTTGCTAAACAGTAATTGCGGATCTTCCTGGCCACCTTTAATACTCCCAGCTAATTATCCTGAAATAAATCTCTTTCAAACCCGCATGCCAGCAGTTCTGGGATCCGAGCGGCTCTTTCAGCTCCCGGCAGCCTGTCACTCAAATGGGCCTCAGCTGCAACTCCGAATGATGAGTATTAACCTCCCGCTGGGAAGATTCGCCCAATCTCCCCACTTCCAACAGCAGCTCCCAGGGCCGCACCATGCTCCTACCTGTTAGCCTAAGCTGGGATTTTCTTTTGCTAGCACTGTGATTTTGAAAAGTGGATTCCTGGGAGAAAGACACTCAGTTAACCTTCTCCTAATTGCCATTCAGGATGGGAAAGGGAGAGGAAGATGGTGGCTGTCCCAGGGGGGCGTCTGGCTGTGGACGGGCCCGCGGCTTTGCCGGGAAGCGCGCTGGTCTGCTGGTGAGCGTGGCACGGTGTCTGTGTTCGAAGACTCCTGCCTGAGGGCAGTGGATGGCTGGCGTCTGGGGACAGGCCTCAATGCAGACTTTGTGTCTCCTATGATGTCTTCCCTCCTCCTCAAACGTCCCTGAGTGCTGTGCTTTTGGTAGTTCCCTGGGCTCTCCTTCCTCCAACCTCTGCTGTTTCCTTCCAGGTTTCCTCTTGCCTCGTTCAGCAAGATCTAGTAGTTTCTTGTTGAGCACTGGTCTGTTTATTTGTTCAGAATGTTGTGACTGGTCCCATTTGCCTCTCCTGGGTGAGGCCGTGTCCTTCTCTCACTCTTGTTTCCCTTCTGATTCCATATGCTTCCCTGCTTCCTCACTAGGTCCTTCTGGTGAGATAAGGAGATGGCTTTTTAGGCGGGCTCCATAGCACAGTGGGTGGAGCACAGGTCCTGCAGCAACACTACCTGATGCCTGGCAAAGAGTAATGAAAGCTTGGGTGAATAAATAACAGCATATCTTGTTCTTCAGTATTAGGCCACCTTCCTCCTAGACTGACTTCTCTGAAACCTTTTCTTTCCATGCTGTGAAAGACTAATTATTTGACAATTGCCAGTTTCCTGCCTTGTGGGAAGAACTCTGTTTCTTGGCCACTGGTACGTGACTGACTTTGGTCAGTACATGTTAACTAAAGCCGATGTGTGTCACTTCCAGGTGAAAGCTCTGAGAACCTAGTATTCTCTTTTCCTTCTGTCACATTTGCTGGCAAAGTTTCAGTTCATGGCTGCTTCATAAGCTTGGATCTTGCGGTGAGAGCCCCCAGTTGATCTGCCATGGGTGTATAGCATGGACAAGAAATAAACCTTTGTAGTTTTACACCACTGAAGTTTTTTTTTTTTTTAAACGACTGCAGCATAATCTAACCTATCCTGACTGATACACAAATACACAAATATACTTATCTATATCCCAGTGTGGTTTCTTTTCCTTAAACTTTAAATATGTGCTTTTTACCTACCTCTGAACGAAGATCTTTTTCTAATTAGCCAGCCTCATATTGTTTTTCAATGTTGGAAACTAGAGATCGGAAACCCAAATCCTGGCCAAAGAGAAAGAGAAATGTTTTTGTTTAGATGTTTGAACTAACGGGTAAGTCTTACATCATCACTGGATCCCTAGTAAATTATGTGGAACACCAAATAACTCCTGTATCTATGTATCACGTCTCAAGATATCAAAGCAGAACTGCAACATACAGTTGCGAGGTTGTGCACTGAACAACTAAGGGACAGGACGTTTTCAAAGACCACAGTGTGAATGGCTGTGCAAACCCTTTGCTGGGCTCCTCTAGCAGAGGGTCTGTTTATAAGAAATTTTCAGGAGCAAGGGAGTCACTGCATTCCACCATCAACAGAAAACCAGAGAGTTTATTTAAATGATGCACTGGACATTGCTGAAGTCCTCAAGAAAATTATAATGGGAGGACTCTTACCATGTTGCATCTTTGGCACAAGTCAAGCAAAATGTGAGTGCCTGATACTTACAGGCGCTCTGCCATTTTCATCTGCCCCTCAACCTTAGCTCCAGGGAGGCCTCTTGAAGTTGTGCTGAATTGTGTTTTGGAAGACTGTGTTTTCTGATTTCCCTTGGTGTAAGCTATGCCTCTCCAGTAGGGGGAACTCAGTAGACTTCACCCAGCATCATCTCCTTTGGGCTTTTCTTCTCCCTTCAGTTCCTACCATGCATTACTTTCATCTGCTAAGCCCTTGGTCTTGATCAGTGAGGGGTTGGCCCTAAGATAGAGTGACGTTTTACTCCCACTGAGCATGCGTTAATGTACAGTAACATGTTGCTCTTGGGTTTTCTTTCTCTAAGGGTGTCCCAGCTTCAAATTCCAGCATGTAGTATACAATGAATACTATCGGTATTAACTACCAGAAGAATCCTTTGCTGCTGAGTATTTTTTGCATCTGTAAATCATCCTCCTATTGCCTACCATGACAGTTATGCAAGTGACCTTTGGATTTCACAATTTTTTAAAAAAATTATGACTTTGTAATCCACTCCATCCATGGAAATGCACTACACTGAGATTGTGAAATCAAAGACTAAGTGAAAAATAATCATCAATGGAAACAATAAGAAAGTGGTGGTTTGAATTGAAAGATATTGCATTGTGATAGGAAGCACTCCAATCCCAGTTCTGCCACTGACTGTCTGTGTGACCTTGCACAGATCACCTAACTTCTCTGGGCCTCAGTTCTCCTATCTGTAAAATGTGAAAGGATCCTTTCTAGTTCCAGCATTTTACATTTCTGGAATGTAATGTTTATGAATATTAAATCATATTAACTTCAAAAACGTATTTCCAGATATGATCATTTCTTAGGCTCCCTGGGAGATTCTTTTTATTTTAATTTTTTTAAAACATCTTTATTGGAGTATAATTGCTTTACCATGGTGTGTTAGTTTCTGCTTTATAACAGAGTGAATCAGCTATACATATACATATATCCCCATAACTCCTCCCTTTTGCATCTCCCTCCCACCCTCCCTATCTCACCCCTCTAGGTGGTCACAAAACACCGAGCTGATCCCTGGGAGATTCTTGTTATTGCTTTTGATAACCTTTTTGTTGGGCTGATTTTTATCCCTTAAAAAGTTCATCCCAACAATCTTGTGAAATTAGCAAGGGCAGTTATATTTAATTCACAGTTGAGACCTATTGAGATTATGTACTTTGTCCAAAATGATACAGGCCTGTCAATGATGGAGGTGGGATCAGAACCTGGAACTGCATATTCTCATACCCTAGATTAGACAAGAGGGAGTTGTCTCGCCATGCTATTACTAGAGTGGGAGTTACTGAGACATACTCTACCATAATAACTCAGTTCAATCAATACCAGTTGAATGTATTTTATATGTTTTGTGGTGAGTAAAGTGTGTTGCCTCGCTTCAAAGAAGGTATGGTCTTGTGAGGGTCAGTTATATAAACAGATGTAGGAAGTGCTATGATAAAGGTATTTTCAGGATTTCCTCTTCCAATCAGGATGGAATAACAGGGGCAGGGTTTACCCTCCCACCCAAACAACTGTAAAACTGGACAAAATATATGAAATAATGGCTTTCAAGTCATTAGTAATAAGGCAACAAAGGACAGTATCCCTGAAGTACGGAAAACCTGTGGTCACTCCCGCTTAAGTCTAAAGAGAGTTTCCACAGGTACAGGGAAGGAGAACCCAGTGGATCCCAGCAGTTTTTCTGAGTTTAGAATACACAGCTGGAAGTCTAAGGAGGCAGAGAGGCTAGAGTTCACAGGGCAGAGTAGCGGAATGGAGAGATCTTCATTGAGAAAAAGCTCCAGAGATCTATAGAGGGTTCCATCACATTGTTAATTGAGTGGTACTAATCATGCATGTGAGAATGCTACACAAGGCTACAGAAAGGATCATCTAAAAGGATTAGAGGAAACATACCTTTGAAAATCACACAGGGGCAGGAATAGTTTCTGTTTTCATCATGCAGAGTAGAAAACCGTAGAAGTCACAGGACACTGAGGAGAATACTCAAAAGAGTTTTGTGTCAGTAGTGGAGAATATTAGGCAAAGGTTAAATGTTGAACCCACCCAAGGAAGCTTTTAAACAAATAAGACCTAAAAGAATCAAACTGTTTCCAAGCAACTTAACTGTGTCACAGGAAAAAAAATCTCAAAATAGTTATAGGAATATAAATATATCCAGTAGCCAATAAGGTAAAATTCACAATGTCTAGTAATCTGATAAAAAATGAATAGACATGCAAAGAAGCAGGAAAATATGACCCATAATGAAGAGAAAAGTCTGTCAGTCAAAACCAACTAAGAAATTACACAGATGATAGAACTTATAGATAAGAACCCTAAGATAGTTGTAGCTGCTTTAAATTTATAAATTTAAGAAACTAACATTACTATTGAGCATGTTAGGTAGAGACATGGAATATATACAAACTGCAATGTCTGAGATGGAAAATATACTGGATGAGATGACCAACAGATAAAACTTTGCAGAAGAAAACATCTGTGAACCTGAAGACATAGTAATAGAAACTACAGAAAATAAATCACAGAGAGGAAAACTGACTGAAAAACAGCAACAACAAAAACAGAACACCTGGGGCTTCCCTGGTGGCGCAGTGGTTGGGAGTCTGCCTGCCAATGCAGGGGACACAGGTTCGAGCCCTGGTCTGGGAAGATCCCACATGCCGCGGAGCGGATGGGCCCGTGAGCCACAAATACTGAGCCTGCGTGTCTGGAGCCTGTGCTCCGCAACAAGGGAGGCCGTGATAGTGAGAGGCCCGCGCACTGCGATGAAGAGTGGCCCCCGCTTGCTGCAACTAGAGAGGGCCCTCGCACAGAAACGAAGATCCAACACAGCCATAAATAATAAATAAAATTAAAAAAAAAAAACTAACAAAATAAACAGAACACCTGTAAACTGTGAGACAACTCCATGTGGTCTAATATATGTGTAAGTAGAGTCCTTAAAAGGGAAGAGAGAGAAGCAGGACAGAAAAAAATACTTGAAGAAACAGTGGATAAAATTTTCTGTTAGATTTGAAGAGGTTAGTGGGAAATGGAACTCTATTGTTGTAAGGTAGCATATATGTGAAGTGGTATATCACTCAAAGGTAGCTTGTGATAAGTTAAAGATGAATAAGGTAAATTCTAAAGAAACTACTAAAATAACATAAAAAATAGTTATCACTAATAAGCCAAAAAGCAAATAAAATGGAATCATAAAAATATTCAGTAATCCAGAAGAAGGTGTGAAAGAAGTAAAAGGGAACAGATGGGACAAATAGAAAACCAATGGCAGTGTGGTAGATTAAAATCCATCCATATCATTAATCACAGTAAATGTAAATGGTCCAAAAATTCCCATCAAAAGGCAGAAATTGTCAGATTTGATTAAAAAATCAAGACCCACCTCTATATTGCCTATAAGAAATGCACATTAAAGACACAAATAAGTCAAAAGTAAAAATACCGAAAAAGGTATATCATGCTGACACTAACCAAAAAAAAAGCAAGAGTGGCTATTTTATTTAAAAATTTCTTTTGAATTCTTAAATATAAATTAGGTAACATATACATAGTACAAATTCAAAAGGTACAAAAGGTATTCAGTGAATATCAAATCTCCCTCTCATCCCTGTTCCCTGGCCACCCATTTCCCCTTTTCAGAAGCAACCACAGTTACACACACTCTGTGTGTCCTTCCAGAGATATTCTTTGTATATGCAGACATTTCACCCACTTCAAACCTTGATGTACTTGGGACACTGTTCTTGGAGCCAAGACCCCAATTTGAGCTCTACCAACTATGAGATCCAGGGTGAGGGATCCAATTTCTTCTAACTTTAACATTGAGTTCTCCTGCAGGAGTGGCTGTTTTAATATCAGATAAAAGTAGATTTCTGAAGAAAGAGTATTACCAGGAATAAAGAGTGCCATTTCACAGTGATAAAAATGCCAGTTCTTCAATGGAATATTATCCTAAACGTACAAGAAGCAAAAACTGAGAGAACTGCAAGCAAAAATAGATACAGAATTATAGTCAGAAATTTCAACTCCTGTCTCCCAGTACTTAATGGAACAAATGGACAGAGAATCAGTAAGGATAGAGGAGACTTAGATGACACTATAAACCAATTTGTTCTAATTGACATTTATAGATCACACAACGCCATGACAGCAGAAAACACATTCTTTTCAAGTTCACATGGAACATAGACCAACATAGACCATATTCTAGACTATAAAACAAGCCTCAGTGAATTTAACAGGATTTAGAGTATGTCCTCTGACAAGGAAGGAAGTAAATTAATCCAAATAACAAAAAGTTATTTTGAAAATCCCCAAATATTTGAAAATTAAAAGCATATATAAAAATACTCATGGGCCAAAGAAGTAATCAAAAGGAAAATTAAAATGTATTTTGAATTGAGCAAAAATGAAAAACTATATATCACAATTTGTGAGAAGCAGTTAACATAGTCTTAAAGGGAAAGTTATAGTATTAAATGTCCATATTAGAAAAGAAAAAAAAGGTTACAAACCAATGATCTCAACTTCCACCTTGAGAACTTAAAAAGAGAATGGATAAATGAAACCCAAAGTAAGGAGAGGAAAGGAATATTGAACATCATAATGGAAATCAATTTAAAAGATAACAGAAAAATAATACAGAAAAATAAATGAAACCAAAAGCTGATTCTTTGAGAAAGTCAATAAAATTGATAAATCTCTAATAAGACTGATAAGAGGAAAAAAAAAAAGAATACACAAATAACCAGTATCAGCAGTGAGAGAGGTAATATCACTATGGATTTTACAAATATTTAAAGGGTAGTAAAGGAGAACTTTATGCAAATATATTCTGCAAGTTACATTAAATGGACAAATTTCTTCAAAGATATAAACTACCAAAGCTCATTCAAGAAGAAATAGATAACCTTAATAACCCTATATGAATGACCCTATATGAAATATTGAATTTTTAGTTTAAAACCTCACAAAGAAACTCCAGGGCCATGGGGCTTCATGAAGAAATTCTACTGAACATTTAAGGAAGAAAAATAATAACAATTCTATATAAACTTTTACAGAAAATTGAAGAAAATATTCTTCAACTCAGTCTATGAGACAGCATGACAGTGATACCATAACCAAACAAAGACATTCCAGGAAAAGCAAACTACAGAGCAGTGGTCTTCATGATCATAGATACAAAATTCTTACCAAAATTTTAGCAGTCAAATCCAATCATGTATAAAAGGATAATATATCATGACCAAGTGGTGTTTATTTCAGGAATGCAATGTTGAATTAACATTTGAAAATCAAACAATTGAATTCACCAGTTTAACAGTTTAAATATAAAAATTAAAAAATGATATGATCATTTCAATAGATGCAAAACAGAACAAACCCAAAATGTTTTGACAAAATTCAACTGCATTTCTGATATAAGTACCCAGTAAACCAAGAATATAAATAAACTTCCTGACAATAGTGGGCATCTCTGAAAAACCTACAGCTAACATCATATTTAATGGTAACAGACTGAATGCTTTTCCCTAAGCTCAAGAACAAGACAAGGATGTCCATTCTTCTGTTTTTAACATTTTTGGAGGGTCTGGGAAGTACAATATGGCAAGAAAAAGAAAAATGACCTCCATATAAGAAAGGAAGAAGTAAAAGTATATTTGTGCATGATATAATTGCCTATGTATAAAAATCCCATAAAACTATAAAAAAGCTACTAGAACTAATAAATGAATTTAAGAAAGCTGCAGAATAAAAGATCAATATTCATAATTCAATTACATTCTATATGCTAGCAACAAACCATCAGAAATTGAAGTAAAAAATTCATAATAGCATTAGAACTATGAAATACTGTGGACATATATGATAAAAGTTGTGCAAGACCTGTACTCTAAAAGCTACAAAACAAGGCTAAGAGAAATTAAGAAAGAAATTAAGGAGGACACAAATAACTGGAGAAATGTACCATGCTCATGGATCAAGAGAGTCAGTATTTTTAAGATCCTCTTCCAATGATCCATCTATAAGTCCAATCAAAATCCCAACAGACTTTTTTTTTTGTAGAAATTGACAAAGCTGATTCTTTTGTTTATATGGAAATGCAAAGGACCTAGAATACCCGATAAAATTTTGAAAAAGAGGAATAATGTTGGAAGATTTATTGTAAAGGTGCAATAATCAAGACAGTGTGGTATTGGCATAAAGATAAACAGGTAGGTCATTGGAACAGAATAGAGTTGAGAAACAGATACACATATGTCAATTGATTTCTAACAAAGGCTCAAAGACAATGCAGTGGTAAGAGAATATTCTTTTCAATAAATAGTGCTGGGACAGTTGTACATCCATATGAAAAAAACAGAAAGACAAAAAGAACTTCAACTCACACTTTATACACTATATACAAAAATTAGCTTCAAATGGATCATAGACCTAAATATAAAACCTGAAAAAATAAAAACCTAGAAGAAAGCAGGACATCTTTTGACCTAGGGTTAAGCAAAGATTTCTTAGATTTCACTAACATATGAATCAAAAGCATGATTCATAAAAGAAAAAAAATTGACAAATCAGATTTAATCAAAATTAAGAACTTCTGCTCTTCAAAAGTCACTCTTAAGATAATGAAAAGACAAATTACAGATAGGGAGAAAATATTTATAAATCACACATCTGATGAAGGACTTGTATCCAGAGCATTTAAAGAATCTCAGCATTCATTTATAAGAAGATAATCCTTCTCCCCTTGGGTAAAAGATTTAAATAGACATTTTACCAAAAAAAGTATATATTGATGACCAGTTAAGTCCATGCTTATTGGTCAACATTGTTAGTTATAAAGGAAATGCAAATTAAAACCACTATGAGATACTATAGTACATCTAAAAGAATGTCTAAAATAAAAGTTACTGATCATATTGAGTGTTGGCAGGATATGTAGCAACTGGAACTCTCATACAGTGCTGATGGAAATGTAAAGTGATAAAACAGTTTTGAAAACAGTTTGGTAGTTTCTTAAAAAGTTAAACTTACATCTACCAGATGACCCATCCATTCTACTTCTAGGTATTTATCCAAGAGAAATGAAAGCATGTGTTCATGTAAGGACTTGTCTAAGAATGTTCATAGCAGCTCTTTTTTGTAGTTGCCAAAAAATCTAAACAACTCAAATGTCCATGAACAGTTGAATGGATAAATAAATGGTGGTATATCCATACAGTGGACCATTACTCAGGAATAAAAATAAACTATTGATATCTACAACATGGATGAATCTCAGAGTAATTATTCTGAGTGAAAGAAGCCAGATGAAAAAAGAGGATATGCTATATGATTCCATTTATAACAAATTATAGAAAATAATTTCTATAGTGATAGAAAGCAGATCAGTGGTTATCTGGGAATGAGGTGAAGGTGGGGAGAGGTAGGAGAGTAGGATTATCAAGGGGCATGAGGAAACACTATCTTGATTGTAGTGATGGTTTCAAGAGTGTATATGTCAAAATTTATACACTGTAAACATTTAGAGTTTAGTGTATATCAGTTATACCTCAATAAAGATGTTAAGAAACAACAAAAATATATTTAAGCAACTTATATTTCTTAACAGAATACATCGTATATCTGGATTCAAATATTCATACTTTTGTAAATTAAAATTGTGACTCATGAAAATAAGAAGGGTGCTCAGGGTTCTGTAGGGGTCTAGAAAATCACAGCATATAACTGATAGTGTTTGTCTACCTTTACATTATATCATGCTAACAGTTAGGCAGGAATGCATTTGCCATAGAAAGTCCCTGCCAAACTCAAAGACACATTCTGATTCAGAAGGTCTGGATTGGATGAATCTGCATTTTAAATGAGTCCTTTAGGTGATTCTGATGCAGATGAGTCATGGGCCACACTAGAGAAATATTGGTCAAAATCTTAACAACAGCAAAATCTCCTGTCTCTCTCTTCCAGCTTGGCTTGTGTTTGGTTCTCTTGGTTGAGGTCCATAGGTTAACTGAATTCTCCCTGTAGTATATTCTTATTGGGTGAGACCTAGCTGCCCACCTTTGGACAATATCAATGCTCAGAAATACTGTTACAGCATTAGGTCTGGGATTAACCCCAACAGTGTAATTATAGTCATAAAAACAACCTCGTAGTCACGTAGTCCAGGCCCTGCCCTCCCTAAGGAACATCCATCCCTCTTGGACCATTTCAGACAAGTGAAGGCTGGGCTTTTGGAGCCCCAGGGCAGGGAAGCTCTTGGGCCTTGCTTACCTCCTGGCTCTGGTGCCAGCGACTCTTAGTCAGAAGTTCTCCTTTGAGTTTCACAGACTTCCTCCTGCAGCTGTCCTTGAGGGCTGTGTCTTTTGCAAGTTCCTTAATGGATCAAGTCACTCTACTGCTTAAAACCTTTTAGAAGCTTTCCATGGCTGGTAGGATAAAAGCCAAACCCCTGGCCTTCGCCTGTAGCCTCTGGATGATCTCTGCCCTGACTGCCCCTGCTATTGCACCTCCAGCAAGCACCAGCCAACCCTGGACTTGGCTCCTGGTGTTTAAACACCAAGAAGTCCTTGCCCACCTCAGATTTCTCTCACGCATTTTCCTCTTCCTAAAAGCTTTCTTTGGCTGAAATGTGGCTGGTTCCTCTCATGCTTTACACTTCATCAAGATGTCACCTCCTTAGGAAGACCTTCCCTTGCCACCCTCTCTGGAGATGGCTCTCTTCTCTCCCCAGTTGTTCTTTGTCCTATTTCTTATCACAAGTTGTATGTCTTTTGTTCAACTTTTTATGTTGTCTCCACTAGAATGTAAGCTCTATTAAGGTAGGGTGATGTCTTCTTTGCTCACTGTTGTATCATCATTATTGGTTGAATAATGAATTACTCCTCCAAGATCCCCTAATTTTTACAAATACTATGTCAGTGGGCTAAATAGAATTCTTACAGATGAAGGTCTTGGGTACCAGTATTTTCAAAATTGTTACTAAAGCACAACAAAACAGAGCGGAGCATTTCAGTGCAGATGGAGAACAGCAAATACACACTTGCTTCCAAACAGTCTTCCTTGTTGTGTTCACCCAGGAGTCAACTCCCATTGGGGGGAAATAGGAAAATGGGTTCAAAAATAGAGTTCAGGGTTTAGTTGAGTTTTGCCTGGCTTTAGTTCCTCTCTGGTCTTATTCTTGATAGGACTCCAAGCAGGACTGGGCTCCTGGCAGTCCAGCTGGGGTGGGTCATGGCTAGGTGATCTGTGACTTACTGGCTTTTCCAAGAAGACCGGAAATGAGTGATTGTTCTTGCTCCTGTGGCATGGAGAGTACCATATTTGTATGCAATTTCTGAAGCCAGAAGGTTGGGTCATTGTCATGACTGTTCCTCTTTTTATTACTGAGTTTGATATTTGAAATCAATGAAGGCAGAAGCCTTATGGCAGGTGTCACTATGTGCCACAGGAAGCTCTGATCCTGGGAGGTGAAAAGCTGAGCTTCCTTGAAGGAGATGGGCTTCCTTTGTGGAATCTCTTTGACTCCATACTTTTTCTCTCAAAACAATTTCAATTTACTTCCAGTTGTTTTCTCTCTGTTCTTTTGTTCCTTCTCCTTTCTCTCTTCTATTTCATTTTTCCTACATGTTTTTTTCTTCATATGCAGCTCTCTTTTTTTAGTTTCTCTCTCTCCATCTCTTTCCTCTCTATCTCCATGACTTACCTCATGTCCTTTCATCTTGCTTCCCCTTCATCTTTTACTTGTTTTCATTTAAGATGATCCTGTGAAGCCAGGGACATTCTTTTCTCATCACTTTGAACCTAGTTCAGTGGTAACTGGCTATGTTAATACCTATATATATCAATTTGAAATGATATACTTTCCTGGTTAATTGAATATGTTGATCATTGTGAGATATTCCTCTTTATCTCAAAGAATGATTTTTGCCTTAAATTCTACTTTGATATTAATTTAGCTATACCAGTTTATTTTGGTTAGTATTTGCATAGTATTTCTTTTTCCATCTTTTCAACCTTTTTGTATGATCATATTCAATCTGTGTCATGTAGGTAATATGTTGGGGTTTTGGGTTTTTATCCTGTCTGATAATGTTTCTCTTTTAATTGGAGCATTTTATACATTTGCCTTTTAATGTATTTATGGATATATTTTGGTTTAAATCTACACTCTTGTATTTGCTTTATATTTATCTCACCTATAGTATTCCATGTTCTCTCCTTTCTTCCTTTCGTTTGGATTTATAATTTCTTTATTATTTCATTTTCTATTTATATTAGCTTGCTATGTGTTTATGATTATTATAGTTATATTTTTGATGATAATTATAGTAGTTACTCAAGAGATTTACCTAAACATGCTTGACATAACAAGTATAAAATGAAAACGTTCATCATTTACTGGTTAAAACAGAGACCCTAGAATACTGTATATATTTCCCCTTTCAACTTTATGCTATTATTATTGTGAATTTTAATTTATAGATATTTTAAATCTTACAAAACAAAATTTTTAATATTTTATATAGTAAATACTCATTTAACTTACCCACATGTTTGCTGTTCCTGTTACTCTTCATATCTTCCTGCATCTTTAAGCTTCATGTGGGATCATTTTCCTTCTGTGTATAGACATTGCCATTAGTTAAAGTCTACTGAAACATTCTCTCAGTTATTGTTTGTGTGAAAAATATCTTGATTTCACTATTTTTCAAGCATATTTTACCTGGGTGTAGGATTTTAGGATGGCAGTTATTTTCTTAGCACTTTTAAGATATCGTTACACAAAGATTAACAAATGGGGTCTAATTAAACTTAAAAGCTTTTGCATAGCAAAGGAAACCATAAACAAAACAAAAAACCCTCAGAATGGGAGAAAATATTTGCAAATGAAGCAACCAACAGAATATATAAACAGCTCATACAGCTCAACATCAAAAAAACAAATAACCCAATCAAAAAATGGAGGGGAAGATCTAATAGACATTTCTCCAAAGAAGACATACAGATGGCCAAAAAGCACATGAAAAGATAGATGCTCAGCATCACTAATTATTAGAGAAATGCAAATCAAAACTACAAGGAGGTATCACCTCACACTGGTCAGAATGACCATCATCAAAAAATCTACAAACAGTAAATGCTGGAAAAGGTGTGGAGAAAAGGGAACCCTCCTGCAGTGTTGGGGGGAATGTAAATTGGTACAGCCACTATGGAAAACAGTATGGTGGTTCCTTAAAAAACCAAAAAT
This sequence comes from Balaenoptera acutorostrata, assembly GCF_949987535.1. NCBI lineage: Eukaryota > Metazoa > Chordata > Mammalia > Artiodactyla > Balaenopteridae > Balaenoptera > Balaenoptera acutorostrata. Next base: position 42,767,827 of record NC_080075.1, read on the forward strand.
AGAGCTACCATTTGACCCAGCAATCCCACTCTGAGGCATATATCCAGAGAAAACCAGAATTCGAAAGGATGCATGCACCCCGATGTTCATTGCAACACTATTTATAATAGCCAGGACATGGAAGCAACCTAAATGTCCGTCAACAGAGGAATGGATAAAGAAGATGTGGTATATGTATATACAATGGACTATTACTCAGCCATAAAAAGGAACGAAATAGTACCATTTGCAGAGATGTGGATGGACCTAGAGACTGTCATACAGAGACAAGTAAGTAAGAAAGAGAAAAACAAATATAGTATAATATCGCTTATGTGGAATCTAGAAGAATGATACAGGTGAACTTATTGGCAAAGCAAAAATAGAGTCACAGATGTAGAGAACAAACTTACGGTTACCAAGGGGAAAGGTGGGGTGGGACGAATTGTGAGATTGGGATTGACATATATACACCACTATGTATAAAATAGGTAACTAATGAGAACCTACTGTTTAGCACAGGGAGCTCTTCTCAGTGATCCTTGGTGACCTAAATGGGAAGGAAATCTAAAAAAGAGTGGATATATGTATAACTAATTCACTTTATTGTACAGCAGAAACTAACATGACATTGTAAAGCAACTATACTCCAATAAAAAAAAGATATTGTTACATTATTGTCAGGCTTGTGCTGCCTCTGATGGGAAGTCAGATTCGTGAATTCTGTTGTTGCTTCTATAGTTTTTCTTGTTTTTATTCAAAGACCCCTCTTTTTTGTTAATCATCACTTTTTTTTTTCTAATGAGTAGGTAAGATATTTAAAAAAAATTATATGGTATTTATTCTGCTTGATAGTCATAGTAAGTGCTTCTTGAATTTGTGCTTTTTTTGTGTTTCAGCAGTTTTGGAAAATGCTTTTAAATATTGCTCTTCCTCCATTCTCTTTCTCTTCTCCTTCTGTGACCAGAGTTATATTACTTAGACCTTTTCTCATGTAGTAAGTCTCATGCAATAAGTCTTGATTTATTGTATACTCTTTTTTCTATTTTCCATCCTTTTATCTTTCAGTGCTTTGTTCTGGACATCTGACTTATTTTGTAGTTTACCAATTAACTTTTCAGTTGTATTTGATCTGTTGTTAAAACCTTCCATTTATTTAAAGATTGTAGTTATTATAGTTTTTAGTTTTAGTATTGTATTTTTTAGTGTCTTTATTTCCATCTTTTTAAAGTAGTTTCTGGTTGATTGTTAGAATTTTCCATTTTGGCTTTAAATACTTGGAATATATTAAGCATAGTTATTGTAAAGTCTGTGTCTGATAACTATTTTCTAGGTCCTATTGTATGTATGGTTGTTTTTGATTGAGTACCAGGTATTGCATATGAAAAAAAAACTAGGGTTAATTTGAGGCTTAGCATAATGGTATCTTACTTTAGAGAGGATTTAATTTATTTCTTACTGGAAGGTAGCAGCCCTTAGAAATCCAAGATCACCTTAATCTGATCAGGGTGGATGGGTCAAATATGGCTCCTGGTCCCTGTGAGGACTGGTTTATTTTTGATTCAACCTTACTCCTAGGATAAGGTTATGTCCCTTAAGTGTCCCAACCCTCAAATTAGGGATTTGCTAGTCCCTCCATCTTGGTGGGTCCTGAACCAATTTTTTTTCCTATCTGCAAGACAGTCTGTCAAAAGGTCTGTTAAGTTTCACACCTGTCAGCCACCTATACTGGAGTTGGCTCAGACCCCAGAGTCTGGGTAAAAGTAGCCTCACATGCCAGACTGACTTCTCTGGATTTCCTTTTATTTTTCGGACTAGGTCCTGCAGTTCTTCCCTGTCTTGGAACATCTCTAGTTCCAGATAATTTTTACATATTGCCCAGATTTTCTGAGTGTTCTCTGCATGAAGGTTTGTCCAAGTTTCCTAGTCTGCCAATACAAGCAGACACTGCTGTTATGTTGCTGTGTAGTCCTGGGCAAATCATTTCCCGTCTCTGGACCTCAGGTTTCACATCTTTTGATGAAAGGGTTAGACCGGAAGACTTTCCCAATACATCTCTCAGCATTATTCTTGATCTGTTGTCTGTAGGCATCAGAACTGTGGGTTAGATGGTCAGTTTTTACAGGGAAGGCTCAGTTCTTCCTACATAGTGCTGGCATCCTGCCCCACCTGGTCAAGGTAACTAGAAAGGCTTTGGAATGATGGCAAGGAGCATGTTTGCTGCTTTTGGGAGATTGAAAACGTGTACTATGATGCTAGAATACAGCTAGCGTGCAATAAGTGCCCTACTTTCCATGTTGGTGTGAAATGTAGGCAGGGATGTTTCATTTTTCTCTCAACCCAGAAATAGGAAGGATTCCCCAGGGCTATTTATCACAGTCAGAGGGAGATAAATAAAGAACAGGGATGTTGTTAATTTACTCAGACTCCAAACTCCAAGTCCCTTTGATGGAGCAGGGGTACTGGGAGAGCCCTGATGCAAGATTTCTGGTGAACTATCTGGAGGGTCTGCCACTCATCTTAGTCTACATGAGCTTGTGCACACACTTGCGCACGCACACACACACACACACACACACACACACACAGCCAAACGTGTGCCTAATGATGACCACATTACAACTGGACACATCTGGTGGAAAGAGTTTCCAATGGGAATTTCAAAGCACTATCACTTTCATTCTAAAGGGCCAGTTTAGTTACATTTTGCCTCTGGTTCTTCATTTTGAAGAGTGCTTAGAACATTATTCGTTTTTCATATACTTCTGTAGCATTCCAGCTCTGAGAAAAAAGTTCTTGCAGTACTACGTTAGCTCCCTTTGGGTTAAGAGCACAGAATCTGGGGCCAAATGGCCTGGGTTCAAATTCTGCCTCCTCCATATACAAGCAGTTAAACCTGGGACACATTTCCTTGTGCCTTGGTTCCCTCATTTGTAAAATGAAGGTAATGAATAGCACCTGCTTCATCGGGCTGGTGTGAGGACTCAGTGAGTGTCTCCACGTGACGTGCGTAGAAGGGTGAGCTGTCGATTGGGGTAACTGATATGTTAACCCTTCTGTGCTTGCATCTCTGCGTGTGTAAGCCACAGAGGCCCACAAGCCTGAGGTGAGGTGAACTGGGTAGAGCACTGGCTTCAGGGTCATGAGACCCGCTGCTGTGTTAGATTACTTTTTGGATTAACTTCCAAAATGTCGGACCTCAGTTCAGTCCTCAAACCTTTCCTGTCAAATAGGACAGTTACACGCTAGTCTACCTCACAGGGTGGATCTCAGATGAAGTGATGGATGTAGACATCTTGTGCAAAAGGACTAAGTGCTGTATAAATGTGAGGGACTGTCAATAACGGTGATGGAAAAGCCATGATCCTCTGTAGGGATGGATGAAATGGAGAGGCTGCAGGAGAGGGGGCAGGAAGGGGGTGGTTCCAACATTTTACTTGAGTTTCCAGGCTTGTTCTGTTTCTGCATGACTCTACTCTCGGCATTCCCAGCACACGGACTATTCCTCTGGGCTATCCATGGAAGGGATTTTGAGGGGCCCTTAGGGTCAGTCTTGTATTCCATTTCTCTTCTCCCAGGGTCTTGTCCTGGAGACCCTGAACTTGGTATCTGGCAGTGTGTCTATTTGGCCTAGCAAGGAGAATCCTGGCCCTTGCTCTTGGGCGTGAGCAGGAGGATTAAAAGCCCCTCTGGAGTGACGATGTGGGGCAGTAATTGTGGCGTGGGAAGGACCAGGTGTTGGGGACCAGACAGGGTGTGATCAGAGCCCTGAGGTGGGCGCAAGGTAAAGGTCAGGGTAAGTGACGTATTGGTTTCCTCTGGCTGCTGTAACACACTACCAAACAGACTATACGATTCTCTTACAGGTCTGGAGGCCAGAAGTCTGAAATCAGTATTACCGTGCCAAAATCAAGATGTCCACAGGTTCATGCTCCCATCGAGGGCTTTAGGGGCGAATGTGCTCCTGGCCTCTTCCAGCTCCTGGTGGCTGGGGGTATTCCTCCGCTACTGGCCACATCGCTCCAGTCTCTGCCTCCATGGTCACTTGGCTTTCTTCTCTTCTTTCTTCTGCCACTTTCTTAGAAGGGCACTTGTGATGGCGTCTAGGGCCCACACAGATAATCCAGGATAATGTCCTCATCTCACAATTCTTAATCATTATCTGCAAAAATACTTTTCCCCAAGAAGGTAACACTTATAGATCCCAGGGTCTATAGGATCCTGATAGGATCCAGAATGAGGATACCTCTTGGGGGATATCATTGGGCCGGGAATAGGGAAAGCAGGAGACAGGCCCATATAGGGGATGCCCAGAATGAAGGCATTAGGAATCAGGGGACCTGTCCCAATGGGGCAGAAGAAATTAGGCAAAATGGGAAAGAAACATATCTAAGGGGTAACAAACCTTTATAACTGCCTGAATTACAGTAGACACTGAATGAAATAATGATATTCATCAAATACCTACTAAGTGCCAGGCACTGTTCTAAGGGGCTGGAAAGAAAGCAGCATGAAATTTTCATTCATTAAACAAATGAATGAATAAATGAATGAATAACTGAGGACATTCTTTGCTTAGCAAGGAAGGTCTTTGTTGTTAGATTAGGTCTCAAGACAATCAAGAACAGCTGACTGAGGATGTCCAGTTAGAGATCAGAGCGGGTGCTCTGGCTGGAGCGGGGTGTGTGCAGGGGAAGAAGGCCTGCCATCACCCAGCCAGAGGAGGGAAAGGGGTTTATTTAACTGGGTGGTTCTTGGCCCAAGCTGCACATTGATCATCTGGGGAGCTTTTATCAAATGCCCATACCGGCCCCCAGAGATGCTGATTCAATTGGTCAGGGTGGACCGGGCATCTAAGCAGTGTAAGCTCCCCAGGTGATGCTAATGTGCAGCCAGGGACGAGAACCAGGGTTAACATCTCTGTGTGCTGATTGCCTTATGATTTGGAGTCAGACCTGGCTGCAAAACAAGGCTGAGTCCCTTTAAGCTGTGTGATCTTGGGCATATTATATAACTTCTCCGGGTCTCCATTTACTCATCTATAAAATGGGGATAACAGTACTTATCTTATACATCTCTCTAAGGATTAAAGAAAAAAATATTTGCAAAGTGCTGACAGTGATGCCTGGTACATGGTGAATACTCAGATATTATCCTTACAACCTTTCACTAAGTTAGAGATTAGTGTGCCCATTTCATAGATTTGGGAGTTGAGGCTTAGACACATCCAGTTAACTTGTTCAGAGCCACATTCTTAGTAAATGGTAGATATAAGATTTAGCCCAGACCTCCTTTTATGACCTAATTCTACCCATTATTTTTGACAGTGGTGCATTAAAACCCAGCCACCCCACTCTCTTCCCTTTGACCTCTGTGGCTGTGAATGAGCGGGCGACTGCTGCTGCTTGTCTGTTAACACCCTGGTTTCCCCTCAACACCTAGGAATTTAAGGTGGGAGAGAAGCCCACCCCACCTTCCCTCTTGGCTCCATCTCTTACTCTGAGATAAGGTAGACATAAGATCACTGGAGGCTAAATAATGGCCCTCCAAAGATATCAGGTCCTAATTCCTGGAACCTGTGAACATTATCTTATATGGCAAAGTCTTTGCAGATGTGATTAAGGATTTTGAGATTAGAAAGTTATTCTGGATTATGCAGGTGGGGGGGGGCCCTGGGCCCTAAATACTATCACAAGTGTCCTTCTAAGAAAGGCAGAGAGAGATCTGACACGTACAGTGGCGAGCGAGATGTGACTGTGGAGCCAGAGATCGGAGTGATGTGGCCACAAGCCGAGGAACGCCCTCAGCCACCAGCCACTGGAAGAATGGATTCTCTCCTGGATCCTCCGAAGGGAGTCTTGGCCCCGTGTTACTAGTTTTGGACTTTTAGGCTCTAGAACTGTGAAAGAATAAATTGCTGCTGTTTTAAGCTACCCAATATATGGTAATTTGTTATAACAGACAACAGGAAACTAATACCGGAGGTTCTCTGTGGTGGTACCTTCAAGTCACAGCAAACCCAGTGGGGGTCTGCTCGCTTCTTTTCTGGGTGCCTGATTGCTGCTTCCTACTGCTGGGCCAGCAGGGCCTTAGGGAAGCTCGTGCACCTGTAGCGCTGGACGGCAGGCAGAGTTGTCTCACCCGCACACCCCTGTCCTTTCCCACCACCTGAGTTTCTGGTCAGGAGTGGACGTGAGTCCTCGCATCGACTCTGCTGCAGGAGGGAGACGGCCTGTCCAAGAGGTGGGGTGGGGACGCAGAGCCAAAGAGGCTGACAGGCTCCCATTCCCGGCCCCTTTTTGACATTGAGCGTCCCCAGTCCAGTTTACCCCCATCTTCCCAGCCCTGTTGCTCAAGGGCAAGTGCTTTCTGGAACCGTTTTACTCAGTGCACTGGGAACAAAGGAGAAACCAAATGCCTTGCTTAGGAGCTACCCATATGGAGGAGGCAAGGCTAGGCCCAGTGACAGGATAATTGCTTAAATGTCTGCTTTAAGTATAAAGGCAGACTCTACCTCCAGCTGGAGTTCAGGTTCCCACAGGTCATGAAAACAAAGAGGGGAATGGGAGAAGTAAAGAGGAATAGAAATGGAAACGATTAGGAAAGATTGCCACTACTTACAGTGGGGGAGGTGGGGAGTTGGGAATTAACCCTTTTGGGATTGTGCAAGTAGGGTGTGGGCTCCCAGCTCTTGGCTTTCCTTCTCAGGCTGGGAAAACTGGAGGCCTGAGCCCACGGGCGAAATGCTCTGCTCCAGGGCAGCTCTCCCAGGACCTAGAGAAGAGGCTGGTGGGGCTTGTCCAGGCGCTGGGCTGTGGGCTGTGAGTTGGTAATGGCTTTGAGTGGTGGCGCTGAGTTTGTGGGCAGCACGTTCAGGTTCCATTGTACTTTTATCAGAATCCCTCCTTTTCCCTCTGCCACTTGAGCCCGTCTTATTTCCTGGTGGGTGAAGCCTCCTTATGCTTCCTGCTTCTGCTGACCCGGCACTCTGGCACTCCTTTGCTGGGGGTGGGCTCTCTCTGCACTCACTCCCACAGCATCCTCTGTTTCTTCTTTACAATCCTCAGTATGTTGGTAATTGTTAACTTAATTGTAGTGATCTTATCTCCTCAATTCTAAGAAGCACAGGTTTTCACATTTCTGAGTTAGGGCCTGTCTTACAATCAATCGGCATATTTAAGGGGTGTATTAGACATGGTTCCCCAGAGAAATAGAACCAATAGGATATATATATCCTATTATATATCATATCCTATCTATATAGTTATATCCCGTCTCTATCTCTATCTCTAGGTATAGAGAGAGAGATTTTAAGGAATTGGCTCACGTGATTGTGGAAGCTGGCAAGCCTAAACTTTGCGGGGCAGAACAGCAGCCTGGAAACTCGGGCAGGCTTTTTGTATCGCAGTCTCGAAGCACCATTCCTTTTTCTCTGGGAAGCCTTAGTCTTCACCCTTAAGGACTTCAACCGATTGGGTCTACCTGTATTGTAGAGGGTAATCTGCTTTACTTAGAGTCAACTGATGGTAACTATTGATCACGCCTAACAATTACCTTCACAGCAACATCTAGACTAGTGTTTGACCAAACAGCTGGGCACCATATAGCCTAGCCAAGTTGACACATGTAATTAACCACTACAGTGGGGTAGTCATTTGTTTGTTTGTTTGTTTTTATTCATTCATTCCCTTCTCCAAAAAATGTACTAAGTATGTACAATCTCGGTGAATGTCTTAAGCACCGGGCTATAATGGCATTTGTTTTGAGTCTGCCCTTCAGTAGGCTGTGGGCTTGATGAAGGCAGGGGTCCTACCTGTTTGTTCATCACAGCATCCTCAGTATTGGTAACTCCTTTGACCGGCCGTTTGGCTAAGCAGTAAATGATTTGGATTCGGGTGCTCCTCTGACTTTTAATTTCCTCCCTTTGGGAGTGTCACAGGACCTTTCTCCACTTCCTTTTCCCTTTTGTGCAGATTGCATACTCCTTTTCTTCTCTCCATCTCCCTGTCCCCCATCCCTTTTATTTGGCTAATGCTCTGTGCCTAATCACGTTAGCCAGCATTGGCATTATAGAGATGTTTGCAATCCAGCCCAGGTCTGATTATGAGCTTCAGCAGCCCGAGGCTACTTTAAGAATGTGTTGATTGGTAGGGGTTGGGGAGGCCCCAGAGGGGGCCAGCATTTTTGGCTGATGGAGCTGCCCACATGTGTGTCTGGGCACCGCAAGAGAGCCCTGGCTGCTTGGGTTTTGGTTCTCTCCTTGATCAGGCTCCTGGTGGGGTATTTATCCTGGCTGGGTGTCTAAGCCCTTCCTGATTGTATTAAGCCTCATGAAAGTGAGGCCCCAAACAATCCAGCTAGTGTGGCTAGTGCTGTAACCACAGCAAAGTGTGCCCTGTATTTCTTGTCATTCTCTGTTTAAGCTCATTTCAACTTTCTCCCAACACTGGGAGTATAAAGAAACTGCCACGTGTTTCTTTGGTCTGCAAGCATTACCTCATTTCCCTTGTCTCGGGTATTAATTCAGAAATATTTATTAAGCGATTTCAGGATTTGGGGCAATTTTGAAAGCATTCGGTTCAAATTCCAAGAAGGATGCCATGGGTTTAAAGGAAATTAGCTACCTCTCCCCTTCTCTCCATTTTCTCAAAAGCACCCTGTATTTTCCTTTAGAGCATTTTGCTTTCTTGTCATTGTTGCCCTAATTATTTACAATCATTCCCTCAATGTCTGTCTTGTCTATCAGATTGTAAAAATCTCCACCTGGGCAGGGTTCATGAGTGGTGTCTTCACCACTGTATTCCCAGGGGGAGGCATAGTAAGTTCTTGACCAGCTATTGACTACATTTTGATTGACAAGGATATGGCATCCTACCTGGAAGGTGTAATTATATTTTTGAAAGTTTGTACATAGCATGGAGGAATATTCATGTAGTTGCACATAGTTATATGTGTGAAAACTGGATCCTTGGAATCAACCTAAGAGCCTGTGCTATATCACTCAAAGAGTCTTAAAGTGTTTCTTTCTTGTGTTTCTTGAAAAGATCTGAGACAAGACTACCTGAGTCACGAACCCTAGAGAGTCTGGTGTGAAATTGTTGCAGGAAGGGGGACCTCTTCCAGGGCCTGAGAGTGGGCTCTTGTCTAACACTCGGAAATGAATTATCTGAGGAGATACACGTGCTGACAAAGCAAGAGACTTTATTGGGAAGGGACACCCAGGTGGAGAGCAGGAGGGTAAGGGAACTCAGGAGGACTGCTCTGCCACGTGGCTTGCAGTCTCGGGTATTATGGTAATAGGATTAATTAGTTTCCGGGTTGTCTCTGGCCAATCATTCTGACTCATGGTTCTTCCTGGTGGTGCGTGCATCACTCAGCCAAGATGGATTCCAGTGAGGAGGATTCTGGGAGGTTGGCAGGACACATGGACTGGCGTCTCCTCTCTCCTTTTGGCCTTTCCCGAATTCTTCCGGTTGGTGGTGGCATGTTAGTTCCGAGTTCCTTACCAGGACCTCCTGTCGCAAGATAAGTCATGCACATGGTTACTGTGGTGCCTGGCCAGGGTGGGCAGTTTCAGTCAGTGGTTCCCCTAACAAAATGAAATTACTTTGGGTTGTACAATTGTGAAGACACGTATCCCCATGTGTGTATATTTAGTATACTGTACTTTGCTAAAATTGGGGGCTCGGTGAATCAGACTTCCTGGATTCATATCCCGGTTCTATCCGTTTCTAGATGTCCCATATGAATGTTGTATGGCCTTCAGCACAATGTTTGCCATCCCTATGCCTTAGTCTATTCATCTATAAGAGGGGATAATAATAGTCCTCACCTCATAGGCTTGTTTTGGGATTGAGATCATTTATACAGCACTTACGTCAATGCCTAGCTCAAAGTAAGCTGAATAAATGTCATTATTATTATTTCTATAAATATGTAGTAGTAAAATTGTCTTTGCACGCTTGGTGAGTTAAAAATAAGAGGGTTTTTTAGGAGGAGGGAAAACTCCGGTTACTGAAAACCACATGGGCTGCATGGAAGTGGAAGTGGGCTCTGATATAAGTGGAAGTAATGCTGATAGCCCAGGACACAGCACTTTAGGGAGGAAGAGAAGAAAGGGTGAGTATAGAGAAGACATATAGTTATTTAGTCATTGGCACGTATTAGCAAAGCATTGGGATGACAGAATTAAAAACTGGGAGATACATTCAGCCATTGACTAGGAGTGTCGATGGAGTTTCGACTCATTTGGCATCTGAGTGCTTCCAGCCATGCTCACCTGGCATCGGCAAAAATGGTCATTTCAGTCCAGCCAACATTCAGGGATTGCTGGTGACTTGCCTTTGTGAAGCCCAAACTCCAAATCGTCATCTAGCCTGGCTGGTTGTTGGGATCCGGCAATTCTGACAGTAACATCTGCCACTCCCCCCCGGACAGTTACTGGGGTCAGAAATTGCATTGTCCCGCAATTACTGGAAGCACCCAGAACATTTCTGATTTCAGAATACTCCTGTAGTGAGACAGAATTGGTCGGGAATGACATTGCCTGGCCTCTCAGAACAAACACGAGTGACTTGCCACAAAGCCACCCTGATGCAGCTTTGTCACCACGTCCCCCGCATTCACTCTACAGAGTGGGCTTGAAGTACACTGCCGGAAGGAAGCACCAGGCTGGCACGTTCCCTTCTTAGTCTTCCTCTCAACTTGGCCCACAGTGGGGTTTCTGGCCAATCCAGGATGGGTCTTCTTTTTCTTTTTAATTCCTTTAAAATGGAAGACTCAGTTTTAATTGACTGAGGTATAGTATTATTTATTAAAAATGATATATTGCAGATACTACTGTGTTTTTTCATCCCAAAGAACTTTTCACACCAGTTGGGTTCTTTGATCTTTTCAACAACCCTGTGAGGTAAGTTGGGCGGTTAAGCATACTATTAATTTCATTTTGATTGTGCAGACTCAAGGAGGGGAAGTGATGACTTATCCAAAGACATACATTGGTTAAGCTGGTGTTAATAATAGCTAATATGTAGCAATTACCTTGTACCAAATACTATCATAAGTATTTATTTAATCCACACAGTGAGCCAATGAAGAAGTCACTGTTATTATCCCTGTTACATGGCTGAGGAAACTGAGACATGGAAAGATGAAATCAACTGCCCAAGATTTCAGCTGGTAAGTGATAGAGCTGCGATTACAACCCATGTATCTTGGCTTCAGAGTCTAGGTACTTATCCACTGTCATATGTTGGATGATACAGTGCATGGTCTCAGGGATTTTCAGGCAATTCTTGTTCCAGTTACTGTCTCCCTTTACCAGTTTCCTGTCTTCTTTAAGGATCTCCTAATCTTAGATGGACAAAGCATGTTCTAAAATGAACAGAAAAGAAGTGTGTTCACTTCTTTATTATACAAGCAAGAGCAGTAGCTGGAGAAGAAAATGGGAACCACCTTCAAAATGATAATGAGATGAAAGATTGAAGCTTATGAGAAGGGAAAATGCTGCTGAAACTATTGTCTCACTCTTTTGGTTGTTGCCAAGGACTCTTGTTGGCTTCCTGCTCTGTGCAGTTTTATTTTGTTGAAGTAGGAGGAGGCATATCAATGCTGAAGTCAGACTCACTGTGGAGTTGGGGAGGGTCCATGTCAGTTGCATTTTCTTTCTTTGTGAACTTCAGAGAAGTGTTGGCAGCAACCAGATTTGAGATCTTGCAGGTAAGGGTTTTAGAGCCCCTGAGAGAGCCTGCTTTTCTGGTGAGCTCCTAGATTTGTGGGATGTAGAATTCATGTGAAAACTATTCAACTATTCTGAAAGAAAGAGACTTTAAAATTAACTTTGACTTGACTATAGGGGGTTTTGGTGCTAATAGGTTAGGACATGCTATTCAGAAATTAGGTCCTTATAGCCAGGGGTCAGATGGAACTTCTCAGGGCCGTTTTCAGACAGTGAGAATGCACAGAGAAGGAGACAGCTGACTTTTGGTTCTTTGGACCACCAAGTGTTTTTGTGATTGAAGTAATTCATTTGTTACTATCAGTGTATGATTTGGAGAAAATACCATTTTCTAAGTGGCAAATTTTCTCCCATGGAAGATATTCCTTTTGGTTGGGTGGGAGTGGGGTGGGGGAGTGAGTAGGAATTTTCAGGGCTCCAAAATGCTCAGCAGTTTGTTTCTTGCTTGACTTCACATGCAGCAGGATAACTAATTCAGATAACTCCATGGGGGCCTCACCTGGGTTTCCTGTATGGTGTCTAATTTTCTTCCTGCTTGAGTTATTATAATCACATTATGTTGTCAAAACTTGGACAGTGGGAGAGAGTAAGGTAATAGAGAGAGACCCAAATTCCCTGGGCACTTCTGCTTAACATGACTTTTCTGACCTTTGGCATAAGTATTAACCCGAGAATGCCAACTTTGTCATGTCTACAAGCATGTGTGCATGGGTGGACAGGGTGAGATGGGGGGTGACGTTAGACATGTATTATAGTGGGCACAATGCCAAAGGAGACAACTGAAAAATGAAACTCTTTGCCAGACTAGTTTATCTGACATCTTTAGACAAATAAATTGTGTTGCTTAAGAGAATTTTGGCTGTGAGAAATTGGAATTGATAATCATATGGATTTGTCTGTAGTAAATGTTATGTGCCTATAAATTTAAAGAAGGTGTTTATATTCATGTGTTGACACTCTCTGGGGGTAATTATAAACACTGCTCTCCACACAGACTGATATATTTAAAAATTTTTATTGATTTATAAAATTACAAAAGTAATGTAGCAATAACATTAAGTGAATTTGGAAGAAGAAAAAAAAAAGAAAAACTTCTAGCAATCTTACTATTTGTGTGTCGTAACTTTTTTCATGTTTGACTTTTACCTTTTTGCTGTTGGCTTACATATTTTCTATAGAGTTGGAATCCTAGCTACACAGACTTAATTTACTCAATAAAATTTGCAAACTGGAGGCAGCTTCAGTAGTAGATCCATGGACAGGTGAGCAAGAAGGGGCATCTGAAAGCATGTGGCCTGATCTTGTTCTGCATGTGAAATGGCAGAAGCCCAGAGAGGTGAAGAGATTTGCCTGAAGGACAAAGATTGGGAGTAGCTGAGGTGGGGCTTTTCTCATCACAGTGCTGCTTCTGACCACTCTACAATCTCTCTCTACCTTAGTCTTGAGACTTGCCCTCCAACACCACATATCTCTTCAACTTGTGTGTGTGTGTATATATACATGTAAATATATATTTATAGACATGAATTGCTCTCTAATATATGGAAAATCTTAGTTATGGCAAACTACAGTTTTATAAACGATTATAAAAGTTGGAAAGATTTGAAGAGGTAGTCATGAAACTGTGGAATTTTACATTTTCTCACATAACAAGTCTCCTAAAAAGTTTTTTCTAAGGTCTTATGCTATGTAATGTTAGGTCACTTATGATGAAATGCCACTGCCTAGAAATGTGAAAACCTTACTGGCCCTGGGAAGTAAGCCCATAGGAGATGGAAAAGAGAATAAAGTTGTAGGGTGAGCTGATTACAATGGATAATTGTTTTCTCACAAACAAAAGTGAAGTTTATATAAACCTTTTTAAATGGAGAAACCACAAGTTTATTTATTTGGCTCTTAAGTGGTAGTAAAGATTGATTTCCCACTGAGTTGGAGGGTCTATCTTTTTTTTAAATCCTGATTTTTAATATTAGCCTTTAGCAGAAGTCTATAGGAGTGGTAGTCATCATCTTGGAATGTTTTTGATACATCTGGATTAAAGCTTTCCCTCTTTTAGGTGTAGTTAGCCATACCTTTACAAATGAATAACTACAGGGAATTAAAAGAGAATGAAAACATCTAACCAGATTTGCTTGAGAGGTAGATTTGTAGATAATTTTGAGGAGGGAGATTTTTTTCTCTAGACTATAAATTAATTTTGGTAGTTAAAAATGTATGTCAAAGGCAAATATTTTTCCAGTTTCAAATCAGCTCCTTGAAAGAACGCTGCTTATTTTTTGTTGGAAGATGCCGTTTTGGATTCCCTAGTTTAGGAAGAATAATCTATCTCTAGCACATCAGCACACTCTGTCACTAAAATAAGTGCCTAATAAGTATTTCCTAAATAAATGGATTTTCTTCATTCAGTTTCTTTACTTTGTGGCCTGTTTCCCCTGTTGGTACTCTCCAGAAATGGGTCTTCTATGTAGTATCAGTCAGGTAGACTAGGTTACGTTGCAGTAACGTCTCTGTGACTTTACACTCATGCTACATATCCATCTTGGGTCAACAGGCAGGCCCTGCTCATCTAGTCACTCAGGGATTTAAGGGGATGGAGGCTCCATTTCAACATGTCCTCCCACTTCATTGCTATAAGGAGGAAAGGATGCCGAGAATTGTGTCTACCCAGAAGAGACACTTACCACCTTCTGTGTTGGCTAAGGCAAGGCATGTGGCCACACCTAGATCAAATCCTACCATGTTGTCTGGAAGCAAGCTCAGAATAAGTGGGAAGTGCCCTGATGACTACCACGTGATTATATGGTAATGATGGAGATTCGTGTGGACTTTTTCCTGAAGAGTTTATAAAGTGATTCCAGTGTTTATACCTAATCCACAATTAAGGGAGATAGGTAGGTTGCTGGTGTCGCTGCTCCTGGAAGAAGTGGAAGGACATAGGGAGGGAGAATTAGTGACTTACTTAAAGCCATGGAATGTATTAGCAGACATCCTGACACCTAGACCCCCAGATTCTTTTTTTTTTTTTTTTTTTACCATCTTTATTGGACTATAATTGCTTTACAATGGTGTGTTAGTTTCTGCTGTATAACAAAGTGAATCAGCTATACTTATACATATATCCCCATATCCCTTCCCTCTTGCGTCTCCCTCCCACCCTCCCTATCCCACCCCTCTAGGTGGACACAAAGCACCGAGCTGATCTCCCTGTGCTATGCAGCTGCTTCCCACTAGCTATCTATTTTACATTTGGTAGTGTATATATGTCCATGCCACTCTCTTACTTCATCCCAGCTTACCCTTCCCCCCTCCCCGTGTCCTCTAGTCCATTCTCTGTGTCTGCGTCTTTATTCCTTTCCTGTCCCTAGGTTCTTTAGAACCATTTTTTTTTAAGATTCCACATATATGTGTTAGCATACGACCCCCAGATTCTTGATGCGCTGTCTTCAGAACCACCTTCACGAATGGCTCTCCTTAGTCTTTTCAGGAATAACTCTCATTTTTTGAAACATCTTGATGCCAAGTCTCTGTGAGGTGATGGGTGAGTTTGAAGTTTAAATAGACTTTTGAATGATTGGTCTTTTCTTCTGGAGCAACTCTGGGAGGCTAGATTGTGTAGACTAGAAAAAAGAAAGTAAAATGTGGATTAAAGTCAGGCAGGTCTGGGTTTAAATTTCAGTTCTATCTCTCCACTGTGTGACCTCGGGGAAGTAACTTAACTTGTCTGAGATTCAGTTTCTTCCTCTGAAAAACGAGGATAATATTTCCTACCTTGCAGATTGTGGTGATGAAAGAGGAAAGGTTGTGGAAGGCATAGCACAATGCTGGGCACCCAGGAGAGGTTCTGTAAGTGCAACAACGTCACCCAATTCTTCAGTGCTTTGGTTGCCCACATTTTGAGCACCAGAGCAGGCCCAGGAAAATTGGAGCACTGTTCCCAAGCGAGACTGATATTGTTTCAAGATAAACAACTTGGTTTCTGTCTGCTGTAAGCTCCTCAGCTTATTTTGCTAAAATATCATAAAGTTCTAAGTTCCATTTTACATTTCAGGACCTTTTTCTTTAGTTCTGTTTCCTCCCCAGTTCTTGGAAGTGCTTTTAGGGCAACCCAGTAGTCATGGTATGGCAAAGAGGCACCAAGAAATTACTAAAGTCAAACAGTACCTTCTAGAAACTACCTCATCCTAGTTCCAAGAAACTTTTAGATACCCAGTGCCAAGGAGCCTTTCTGTGATTCGTGGGGAAACTCTTACCGTGGGGATAGCAGAGAGGAGTCACAGCCCTGAGCTGGCTGCCTTGTTGAAAAGCATAACTCTGCTCTAGGCAGAAGGTGGTCTGCTCTCACTTTCCCTGTTAACGGGACACCAGCCTTCACCAGCTCCATGTGTTCTGGGCGGGCTCACATGTTTCAGTGGTGTTGTTGGGTGCCTTGTAGGTCTGATTTCACCCTGAGTTTCTCTTTGCTCTACTTTCAAGGTGAATTGCATTGAGGCTGTTTGGACCAAAGTTAGGAGGGTTTGGGAAAAAGAAAACAACACATCATTTGTGTGTGTGTGTGTGTGTGCTTGCTTTTTTAATTAAAAAAATTTTTTTAAATTTAATTTATTTTTTTAACATCTTTATTGGAGTATAACTGCTTCACACTAATGGTGTGTTAGTTTCTGCTTTATAACAAAGTGAATCAGCTATACATATACTACCCAAAGCAATCTACAGATTCAATGCAATCCATATCAAACTACCAGTGGCATTTTTCACAGAACTAGAACAAAAAATCTCACAATTTGTATGGAAACACAAAAGACCCCAAATAGCCAAAGCAATCTTGAGAAAGAAAAATGGAGCTGGAGGAATCAGGCTCCTGGACTTCAGACTATACTACAAAGCTACAGTCATCAAGATACTATGGTACTGGCACAAAAACAGAAATATAGATCAATGGGAAAGGATAGAAAGCCTGGAGATAAACCCATATGGTCACCTTATTTTTGATAAAGGAGGAAAGAATATACAATGAAGAAAAGACAGCCTCTTCAGGCTTCCCTGGTGGTGCAGTGGTTGAGAATCCGCCTGCCAGTGCAGGGGAAACGGGTTTGAGCCCTGGTCTGGGAAGATCCCACATACCGCGGAGCAACTGGGCCCGTGAGCCACAGCTACTGAGCCTGCGTGTCTGGGCCCTGTGCTCCGCAACAAGAGAGGCTGCAATAGAGGCCCGCGCACCGCGATGAAGAGTGGCCCCCCTTGCCGCAACTAGAGCAAGCCCTCACACAGAAACGAAGACCCAACACAGCCAAAAATAAAATAAATTAAAAAAAAAAAAAAAGACAGCCTCTTCAATAAGTGGTGCTGGGAAAACTGGACAGCTACATGTAAAAGAATGAAATTAGAACACTTCCTAACACCATACACAAAAATAAACTCAAAATGGATTAAAGACCTAAATGTAAGACCAGACAGTATAAAGCTCTTAGAGGAAAACATAGGAAGAACACTCTTTGACATAAATCACAGCAATATCTTTTTTGACCCACCTCCTAGAGTAATGGAAATAAAAACAAAAATAAACAAATGGTACCTAATGAAACTTAAAAGCTTTTGTACAGCAAAGGACACCATAAGCAAGACAAAAAGGCAACCCTCAGAATGGGAGAAAATACTTGCAAATGAAGCAACTGACAAAGGATTAATCTCCAAAATTTACAAGCAGCTCAATATCAAAAAAACAAACAACCCAATGAAAAAATGGGCAGAAGACCTAAATAGACATTTCTCCAAAGAAAATATACAGATTGACAACAAACACATGAAAGGATGCTCAATGTAACTAATCATTAGAGAAATGCAAATCAAAACCACAATGAGGTATCACCTCACACCAGTCAGGATGGCCATCATCAAAAAATCTAGAAACAATAAATGCTGGAGAGGGTGTGGAGAAAAGGGAACCCTCTTGCACTGTTGGTGGAATGTAAATTGATACAGCCACTATGGAGAACAGTATGGAGTTTCCTTAAAAAACTAAAAATAGAACTACCATACGGGGCTTCCCTGGTGGTGCAGTGGTTGAGAATCTGCCTGCCAATGCAGGGGACACGGGTTCGAGCCCTGGTCTGGGAAGATCCCACATGCCGCGGAGCAACTGGGCCCGTGAGCCACGACTACTGAGCCTGCGCGTCTGGAGCCTGTGCCCCGCAGTGGGAGGGGCCACGATAGTGAAAGGCCCGCGCACCGCGATGAGGAGTGGCCCCCGCTTGCCACAGCTAGAGAAAGCCCTCACACGAAAAAAAACTAAGAGACCCAACACAGTCATAAAATAAAATAAATAAAATAAAAATAAATAAAGTATTAAAAAAAAAAAAAAAGAACTACCGTACGACCCAGCAATCCCACTACTGGGCACATACCCTGAGAAAACCATAATTCAAAAGGAGTCATGTACCACAATGCTCATTGCAGCTCTATTTACAATATCCAGGACGTGGAAGCAACCTAAGTGTCCATCAACAGATGAATGGATAAAGAAGATGTGGCACATATATATAATGGAATATTACTCAGCCATAAAAAGAAACGAAACTGAGTTATTTGTAGTGAGGTGGATGGACCTAGAGTCTGTCATATAGAGTGAAGTAAGTCAGAAAGAGAAAAACAAATACTGCATGCTAACACATATATATGGAATCTAAAAAAAATGGTTCTGAAGAACCTAGGGGCAGGACGGGGAGGGGGAAGGGTAAGCTGGAACAAAACATCATTTTGATTCACCAGTTGCTTAGTAAGTAGCTGCTGACCAGGAATCCACCACTTGTTTTGACTATTATAAGCCAAAAAGAGAAAATTCAAACTGGTTTATGAGCATAGATACCATCTCAGTGTTTTTAAGGCCCACAAATAAAATCTAATCTTTAAAAGTGTGTGCCTGTTTGTAAAGAGACAAAATTTAAAATGTGTGTAATTTAGCAACTCAAATTCCAAATTATTTAAAACCCCATTCCTTAGACTTGCTTTTAAATATCCCCCCCTCCCCTCGTTTCTCCCCCTCACCCCCAGCTCTAGCAGGCTTCTTCCTTCCCTCCCTCTCTCCGAGGTGCGGAAATGGGTTTATGTTTAGCAAGTCCATTCAAAACCTGGAAGGTCGATGCTTTTCTTTGAGCTGGTTGAATAAATGATAACAAAACGTGATCTTTGCTCAATACCCGTTGCCCTACCTCTTTCTCCCCCGCCCCCCTTTTTTTTTGTAATATACTGGGGAGAAAAATACTTTCCAAACACAGAACTTTATGGCCAGAGACAATCTGGCTGCTGGAATAAACAGTCTGCTCCCTCGTTTACCATTCCATCATGGGCTTCAATCCTGAGGAGCTCGCGGCTGCCCGCAATAGTTCTTGCTTGGCAGCAGGGAAGTCTGCCAACGTCCCATCAGGCTTGTTTCTTAAGCAAAGTTGCATAAGTTAACAGGTTTTATTGTTGGGGGTAATCTGGGGTTGTGATTACAGGAGGGAGGGACGAGGCCCCCAGAGTGTTTGCCAGCAACAGCCCTTGGCTTTGCTCATTCCCACTCCTCATTAATTTGTGTGAGCTCAGCTTGGATAACAAACGTGGGGCAGGGGATCCTATTCAGCCAGGCCTGGCCCCGGTAAGGCCTGTGAGCTAACTGCTCTAATTGAGTGGGAGGGGCTGCCTTCCTCTCACTCCTGTCCCTTCCCGGCCCTGTTTGGAGAGGAATGAATGGAGGCCCACTTCAGCTCCTGCTGGCAGCCCTGAGGCCGGCTGGGCCCTGGGATCCACTGCTGGGATCCATATCACCGCCAGCCCTCTTACAACTGCTGCTCTGGTCCTTCATTGTGTGAGGAGGTATTCCAACAGTGCTCATTCTGGGCTTTGCTTTCTTGTTTTCTCTTGCTTTCCTTTTGGGTTGAGAAACACTCTGCTATAATTTATATCTGGGAAACAGCATTAGAAACGTGTTAGCATTCCGCTCCGGATGGACAGATCATTTACAACTAGCACAATATATTATCGATGTGCTGCTCTTTAGGACCTGCTATGTAACAGACATGTAATGAAGCATAGGAAACGTGGATTTCATTTCCAAGCCCCAAAAGGAGAAAATGATTCCGGGGCAGAAAACTCACCCCAGGTGGGGGTTTGGGGGGCAGGGGAAGGGTCTGTCTCTTTAAGACAGACTAGGAGGAGAACCAAAAGTCATCAGCTCCGAAAGTAACAAATGAGAGCCCAGAGCTGTGGAGCTAACGTGCAAACTTGTTTCTGTCCTCTGTGGCGCCATCATTTATTCAGGAGGTAGAAGCAGAAGACGGGGACTTGCATTTGCTTGATACTCAATTATACATTAGTGTACATCACTTGGCAATCTGTTCATATCAATTTAATTGGATTTTAATATTGCCTCTGATCTTGTTGTCCAATTAACAGTACTGGCTGGCAATAAAGCAGAACCACACACTATGTAACACCTTTGATCCCTGCCATATGGAGCTCTTCCATTGATTACCACATTTTCAAAAAATTTCACTCTCTCAATATGGGCTGTGATAAATGGGAGAAAAAGCACATCCCTGATGTGATAAAAATTTCACTTCAACTCGCAACTTCATTTATTTTGTTGACATTCGGCTCTGATTAAGAACAATAAAAAAATCATGCCCTGAATATCATATGCAAATACAACCCTGGGCATGAATCTAATCATGCCATGGGAGCATTACCATGACTAGCCTGGCATCGGCTCAATTTTTTTTAAAGTGACAGCATACACTTCTGGGCTCACTGTGCAAAGTAGTCACCACCGCTATGTCATTTAATAAACATCTGATGTTTTGGTTCCCACCAAGGCATGGAGAAAGTATCTGAATTTCCTCCTGTTATTATGAGGCCTCTGTGTTCAGGTGATGCCTGGCATTGACCTCCCCTGTGCCCATTCCTTTGCTCCCTGCTCCTGGAGATCCAGGCAGCTGGGAGCTGGGATAGGGGTGAGGTTCTTGGGTGACCCCCTCAGGCTTCCACCTCTTCTTGGGGCCACCTCTCAGGATGGGTAGGGGCATGCAGCTTTGGTTTGGAAGGGGCTGCAACGCCAAGGACAGGATCTGCCTGCTCTTCGGAAGCTTGTGAATGCCTGTGTGCACCAGCTTCCTGTTTGCCTCTTGGAGGTATGCAAGCAATTACGGCTTAATGCCCTGGAGACACTCCCAAATGACAGGATTAACCCCCAAGGGAAACAGGCTTCTGTTGTGAAGGATTACATCCATGTTCTAAAAGGCCCTTCCACAGCGCTGAGGAACTGCTGATCCTTTACATGCCTCCACAAGAAGATTGCCAGTGGCCGGAGCTGGGAAAGGCCGGAGAGGCCCCTGTCTGATTGTGGGCTCTGCCCTCACACCATTTTCTCCTTGTCCTGCTCTGGGAGAGACACCTGGATCACCTCTGTGCCTGTGCTGCTGGGTGTGACCCAGCTGGTACTGGGGCGTTTGACTCCCAGCTTTAAAGCAGGGCCCGCCACCCCAGCACTCACGGGGATGTGGGGTAGAAAGGGGGTGGATAAAGGTGGCCATGCCCAGTGGCAGTGGCAGCCAGGACTCACCCGGAACCCCGGCAACTTTGGAATGCGGGAGGGTGCCAAGGCTCTCGGTTACATATGTCATAAATTATTTCTTGACCATTAGCAGTGTTTCTGCCTCATAACTGTTCTTCAGGCATATTAAATCAGCGAGAAGGAAGAGCATGCTAGGACATCTGGGGCTGCCAGATAATTCAGTTAATTTCTATTCCCTTGAACCTGGAGGTGTTAATTTGGAAGCACAACAGAAGAGTCTGAAGAATGCTAATACGTCATTTGAATGATTAATGCAATCAGGGGGATTGGGGGGACCTCTGTTTACTCTTTAATTTTGACATGGCACAGCAAGGAGGAGAGTGGCTGATTTTCTAAAGTTAAGGGTGAGTTGGTTTCATTTCAGTCACATGGCCTCCACTGGGGTTTGGGGAGCTGGGGTGACTCAGAAGGGCTGTATCGGGCGACGGGGGCCAGTTTTGTTCGTATAATGGGTACCGCCAGGAAAACAGATGAAATTGTTTGTGATCTGATGAGCCCTGTCCTCTTGGGTGAAGAAGCTCCCAGAAGCTGCTGGGAACAGCAAACAGAAGAAGAAAAAAGAAAGAAAGAAAGGAAGAGAGAGAGCCTGGAAAAACATAGCTGAAAATAGGTGATAGCCTTATAATGTACATGTATTTTTATCTGACATTTCCAAATTGAGTGGCTTTCTTTAAAAGAAGGAAAATATTTCCAAATTTATTTAAATGGAACCTTATTAGGGAAAGCTTAGGACTGAGCAACTATTTAAAAATATATTTTGAGGAGAGATGCAAAGGAAGACCTTTAATTCTTAGCAGACTGTAGGCATTTTAAAGAAGCCTTGTGTCTATTTATTGTGCTGCCTCTGATTAGAGGCAGCTTATGACTGTGATAACAGGAAATTTCAAAGGGCACTTTCCCCCCACCAGCCAGACACTGTAGTATCTCCTTTTTAAAACAAAGAAGGTATTGTGAGAGTGGAAGGGATTTGGCCCCAAGCACTAAACAAATTTTAGAGAGCAGAAAAAACCCTGTAATTATGTTAATAGTAAATTAATGTTTTGCAATTTACCCATATCACCTCAGAATAGGTGTTGTTCAAAGTACCTATTGGAACTATTCGGCAGACACACTGGAGCAGGGGAGAAGTCAAAATGTTTAGTTTCTTATAAAGCCTTGTGCTTAATTTACAAATGGAGCTTCCCAGCGCTAGAAATACCTGTTTTCCTGGGGTGCCACCCAGACACTGCTTCAAGAAGCTGGGATGCAGGGCCACCTTCCCGAGAGTCTCTTGTGGTTTAGAGTTTCCTTGTTTGTTAATGAGTGGGATGGACAGTAGCAGATGGGCAGAGATGGAAAGGACCTTTCCATCTCAGAATTCTTTGACTCAGTGACTAGCCCAGACTTCCTGAGTCTATAATACCATGAATGTTTCCTCCCAATGACCACTGCCTTTGGCTTTTAGTCTTAGATGACCCATGGGTCTCAGTTTAAATAGGGCCCTGAGTTGAATAGACCTCAATTTTCATGTTCATGGAATCAGTTCATAGGAACTGCTTTGTGCAAGTCAAACACATAGATTAATAAACATTTACTGAGGAACTATATGTGCCAGCAAATGTGCTGAGCCCTTTCTGGAACATAAGATTTTTCTCAGTTAATTCTCAAAACAACCCTGAGAGGTAGGATTTATTACCCATATTTTACTGATGAGGAAATTAATGCTAAGTAACTTGCCTAAGGCCCCAGCTGAGGGGGTTGGAGGCATGGTTTCTGACCAGGCTGTTCTAGGCACAGTTGTGAAGCGGACCAGAGCCCTTGGTACCCTAGGCATCCTCTCCCTCATTGATGTTTCCTCTTTCCTTCAGGCATCCAGTATATGTATTATGCTCTCTGTTTTCACCAAAACCTACTTTTAAGATCTTATATTAGTCATATATTCTTTAGCATGAATTTAAACCCAAGTCAGAAACCGTGCTAGGCTTTTTTTTTTAAACACATGATTTTTCTTGATTTATTCTCAAGGGATCTCAGTATTTAAAATTTTATAGCTAATAATGGAACAAAATATTCTACCTGCCTTAGTAGCTGAGACATTAACGAGTAGGAACAATTAGGGTAGATTTGCTTTAACCTTTCAAGTAAAAGTAAACGTTGGCTTTTTCTGCCATACACCAGCTAGAAGCACTCTAGAAACCAACATTTCTGATAAGCCTTACTATGGTCAATGGAAATTGTTTCAAACAAAGCACCAGACTAGGAGTGAGGAAGCCTGGATTTCACTCCTGTGTCACTAAAGTGTGTTTTGGGGCATACAGGACTGGAAATTAAAAGGGTTGGATCATAGCAATGCTCTCTCTACACCTCCTCATCCATAACAGACATTATTAATTAATCTTGGGGCTGTATCTGATCAAGTCTGAATGCTGTTTGGAATCTATCTCTACTGATCCTCCAAGCAGCATTATTTATCGTTTGCAGTTGGCACTGAAGATGAAACCTATTGCCACCCAAGGGCTAGATGGTATCCAACATTTCTTCCAGTTAAAAATTCTGTTAGATCTTCAATGTAGGAATGTAAACTAGGTCTGTGGTTCCCAAACCTGTCTGAGCATAAGCACTGGAAGCTTTGTAAATACCCCTCTTCAGTCATATTCTCTAGGAGAGAAGTTTG
Source organism: Balaenoptera acutorostrata (assembly GCF_949987535.1). Taxonomy (NCBI): domain Eukaryota; kingdom Metazoa; phylum Chordata; class Mammalia; order Artiodactyla; family Balaenopteridae; genus Balaenoptera; species Balaenoptera acutorostrata. Next base: position 42,791,803 of record NC_080075.1, read on the forward strand.
AGAATCTATATTTTTCTAAAGCTCCTCCAGTGATTGTGATGTAGCCAATCTATGGACTGGCATTTGGGCACTGCCACTTTAGAGTATGAGATTCAGAGTTTTGTTTATCTTAATAATGAGAATTTTCAAGTTGAAATCACTGGCAGTTCTAGCAGAGCCTCAAAAATTTTTTTAATGAATTTCTACTTTTAAGTTTTGCTCTTTGTCACCAGTCTTCTGAAGAGTACTATGGAGTACGGCCCACATCTGGACTTGTAGTGTCCGGCTCTGACTGGGTTCAAGTATTGGACACACAGGCTTATCAGCTGTGTGGCCTTGAACAAGTCATTTAACATAGGCAAGTAAGTTAATCTTATCTTCCGTAAAACCAACATCAGAATACCTACCCTGTAGAATTGTTGAGATTCCAGGATTCTATTATTTTTACTTGGTATTATGTATAGCAGTTGTTGAGCACCGACCATGGACCAGGTAGTATAAAATCAAGTCTAGAGGCAAGAGGAATCAATAGAAACATGGTTTCAGAAGGCCTTCTAAACCAGTGTTTTGCTTTTCTTACCACAATCCCTGGGTTACACTTCGGCATGTGTATACACAGACAAGTGAAACAAAAGTTTCTCCAAAAATATTTATCCTTGCTTTGTGTAATGCACTTTACAATTTTCCATTCTATTCCATTAAACAATACTGACCATGACCCCCCACATTAATGTCGTGGGCCACTCATGGGTCATTACCTGCACTAGACCACTCTCTTCCCCAATTGGCCTCAACATGACCATCCACCCTCTGTGTATATACTACTGCCAGTGATGGGAGAAACTCTTTGAAGCCAGGAAAAATATCTCTCAATTCACTCTAGCTAATATTAATTGAACATCGACTATTAACAAAACAATCAACTATTTTCATACTGCATGTTTTATCTAAAGGCCTGTACTGATTATTTGGAATGCCCACTGGGTTTCCATAGTACCCTTAGCTGATCCTTAGCTATTCAGGACCTACTCTGGTACTGTTTTCTATTCCGGACTATGAAGTCTTCAGTCCTATCAAAACTCAGCTGTCCTGTGACCCAGTGATGATAAGCTGATAAGCTAATTACAGCCAGGAGGTTCTTGACTGACAGTGACAGGAATTGCCTTGCAATTTAAAGAGTAACCTTTGAAGGCTAAAATGAGGAATTATCTTTTTAGACAAAGCTAGTAAAGAGAGAATTTTGGTCATGACAGAATTTTGGAACCATTTAAAACTTTCTACCCTTGGGTAGCAGGACCAAGAACTTAGAATGAATATGTACTTGTATGCTGGGCTCACATTGGACTGGTGGTGTATCCTGTCATGCTTCTGAACATACCGAAGTATAAGGGATGCTTCCATGAGGTTTTTGTTTTCATTTAGAGGGTAGATGAGACAGTTCACGTGTGCTTTCTGAAGTGTGAGGCGTGACCAAGAATAAATTCTTGGATGAGGGCTGCATTAGTAATAACTACATAATTCATGTTTGAGGCAATGACAATGCACTTATGTAGGGGAAGCACCATGTCTGAAACTCAGATTTGTGTCGGGTTAATATCAGGGTTGAATTTCTTCATATTGATTAAACTGATTGTTAATTGAATTAGCTGTATTGCCAATGAAGCAGTGATCCAAAAGAATTTCTAATTTAAAAAAGATCAAATATTCATATATACACTAATATGTATAAAATGGATAACTAATAAGAACCTGCTGTATAAAAAAATAAATGAAATAAAATTCAAAAAAAATAAATAAAAATAAAAAAGATCTAATATTAGTTTGCTGATTTGATTTGAAAGACACATGGATGTCTCCTTGTTAAGCCATAGGGAGGTTTATAATGCCCTCTTCCTGGGGGTAGGGTGTATTGGTCACAAGATTAACTCTTTAAATCTGCAGTGATGTTGCAGTAACTGAGGATAAGTGCAGGGGAAGAGGAAAAACACACATACTTTCATACAAAGTACAAAAGGGGAATGGCAGAGAGGGAAGAAGCGAGGGGGGTTGGGGAGAGAGAGAGGGAAAGTTATAAATGATTCCTTGAGAGACATGATGGAACCTAGGGGTTAACTAGGCTGAACACCAACAAGTGTGTACCATTACATAGTATATTTAAGTAGGAAGCTGGTAATGATAAAAAGGGTTCTGGTTTAAGGATCAGCCGGTTGAGTGACCTTAAGCCAGTTAATTGACCTCTTTGAACCAGTTTCCTCATTTAGAAAGTAGAAGGGTTAGATGACAGTATTTCTCTTTAAGGCCTTTCTGCCACTTGAAAATGGTGTTATTCTAGGGATTTGTGCAAGTTACACATCAGTGAAACATTACAATGGCTTCTAAGCAATGCCTTCTAAATTCATAAATTTATCCATTCAACAAATATTGAGTAAGGGCCCAATAGCACTTTAGCTCCTCTACAAAGTCACAAAAGTTTCTCAGCTGTGCTCACTACTATTTGGCCTTTACACGTTTCTGAGCTCAATCAGAACTCAGGTCATCGCAGGCTAAGGATAGATTCTGTCACAGGAAGGAGGCAGGGTAGTTTCAGGATTTAATGCCAAGCCTACTTCAGGCTACAGACTACAGACATCCTGCTTCCTTTTTCTTCAGAGGAGCAGTAGCCAGAAAGCATCTTCCTGCTGGCTTCCATGGGGCAGCTGTTGACTGATGGGTGTGAGGGGAAGAGAGGGAGGAAGGGAGAGGCAGGTCAACCTTCTCAGGGGCCAACCAGCCACATACATCAAAAGCAAACAATGACATCGGTAAACCCTGGTCGTACCAATATAGGGAAATGAGATTCTTATGTAGTTTGGAACTCATCCTTTGGGGTCAGTAGGTTAGAGATAAAGGAAGAAGAACTCAGGGGGGGAAACCAATTATAAGACATAAAATAATATGGATCTGAATTGGAGAAAATGCTGAAAAAATAAATGAGAAAATGAAATGTGAAATTCTTAACCAAAAACAGAAAGAAGATCATGTCAGGCCAGCTGAGCTCACAGTCTTTCTCATTGATTGTGCCTGCATATTTTAGGATACTGCTTGCAGCCTGTTGCCTTGGTATTTATTTTTTCCATTGTCTAATTTTACCCCCCAGCCAGTACTACAAAAACGTACCAACTTTTTTAGAACTAACGAATAGTAGGATGAAATATGTAATAAATATTGTCACATTGATGTAATATAAAATTAATAAATATATACATGAAAGGGTTATTTTAATTATCACCTTAGTGACAAGCAGGCATAAGAATAAGTTTGAATTTCTTAAAACATGGATCCTTTGTCTGTTAGGGCAAAAGTTATAGATTATTCAAGGTCATGTAATTTATTTAATTTTTAAAAATTTTAATATAATGTACGTGAAGAATTACATATATAGAAAAGTACACAACTGTGTAAAGCTTAATTATTTTAAAAAAAATACTTTACTTTTTAGAACAGTTTTAGATTTTCAGGAAAATTGGGAAGATAGTACAGAGAGTTCTCCTATATTCCACACCTAGTTTCCCCTATTATTAACATCTTATATTAGTATGGTACATTTGTTATAATAATTGAGCCAATATTGATATATTATTATTAACTAAAGTCTATACTTTATTCATACTTTCTTACTTTTAAATCATGTTCTTTTTATGTTCTAGGGTCTCACTCAGGACACCACCATGCATTTAGTTGTCATGTCTCCTTAGTCTCGTCTTATCTGTGACAGGTTCTCAGACCTTTCTTGTTTTGAATGACCTGGACAGCTTTGGTCAGGTGTGTTGGAGGATATCCTCCCTCAATAAGAATTTGTCCGATGTTTTTTCTCATAATTAGACTGGGGTTATTATAGGTTTCTGGAAAGAACATCACAGAGGTAAATTCCCATTTTCATCACATCGCCTCACATCATGTCAAGGGTACATGATATCAACATGATTTGCCATTGTTGATATTGACCATGATCACCTGGTTGAAGTAATATTTGTCTAATTTCTCCACAGTAAAATTATTCCCCACCCTTTTCCATACTGTCCTCTTTGGAAGGAAGTCACTATGTGAAGCCTGTACTTAAGGGATAAGGAGCTATGCTCTACCTGCTTGAGGTGGGGAGTACTTATAAATAATTAGGAATTCTTTTGCATAGGAGATTTATATATTATCTCCAGTTTATTTGTTTATATTAGTACGTACTCATTTATTTTCTACTTCAGTTTATAATCCAATACTATTTTATTTTGTTATTCAAATTATTCTAGCTTTGGCCATTGGGAACTCTTTTAGTTGGCTCCTATGTTCCTATCACATGCCTTCAGCATTTTAAGTTGTCCCCTCTACCCAAGCACTTCCCTACTTTTTGACACTACAAGATACTCCAGGCTCATCTTGTGTATTTCCTGCCCCATTCATAGAACTGAGCTTTTCTCCAAGGACCTCTGTTTCCTTTTATTGGAGAATGGTATTAGAAACCAAGATCTGGATTGTAGGTGTGCTCATTGCTACTGTAGTAGTGTTTATTCTAGGCTCTCTCGGCTGGCAGTGCGAGGAAATATATATGTGTATATGAATCCATATATATATATATATATATATATATATGTATATATACACACACATATATCCATCTATTGATATATCAGTATTAGGCTAAACATAAGTTTATATTGATATCTGCAACTCTAATTCATTGCCACATGGATCATTCTTTTGCTTATCTGTTAAATACCCACTCCAACAGTGAGAAACCTGACTCCTACCATTTGCCATCCCTTTACTTAATTGTTCAATTCCAGTATACATTACAGTTGTATCAGAATTGTTAACCTGTATTCCTGTGGAATGAAACACTGTCGACTATAGCACAGTGCTTATATACAGTTCCTTTTTACCTTTAGTCTTAAAAACTCCACTCATTTCCAGAGTTACTTGGGTCAACACCCTTTCTTTCCACCTCCTTCAGTGACATTGTTTCATGAATTTGTGATATAGTTAGTTTCTTTTGTCTATATTCCATTGTCTGTATTCCATCTTTGTGATCACCTGACATCCTATATGATTTTGAAAATCTTAGATACATTGAAGTTCACACTTTGTGCTGTAAAAGTCTATACATTTTGACAAATGTCATGTATCCACTGTTACAATATTACACAGTAAGATTCACAGCCCTAGAAAACGCCCTGTGCTTCCCCTATTTAGCCTGCTCCTCTTCCCCTGAACTCTTCACAACCACTGATCATTTTACTGTCTCTATAGATTTGCCTTTTCCAGAATGTCATATATTTGGAATCATACAGTATATAGCCTTTTCAGACTGGCTTCTTACACTTAGCAATATGCATCCAAGGTTCATTCATGTCTTTGTGTGGTTTGATGCTCATTTCTTTTTATTGCTAAATAATATTCCATTGTATGGGCATACCACAATTTATTCATTCACCTATTGAGGACATCTTGGTTGTTTCCAGTTTGGGGGGATTGTGACTAAAGCTGTTATAAACATTTGAGTACAGGTGTTGGTGTGGGCTTAAGTTTTCAAATCAGTTTGGAAAATATCTAGGAGCCTCATTGCTGGATTGTATGGTAAGACTATGTTTAGCTTTGTAAGAAACTGCCAAACTGTCTTCGGAAGTGGCTGTAACTTTTTGCATTCCCGTTAATAATGAATGACAGTTCCTGTTGCTCTGTATCTTTGCTACCATTGGTATTATCAGTTTTTTTTTTATTTTAATCATTCTAATTGTTTAGTGGTATCTCGTTGTTTTAAGTGTAATTCCCTATTGACATATAATGTTGAGCATCTTTTCATATGCTTATTTGCCATCTGCATTTCTTCTTTGGTGAGGTGTCCAGATCTTTGGCTCATTTTTTTAAATTTAATTTTGGCTGTATTGGGTCTTCGTTGCTGCGCGTGGGCTTTTCTCTAGTTGCGGAGAGTGGGGGCTACTCTTTGTTGCGGTGCATGGTCTTATTGTGGTGGCTTCTCTTGTGGAGCATGGGCTTTAGGCACGTGGGCTTCAGTACTTGTGGCACATGGGCTCAATAGTTGTGGCCCGCGGGCTCTAGAGCACAGGCTCAGTAGTTGTGGCGTGCGGGCTTAGTTGCTCTGCAGCATGTGGGATCTTCCTGGATCAGGGCTCGAACCCGTGTCCCCTGCATTGGCAGGTGGATTCTTAACCACTGTGCCGCCAGGGAAGTCCTGGCTCATTTTTAAATTGTATTTTTTCTTACTGTTGTGTTTTAAGAGTTTTTGTACATTTTCGATAGCAGTCCTTTATCAGATATGTATTTTGCAGATATTTTCTCCCAGTCTATGGCTTGTGTATTGATTCCCTTAATGATGTCTTTCACAAAGCAGAAATTTTAAATTTTAATAAAGTCCAACTTTTCTTTCATAGACTGTGCTTTTGGTGTTCTATGTAAAAACTCATTACCAAACCTGAGAGCACCTAGATTTTCTCCTATGTTTTCTTCTGGAAGTGTTATAGATTTCAGTTTTATATTTAGGTCTGTGATCCATTTTGAGTTAATTTTTGTGAAAGGTATTAATTCTATGTCTGGATTTATTTATTTTTTTATATATGAATGTCCAACTATTCCAGTGCCATTAGTTGAAATACTTTCTCCATTGAATTACCTTTGTTCCTTTCTCAAAGGTCAGTCAGCTAGATTTGTTTGATTCAATTCTGGGTTTTCTATTGTGTTCTGTTGGTCTGTGTATCTAGCCTTTTGCCAGAACCATACTATCTTGATTACTGTAGGTTTATAGTGAATCCTCTACTTTGTTGTTATTCTTCAGTATTGTGTTGGTTCTTCCAGGTCTTTTGCCTTCCCATATGAACTTTAGATTCATTGTGTCAATAATATCTACAAAATAGCTTGCTGTGATTTTGTTTAGGATTGTCTTGGGAATAATTGAACCATGAGCACAGAATACCTGTCCTTAATTTAGATCTTCTTTGATTTCTTTTATCAAAATTCTACATATAAAGTTTAAAATTATTTTGTTAGATTTTTGCTTAAGTATTTCATATTTTTGATGCTGTTGTAATTTTTTTTTAAGTTTTAGATCCCAACTGCTTATTGCTGTTATGTAGAAAAGCAATTGAGTTTGGTTTTTTTTTAAAATAAATTTATTTATTTTATTTATTTATTTTTGGCTGTGTTGGGTCTTCGTTGCTGCACGTGGGCTTTCTCAAGTTGCGGCGAGTGGGGGCTACTCTTCATCGTGGTGCACAGGCTTCTCACTGCAGTGGCTTCTCTTGTTGCAGAGCATGGGCTCTAGGCATGCAGGCTTCAGTAGATGTGGCGTGCAGGCTCAGTAGTTGTGGCTCATGCGCTCTAGAGCACAAGCTCAGTAGTTGTGGTGCATGGGCTTAGTTGCTCCGCGGTATGTGGGATCTTGCTGGACCAGGGCTCAAACCCGTGTCCCCTGCACTGGTAGGTGGATTGTTACCACTGTGTCACCAGGGAAGCCCAGCAATTGAATTTTTAATGTTTAACTTGTTACTTGTATAGCAGTCTTGCTATAATCATGTATTAGTTATAGGAGGTTTTTTTGTCATTTCCTTAAGATTTTCTACACTGGCAACAAGTCATCTGTGAACAAAGATAATTTAATTTCTTCCTTTTAAATCTGTATACCTTTTATTTCCTTTCCTTGTCTTATTGCACTAGCTAGACTTCCAGTACGATGTTGAATAGGGTGGTGAGAGTGGACATCCTTGCTTGTTTGTAATCTTAGTAGGAAAGCATCTAGTTTCTCACCATTAAGTATGATGTTAGCTGTAGGTTATTTTGTAGGTGTTCTTTACTAAGTTAAGGATGTTCCCTTTTATTCCTAGTTTGCTAAGTGCTTTTGTCATGAATGAGTGTTGGATTTTGTCAAATGCTTTTTCTGCATTTATTGATAAGACTGTATGAGTTTTCCTCTTTAACCTTCTTAAATGTTGAACCAGCCTTGCTTACCCAGAGTAAATCCCACTTGATTATGGTTTTAAAAAATTAAATTGAAATTAAATTAAACATTATTTTTATACATCGTTGAATTTGATTTTCTAATATTTTTGGAGGGAATTTTTGCATCTAGGTTCATGAGAGATATTGACTTATAGTTTTCCTTTCCTGTAATGTCTTTATCAGGTTTTGATATTAGGATAATGCTGGCTTCATAGAATGAATTAGGAAGTCTTCCCTCTGCCTCTTGTTTTCTGAAAAGATTGTGGAAAATTGGTATAATTTCTTCTTTAAATGTTTGGTAGAATTCGTCAGTGAAACCATCAGGGCATTCTGCTTTCTTTTTTGGAAGATTTATTAACCATTTCTTTAGAAAATATTGGACTATCCAGATTATCTATTTCTCCTTGTGTGGGTTTTATTAGTTTGTGTCTTTCAAGGAATTGTTCTATTATTATCTAAGTTATTGAATTTGTTGGCATAGTTGTTCATAGTATTCCTTTATTAACCTTTTAATGCCCATGGAATTAGTAGTGATAACCCCTCTTTCATTTCTGTTATTGGTAATTTGTGTCTTCTCCCCTTTTTTCTTAGTTAAGTTGGCTAGATGGTTATTAATTTTATTAGCCTTTTCAAAGAAACAGCTTTTGGTTTCATTGATTTTTCTCTATTGTTTAACTGTTTTCAAGTTCATTGATTTCTGCTCTAATTTTTTAAAATTTCTTTTTTTCTGCTTGCTTTAGGCTTAAATTGCTCTTCATTCTCTAGCTTCCTAAGGTGGAAGCTTAGAGTACTGATTTTAGATATTTCTTCTTTTCTAATATGTGCATTCTGTGCTGTAAATTTGCCTCTAAGTACTGCTTTTGCTGCAACCCACAGATTTTAATGTTATATTTTCATTTAGATCAAAATATGTTTTAATTTATTTTGAGACTTCTTTGACTCATGTGTTCTAGAAGTGAATTGTTTAAACTCAGTATTTGTGGATTTTCTGGCTACCTTTTTTCTTTGATTTCTAGTTTAATTCTATTGTAGTCTGAGAACATATTTTATATGATTTCTATCCCTTTAAATTTGTGAAGGTATGTTTTATGGACCAGAAAGTGGTCTCTCTTGGTGAATGTTCCATGTGAGCTGGAGAAGATTATGTATTCTGATGTTTTGTGGTCAAATATTCTGTAAATGTCAATTAGATCAAGTTGATTATAGTGCTGTTAGGTCCACTATATCCTTACTTATTGTATGATTGCTTGATCTATCAAGTGAAAAATGGTGTTGAAGTCTCCAACTATAATAGTGGATTTGTCTGTTTTTTCTTATGATTCTATCAATTTTTGCCTCAAGCATTTCGACACTGTTGTTAGGTACATAGATATTGATATTAAGGATTGTAATGTCTTCTTGGAGAATTAACTCTGTTATCACTGTGTAATATCCTCTTAAGCCCTGATAATTTACTTTATTCTGAGGTCTGCTTTGTCTGAAATTATTACAGTTACTGCAGCTTTGTTCTATATTAGTGATATCATGGTAGATATATTGTTATTCCTTTACTTTTAACCTACTTGAGCTTTTATATTAAAAGTGGGTTTTGTTATAGACAACCCAGAGTTTTGTGGTTTTTTTAAAAAATCTCCTCTGACAATCTTGTTTTTCAATTGGTATATTTAGATCAATATTCACATTTAAAATACTTATTGATACAGGTGGAATTGACTTCTGTTTGTTCCACCTGTTTATTACTTGTTTTTCCCCCTCCCCTTTTTCAGTCTTTGCTGGTTTTGATTGCACATTTTATATGACTCATTTTATTTCCTCTCTCAGCATATCAATTATACCTCTAAAAATGTTTTTTTCCCAGAGTTTGTAATACACATTTACAATTAATATAAGTTTATGTCAAATATCATTATACCACTTCATTTATAGTGTAGATACTACATAACAGAGTATCCCCAATTCTTCCTTCCCATCCATTATGACATTCCTGTCATTTATTTCATTTATCCATATGCTACAATCACCCAATATATTGTTATTATTATTAGTTCAAACAAACGGTATATTTTAGATCAATTAAGAATAAGAAAAATAAAAAGCTCTTACTTTTTTAAAAATTCCTACTCCTGTACTCTTCCTTTTATTATATAGATCTGAGTTTCTGACCTATATGATTTTTCTTCTCCCTGAAGAATTTCTTTTAACATTTCTTACAGGGCAGGTTTGGCAATGAATTCTCTCAGTTGTTTGTCTGAGTATTTATTTCTCCTTCACTTTTGAAAGGAAATTTTGTTGGACGTATAATTCAAGTTTGGTGTTTTTCTTTCAACATTTTAAATATTTTCCTCCATTCTCTTCTTGCTTACATGGCTTCTGATGAGAAGTCTGCTGTAACTCTTTTAACTCTTGTACTGTTCCTCTGTAGGTAAGGTTTTTTGTTTTGTTTTGTTAAGATTTTTTCCCATTGTCTTTGGTTTTCTTCAGTTTGAATATGATACATCTAGAAATAGAGGGTTTTTTTTTTTTTTGAATTTATCCTGTTTGGTGTTTGCTGAGGTTTCTGATCTGTTGTTTAGTCTTTAATTTTGTTAATCTCTTGATCGTTATTATAGTAGTTCCCCTTTATCAGCAGTTTCGCTTTCTGTGGTTTCAGTTACCTGTGGTCAACTGCAGTCCACAGATATTAAAAGGAAGATTCCAAAAATAAACAATTCATACGTTTTAAATTACACACTGTTCTGAGTGTGATGAAATCTTGTGCTGCCCTGTTCCATCCTACCTGGGATGTGAATCATCTTTTGGCCAGCGTGTCCTACCGGTTAGTCCCTTAGTAGTTTTCTTGGTTATCAGATTGACTGTCATGGTGTCACTGTGCTTGTTTTTAAGTAACCCTTATTTTACTTAATAATGGCCCTAAAGGGCAAGAGTAGTGATGTTGGCAATTTGGATATGCTAAAGAAAAGCCATAAAGTACTTCCTTTAAGTGGAAAGGTGAAAGTTCTTGGCTTAATAAGGAAAGGAAAAGAATCGTATGCTGAAGTTGCTAAGACTTATGGTAAGAATGAGTCTTCTATCTGTGAAATTGTGAAGAAGGAAAAAGAAATTTGTGCTCGTTTTACCATTGCACCTAAAATGGCAGAAGTTAAGACCACAGTGTGTAGTGCTTAGTTAAGATGGAAAAGGCATTAAGTTTGTACGGCAAGGTATTTTGAGAGTGAGAGAGAGAGATACCCCATTCACATAACTTTTATTACAGTATATTGTATAATTGTTCCATTTTACTAGTTATTGTTGTTAATCTCTTACCTAATTTATAAATTAAACTTTATTATAGGTATGTATATATAGGAAAAACATGATAGACACATATAGGGTTTGGTACTGCCCACGGTTTTAGGCATCCACTGAGGGTCTTAGAACATATTCTATGAGCTAATGTACTTCAGATATTTCTTCTGTTCTATTTTCTCTTTCTTCTCCTTGTGATATTCCAATTATGCTTATGTTACACTTTTTGAAATTGTCCTACAGTTCTGGATATTCTGTTTTTAACATTCTTTATTCTCTTTGTATTTCACTCTGGGAAGTTTCTGTTGACACCCCTTTAAACTCACTGATTCTTTCCTCAGCCATATCCAGTCTAATGATGAGCCCATCAAAGGCAGTCTTCATTTCTGTTCAGTATTTTTTATTTGCAGCATTTATTTTTTATTCTCTCTTAGAGTTTCCATCTCTTTGCTTACCTTGTCCATCTGTTCTTGCATGTTGTTTACTTTTTCCATTGGCGCCCTTAAAATATTAATCATAGTTATTTTAAATTCTGTCTGATAATTCCACAATCTGTTTCATATCTGAGTCTTGTTCTGATTCTTGCTTTATCTCTTCATACTATTTTTTCCCATTGCTTTTTTTTTTTTTAGACTATCTTGTAATTTTTTGTTGAAATTTGGATGTGATGTATTGGGTAATAAGAACTTGGGTAAGAGGCCTTTAGTGTGAGATTTTAAGTTAACTTAGCCTGGAGTTGGGTTGTGCTTTAGCTTTAGGTACCAGGAGTCTTAAATTTCTCTGGTGTATTTGTGTTTGTCTCCCCTATTTTGGGGGAGGGGGCTTTTCTTGGAATTCCTACTTAAGTAGAGTCTGCACCTTGAAGCTCCTTCAACAGAAATCCACTGTTATACTGGAGTCTTCCTGATATGGTGGCAAGATGTGGGGGGGTGTTCTATAATTTTATGATAAAATCTTAGTCTTTTAGTGGACCTGTGTCTCTGGGCCTCTACAGGTGTACTTAGTTTCTTCTTCCCTTAGGTGAGACAGGAAGGCTAGAGGGTGCTGGTGTGGGGTAACTGACCTTTTTCATATACGGGATAAAGCTCTATGTGGGATAGGGCAAAGTCTTTCCTAGAGCATAGGCCTTTGTATGGAGAATGCTCTTGACCTGTTTCCCCTCTTTCTCCCATAGCTTTTATGAGATCTCTTTCTTGGCTTTTCACTGTGAGAACCTGCTGGGGTTCCTAGAAGTGAAACCCACAAAACCATGGGGGTCTAAGACTGTGGTCCACAGGAGTTTCTCACTCTCCTGCTAGTTCACATTCAGCCTCCAGCAGTTTGTCAGAATTACTCTTTAAGTGTTTCTTCTAGTTGTGGCTCTAGTGATTTCTGCTCCAGGTAAGCTGTGACTCTCTGTGTTCATCTGTGAAGGTTTGGCTTTAGAGAGTTTCAGATACACAAAAAATACAATTGCAAAGTAATTTTGTGGTCATAAATTTCAATAAAACATTTAATGGCTGTAAATATATATATTTTTTGATAAGCCAAGGTGATAATGCAGTAAATCAAAATTGAAATCCCTTGTTAAAAACTCACTGAGAGGGCTTCCCTGGTGGCACAGTGGTTGAGAATCTGCCTGCCAATGCAGGGGACACGGGTTCGAGCCCTGGTCTGGGAAGATCCCACATGCCGCGGAGCGACTGGGCCCGTGAGCCACAACTACTGAACCTGCGCGTCTGGAGCCTGTGCTCCGCAACAAGAGAGGCCGTGATACTGAGAGGCCCGCGCACCGCAATGAAGAGTGGCCCCTGCTTGCCACAACTAGAGAAAGCCCTCGCACAGAAATGAAGACCCAACGTAGCAATCAATCAATCAATCAATAAAATAAATAAATCTTTAAAAAATAAAAAACTCACTGAGAAAATTCTAAACTTTCATAAGACTAATAAATTTCTAGCCACCATTCATCAACGAAAGAACCCAATGCCATTGGAGTAGCCAGCCACTCAGACAACTGTGTTACTACCAATGGTGGTATGCTTAATGAAAAATTGTGTCCCCTAAAAAGTAATCAGTTGATTGTGTCCAATGAGTATTATGAAAACTTAATACAGTAGGAGAATTGCCTGTGCTCTACAAAATGTAATAACTCTCTGTAATCCTTTGTCAAATGAGGCAGGGCACACCTAAATAAATAGTAAAATAAATTAGAATGTGTTTGGATCATATATTCTTAAATGCGTAAAGGACTGGCATGTTAATTTATTATATTAAGGTTGTAACTTTTTACTGGTATCCTATTAGCTAGAAAAAGTCAATGCCATTTCCAAGCAGGCTTCACGTGGTTTTAGTGAGAACAGCTCTCAGCCCCCAGTTACTGTCTCTCACGAATCCCCATCATACAGTCATGGAGCTAGAAGGAAACCCATGGACTATAAAGGGACACATTAGCATGTAAAGTCTGGCGCCTGCCCATCTGCAGATGAAAGATCACAGAAAGATATTTGCAATAAGGAACAGCAAGTTGTGACCACTCTCTAGATCTGTACCCATCAGACAGAGGTTGACACCTGTGACAGGTACATTCTGATTTCCACATGCTTTGTGCAGAATCAGACGTGCTTGCAGCAGCATGGCAGCCAAATGTCAAGTGCTGCACCTCTCAGCGTGGAGACACTCAGAAACCCTGGCTGGAAAAGGAACTTGGATTCACCTCTTGAAGTGCACACCATGCGGGAGAGCTGGGCCAGGAGAGGGTTCTGTTAAGCCTTGTCCAACAACAGGTACAGGAGTCGTGCATGCTGACATGCCTCTTCCCAGTGCTCCACATTCTGGCACCTCCCTGCCCTGGTCCCACATGGCAGAGGGACAGCGAGGGTGTCTCCTTGTCGCCTTGCTGTTCCAGGTGGGGTTTAGTGAGGGAAGAGAGTGCATAATTTTGGAGCAGGAAATAAAGGTTGTGTGCAGACTTAAACTGGGCCCGCAAACTCAGGCTGGAAATCATCTGACAAATTAGATTATTCCTTGGGATTTAGGAGCCTCCTACAAGGAGCGTATGTTGAGAGAAAAATCAGATTTCTAGAACCCTTTAAACCAGAAGCTAGGTCTTGGTGGGTACTATTTTAGGTGGAAACTTCAGATAGACCCTTAAGAAGTGGCTTTCCCAGGACCAGAGCTACTCCTGAAGGGAAGGAAGGAGCTTTCACCCCCTTAGATGTGACTCTTGGCCTTTGGGAATACTCTCAGAATCACCTTGGGCCTGGAAATGGTGGGGCTGACATCTGACTTCCAGAAGGCTGATGTTTTTCTCCCAGGGTGGGGTTGCAGGGATCCATGCCCAATCTCTGGTGACCTTCCTTGCGACCCAGAACAGGTATGAGATGTCCCTGGGAAGAGAGTGTGGTCTCAGGCTTCTGCAACTGAGTTGCTGGCTGCTGTCATAGCAGGGAGCCAAGCAGGACACTTAGGAGACAACATGGCCCGAATCCCTACAGAACTGCTTTTACTGAAATGTTCTGTAGGATAAGAGCTAACCTAACAGACAGCTCTATGCAGTATGTCCTTAGTCTGTTACTATAGGAATGTTGGAGATAGTGGTGTTATTTCATCTGGTGTTTTTCTTTTTTAATTTTGTGGACACAAGGAATCTGATAAGTTATTTTTTTCCTCCTGCCCTCCCTTCTTTCCTTTCTTCCCTCCTTCCTCCCTTTTTTTTTTTGCTAGAAAGTTCAGAACCTCAGATCTGTGGCCTACCATGCATAAAAGCGTATGTCATTAGGGTATGCATATTTCCTGGCTTCATATTTACCCCTTTTGTCATCTTGGAGAGCCAACTTCTGTCCTTTTTAGAGGAAGGTCGGTATAAACACCCAAACTGGTAAATGAGCTTTCCCTCCCAGACGTTGAGCCGGGACGTAGGCTTTTAGTAGTTGGCTCTGGGAACTCCGTTAGCGCAGAGTATAAACTTTGGTGGACTCAAAGTATTGATAAAAGGCCCAAGGGCCTGATTAATGATAACGTGAGAGGTTAGGCCTGGTGAGAATCTGACTCACTGACTTGGAAATATTCATTTTTCTACGTGGTTGAGAGAACTTGGACTTTGATGTCAGAAAGACATCTGTTGGGGGCTTCCCTGGTGGTGCAGTGGTTAAGAATCTGCTTGCTAATGCAGGGGACATGGGTTCGAGCCCTGGTCTGGGAAGATCCCACATGCCGCGGAGCAACTAAGCCCGTGCGCCACAACTACTGAGCCTGCGCTCTAGAGCCTGCGAGCCGCAACTCCTGAGCCCACGTGCCACAACTGTTGAAGCCTGTGCGCCTAGATCCCGTGCTCCTCAGCAAGAGAAGCCACCGCAATGAGAAGCCTGTGCACCGCAATGAAAACTAGCCCCCGCTCACTGCAACTAGAGAAAGCCCGCGTGCAGCAGCGAAGACCCGATGCAGCCCAAAGGAAGGAAGGAAGAAAGAAAGAAAGAGAGAGAGAAAGACGTGTGTTGGATTTCTGGGACTGCCACTTATGTGAACCTCAGCATGCCCCAGAACCGCATGGAGGCCTTGGTGTCCTCACCAATAAAATGGGAATAGGAACCTGGATATGGTTGTTACGAGTTTAATTGAAGAGTCTCTGTAGCACCCAGCATGTTGTTTCCTCCTCCTATTGTGATAAATGTGTTTGGAACTTACCTGCTTTTTCCAATCTCTGGGAAGATGTGGACATTAATGCCTTACTTTGAAACAATCCTGGCACCCCAGGGACTTGCCCGGAAATTCAGCTTGTGTTCGAGCCTGTTTAAAGGGCTTTTGCTTTCATCTTCAGGGGCCAAATGCCAGTGGCTGCTTTTAATGAAACCAAATCCTTCCTAGTTCTGTGTGATTTGGGGATTTGCTTCCTCAGCCTGGGCAGCAGTCGGATACATTCCGTTTTCTTTATTTTCCAAGTGACCCCAGAGCACTTTGTGATTCTAAAACTGACCTACTGGGAGAAACAAAATAAACTCTTCCATTCTATCTTCTCTTTCTCCCACCGTGTTTGGGAATGATCTGACTTAATATACCTACCCTCCAGCTTGTTGGCTCCAGAGTGATAACAGCTAACATAAGTACATTTATCATTTACATACTCTGGGCAGGCTCTGCAGTGCATCCCTGACAAACCAATACCTTCTCCAGCCATTGGTGGCTCAGGAGCCAAACAAGGAAGAGAGAAGTAAAATCACCAAAAAAACCAACCAAACAAAAATATTAAATCTTTTAGCCCCCAGGGAGTACATGTCCCTTTTCCATTCCTCATCAATAGATTATAATCTCTTCTCTTCAGAAACTGGCTGTCGGGATAGCACAATAAGTCCATAAATTGGTGCTTTCTGGTGGAATGGTTTTGGGGAGAAGATGGTTTATAGTGAGGAAACAGTGAGGTTTGCATATTGGTTAACTTTTGATGCTTCTTTTTTCTCTGTGCTTTTCTCTTTGGGCCTAAAGCAAGAATGCCTCGGTGAGAAAAGGGATTGGCTGGAAAGCCCTTGAAGCAAATGCTGGCATTGTCCCTGAAAGCACTGGCCAGGAGCCTTTGCCACTGGAATATGCCTCTTCCAGTGCGATTGGCAAGACCATTCCTATTGTGAGATCAGAATATTTAGCTAGATGTGATTAAATATTCAGTCAATCACACTCCCCTTCTCAGAGTCCATGTATCACCTTGTGGTTAGGTTTGGTTTCCCCTGTAGGCCTATCTACATGGGTAGAATGTGCTGGTCCCATGCATTTTAAGTATCCAGTCCTTGGGACAGTTCTGGCTCAGCGTGAATTACTAAAAAAACATTCCTTTTAGTACATCAGCCTGGTGAGCTTGGTATCATGCGGGTCCTCCTCTAAGTATAGATTTGTCTTTTGGGTGCTGACAAACCTGGTCCCTGAGCCTTTATGTCTGGGTCTTGTACGTTCACCAAGGAATGAAAGCCCTCTGGAAAACTATTGGGAAACAGCCTTCTGTCCTTTCTCCAGGCAGACTACATCCTCCTTTTATCATTCCTCTTCCTGTTACCCTTTAAAATCAGTCATTTTACAAACATATTTTGATCCCAACTGTGTGCTAGACTCTTTGCTAGGCACTGGACTATAAGTATACAGCTATAAACCATGAAAAGGTTTCTGCTGCCTTGGCATTTAGAGTCTAGTGGGAAAGACAAACTGTGCAAAGTAAACAAAGGAACAAGGCACTTTCAGATAGTGGTAAGTGCTAAGACAAAAGTAAATTGAGCATTGTGATCGGGGGTGCACAACAATATGAGTTTCTGCAGTCAGAGAAGGCCTCTCTGAGGAGGTGACTTTGGACTTAACACAGAATGGGAACCAAGGGAAGGGAGCCATGGGA
The DNA here is from genome assembly GCF_949987535.1 of Balaenoptera acutorostrata. Lineage (NCBI taxonomy): Eukaryota > Metazoa > Chordata > Mammalia > Artiodactyla > Balaenopteridae > Balaenoptera > Balaenoptera acutorostrata. Next base: position 42,809,402 of record NC_080075.1, read on the forward strand.
AAATCATGGGGAAATGTTCTACCTCTCACCTTTCTAACTAGAGGGCCAGATTTTGGTTGAAGATTGGGTGGAAGGGACTCTATGGATCGTACTCACAATACATATTTTCTTAGCCCAGAATTGGAATACTGTCTGCTATGGGCTGATTCATGCCCCCATCCCCCAATTTATACGTTGAAGTCCTAACTTTCAGTACCTCAGAATGTGACTGTATTTGGAAATAGGGTATTTAAAGAGGTAACTAAGTTAAAATTAGGTCATTAGGGTGGGCTCCATCTAATATGGCTGGTGTCCTTATAAGAAGAGGAGATTTGGACACAGACACACACAGAGGGAAGACTATATGAAGACACAGGGAGAAGACAGCCATCTATAAGTCAAGAACAGAGGCTTCAGAAGAAACCAACTCTGTTAACACCTTGGTGATGAACACCTAGCATCCGGAACTGTGAGGAAATAAATTTGTTAGTTAAGCCACCAAGCCTGTGGTTTTTTTGTTATGGCATCTCTAGCAAACTAATATACTGTCCAAGGAGAAAAGTCTTTGAAATTGGGACGGTCTCAGAGGTCTCCAAACCAAGTGGTTACCAGCCAGTTCCGGCCAGTCCCATCGAAGGCTCATCCCCAGGTCAGAGCTCTGGCAGCAGTGTTGGAAGTTCAACCTTCCCTTCGCTGTGAGACCGTCACCTCCATTCCTGCTGACATGAGGCGTTTGTGAAGCAGCAGCCGCCTTTGCTCGCCAGCATCCTTCCCAGGATTCGAACCACTGGCCTTACCATTATGAATGAGTCAGATTATAGACAAGTGTTCTTACTTGCATGCCCAGACTGTCTGTGTATAATTAACTGTTACAGTAATAATGATGATGATGTGAAGCACTGAAGGGCCTTTGCAATTTGGGGCCTATAAATATATAACATTATTTTCATTATTATAATCAGGTATGGATACCTGGGTAAAAAGCCATTTCTCATTGGTGTAATAACACATGACTATAAAAATACCTAAAAGTCTTAATATTTTCCCCTTTTAGAAATATGACCATCAAGTTATTATCATAATAATTAAATCACCTTAAAAAACTATCCGAGATCTGCATGGGGGTATATGCTACCTTTTCCACAGTGAATGTTCTCACTGGCTCCTTTTAAATGGTTTATGAGGACTGGGCCTTTGGCACTTTGTCATGGAGACAAGACTTCGGAAACATCTGTTTTGGAAAAGGGAAATCATCTATAAAATATAATCAGCCAATAATGGCACAGCTACCTACAATGAGCAAGTTTCAGAAGTGGAGTTGGGGCAATGCATGCTGTACCTGGAGAGCATTTTCTATGAATCAGGAGAATTTTATTAGTGAAAAATGTAGTAAAATTCTAAGCCAATTTGAAGGGCATGTGTAACAGTTGGGGCAGATGTTTTAAGTGGTCACGAATTATTTGGAAGCCATCTCCATAGGGGCAAAGAGAAGACCTAAAACTGGGAGGACTTTTTTTTTTTCCTTCCCTCTGTCCCTTCTTTCCTTTTCCTTTCTGCCGTTTTAATTGATTTTCAGAGGGTTTTAAAGAAATTTGGAAGGAAAATCTCCCAGTAAGCATCATGAAATCTGCTCCCTCTCAGGTTGGGGAAACCCAGGTAAGAGGGCTGCCTAACATGAAACAAACTGTCCTGCTCCTCTCTCCCTCCCTCCTCTTCTATCTCCTTCAGCCCTACCAGACTTTGCTCACAAGCCAAAGAAGAAACAGAATAAAGCAGATTGCAGAGGAATCTTTTGATACTTAAAGCAGATTCTGATGAAGTGTGGTAATTCTGAAAAATCTTAATTAATGTCTCACTGGTGATTTCAGTAACTGGGGGCTTGTGAGGTGAGTGAAGCCAGAAACGGAGCAATTCAGTTATAAAAGGCTCTGAGAACTGCACAGACATCTAGTGGAGACAGGCTACTCACTCAAATACCCACATGAAGGGAGCAGAGTTGGAGAAGACTCTTGGTCCAGCAATCAGACCAGGTATGTGGGAGTCTATTTGATGCCAAGTCTCATTGAAAGCTCTTTTCGTTTCTCTGATCTTCATTGTTCTTGTCTATGAAACAGGCTTAACATGAACATTATGTCTGTACAATTAAATCAACAAAAAACAAACTTGCACCTTGTCCTCAAAATATCCCCCCAGAATGTAAATTGGTGTGGCCACTATGGAGAAACAGTATGGAGGTTCCTTAAAAAACTAAAAGTAGAGTTACCATATGATAACTCCAACAATCCTTCTCCTGGGCATAAATCTGGAAAAGACGAAACCTCTAATTCAAAAAGATACCTGTGCCCCCAATGTTCATAGCAGCATTATTTACAGTAGCCAAGACATGGAAGCAACCCAAGTGTCCACGAACAGATGAATGGATAAAGAAGATGTGGTTTATATATACAATGAAATATTACTCAGCCGTAAAAAAAGAATGAAGTAATGCCATTTGCAGCAACATGGATGGACCTAGAGATTATCCTACTAGCTGAAGTAAGTCAGAAAGAGAAAGACAAATATTATATGATATCACTTATATGTGGAATCTAAAAAACAGTACAAGTGAACTTATGTATAAAACAGAAACAGACTCAGACATAGAAAACAAACTACCGAAGGGAGATGGGTGGGGAGGGATAAACTGGGAGTATGGGATTAACAGATGCATACTACCATATATAAAATAGATAAAAAGGATTTACTGTATAGCACAGGGAACTATATTCAATATCTTGTAACAAACTATAATGAAAAAGAATTGAAAAAAAAGAATATAGATATATACATATTTATATGTATAAACTAATCACTTTGCTGTACACCTGAAACTAACACAATATTGTATATCAACTATACTTCAATAAAAAATAAATAAATAAAAATACCCACCCCTGCCCCCCAACCAAACCTGAAAATCTGAAAACTAAGTAAATTAACTCGTTGAGAGAACAACTTTTCAACTGATCGTTTAACCTCATAGAGAACCTAACAAACCAAATGTTTGACTGAAGTTACATTTTTTTTTTCTCACTGGCCACAAACTGGTTGGTGTGTAGAATAAGCCTTGGCTCCAAATACTTTTGTATGCCTCGTTGCCCCAAGTCTAAACTCCTCTCCTTCTCGTTTCCAGGCTCTCTATCCCTAGCCCCAACCTCCCTCTCTAATTTAATTTCTCACCACTCCCTAATATTCACTATTAACTTGAGTCAGGCTGGTGTTTTCTCCCCATGTCCTCCTCAATCCCATCTCTGTGTTCTTGTTCATGTTGTTTACTTTTCCTGAGATGAGCACAATGTCCCTAACATTGTCCCTAGCCATTCATTCATTCATTCATTCATGGCTTGAATACCAAGCACTATGTGTCAGATGTTGTGCAAGTTTCCATTGGAGGGATACAAAAGACTTAGGCAAGATCACTTCCTTTTTGGCCTCTGTGGCTTTTTCTTTCTAGAAAGGGCAGGGTGGGAGATGGACATTCATTCAACACCAAACAAGTTGATAGTGTTGTATGTCGTGTGTCACCGTTCTCTGTTCCTGCCGCAGCTCTGTGGGAAGCCCGTCCTGGCGTTGGACTCCCCAGCTGTCTCCTGTGTGCTCACACCCAAGTCTGGGCAGCTGAAGGACATCTACCCATTCTTCTTCTTCCTCTGGTTCTGTCATGGCCACTCTCTGGACCCCAACCTCTGGGCTCAGCTGTCCTTGCTGTTGGATGCTACCCTTCTGCAGATGCCCTCCCCGCCCCTCCCTCCTTTGGCCACAAATGCTGCTTCGACTGTAGCCTCCTTGTGGTGCGAACACCACCCGACATACACCGATAGAGGAACCCAAGGAAACTGCCTCCAACATCTTGCAGAGGTTTAGGAGGGAATAGAGCTTTTAGGGTTTACTCACAGCCATCTCTGTCCCTGGGAACCAGACACAAGGTCATTGGGGGTTGCAGTTGAGACATCCCACCCTGCTTGGTGACTCCTGCCCCAATGATGAACTCCTACCTGACTGTATCTCCTGTAGGAAAAGTTTTGATCCAGGAAGCTCCTGCCCTACCAGCACACCAGATAGCCCCAAACAGCTCTGATTCTCAGCAGTGCACTCACCCTGGCCTCAATCCAGAACTCCTTGCTACTTTGTTTATGTCCCAAGTATTATATGGGGGTGGAGGAAGACATCAGTGAGGAAGTACCAGAGAAGGTTTAGAAAGATGAATCACTAGATGGTGAGTGGGGGAAAATCAGCTCAGGCAGAAGGAGCAGCGTGCTCAAAGGTACAACAGCCTGGAAGAGCATGGAGTGAAGTAGCTCATGTCTGGGGAACAAGGTGTGTTTTAGGAAGAAGAAGTAGGCTGAGAGGTTAGACTGCAACCAGACCCATAAAGGGTCTTATAGTCCATTGTAAGGCATTGGGACTCTGTAAGTGTGGGCTTTATAGCAAAGCAGTCAGTAAATATTTGTTGGATTTAAAATGCCTGGCTGTGTACTATGATTCAGGTTCTACTTCGTATACAGATTCATTCTTGGTGTAAGTTCCTTCCCGTAACTATTTTTCTTTCAATGTGTGTTTTGTTTTTCTACAATTTTATTCTAAGATCCTAACGTTAATAACCTAAAGAAGAAAAATTGACCTAGCTTAAATTTACTACTTGTGTACCTTGATTTCCCAAACAAATGGAAGAAGGCTTTCCTAATTCCTGGATTTTAAAATTCTACAGGAAAAAAAAAAAATGGTTGAACCCAAAATGTTTAGCCATGGGTGGTAATTTTGTGTACACTGAGTAATTTCCAAGTTCTTCCAGGTGGCATAAGGCCCTTTCAGTCTTCATCTTGAGGGGGGCCCATGCATTTGACTTATCTTCGTATCTCAGATCATACAAAGGGAGTTAGATCCCTTAGTCATGCGCTATAATTCAAGTAATGAACATTTGTTGAATACTTTCTCTATTCATTATTGATGATGCCCTTGAGGGTAGGGGACCAGGCCTTCTACTTCTTTTGTCACTCCCACCTGAACCAACACAATGTTCTGCACCTAACTGGTCCTTAGAAAAGGCTCGTTGAAGCAGGGGAGGTAGATGGTGGGACAAAGAAGTGGCCTTGAATACTGGAGAATGCAAGGATTTTGGAGTCAACTAAGACTGATTATGGATGACTTTGCTGTGCTGGCTGTTAGATGTGTGATCTTGGATTAATTTGTCTCTTTCAGTTTTCCTACCCAGGAAGTGGACATAATAATGTCTAACATATAGATCTAATGGGAAGATTTAATAGGATGATATATGAGCAGTGTTGGGCACATAGTAAGAACTAGACTACTAAAATCAACAAACAGATGAACAGAAACAGAATCCAAGAATGCCACAGTGAGCCATAGAGATAAGAACAGCAACCCTATATTCCCCTTTCTCAAAAATGTGGCCCGTGTCTATAAAACAAACACTTGACAGTTTTGATTTATTCAGAGCTCAATCTTGTTTCCATATGTTGCACAGGGAAATTCCTTCTTCCACTTTTCCACTTACTGAGTAATCCCATCAGACCCCACCAAGCCCTGTGTCCAGATCAGTGAACATTTGGCCTTATCCCAGGAGAGGCACATTTTTGTACTCCTTTGGGGAAAGCTGACCTGGAAGTAAGAAGGGAAATGAGCACCCCAGTTATCCCTGGAGAAGACATCAATGGTCCACCCAGACAGCCCCAGTCGTTTCTGTCTCACTTCTCTTCTTTGAACAACAATACTGGCCAGACTTGCTCCTTGAACCCCTGTTTGTGGGAGGGGAGGGTGAGGCCTGGGCAGACCTTGTAGGACCCTCTCTGGGACTTAATGCCTTGATAGTCCTCCATGAGCTGAGTTGGTATCAGGTTTTGCAACTTTTCTGTCCTGAATCCTAATGTTTGAACAGTATTGCTCTTCAAATGGAACTGAAGGGACTTACAGTAAGATGCACCTCAGTTTTGGAGTCTGAGATTCTGGGGTCAGGGCTTGTCCACTGGGGACTCATCCTCAGCCAGCTCCTCCTTCCATCTCTCATTGCTATGCCCTCAAGAGACTGGGGCTCCATTTGTCCCAGAGCACCTGTCCTCGCTAAAGACCCAGGACAAGCTAATTCAGACTGAAGAGTTTGTGACTTAATGTTTTACCCCTCCCAAGGAGTATTTCAGCCACCCTAACTTCATTTCAACAAACATTTGTCAAAGTTCTATTTTACTCAAGTGGGGTGCTAGAGATACAAAGATAAAAACAAGACAAAAGGTTTGACACTGTTGTCCAAGAGTCTGGTTGGAAAAAATAGTCTTATGTAAATAATTAATTTCAAAACTATGTAAAAAGTATGTGTATGTGCACCCTAAAAGAAGAAATATCAATTTTTCCCAAAGAACTTTTAGAGGACACAGGGAGAAATGATGTGACTACTTGGGCTGAATCTCTGATGGTGAAACCCTGAGAATCCTGAAGGAAGAGGCCAGGATGCCTCTTGAGCCCTGTTGGCAAGCCCGGTGTTTCCCCATTATAAATTGAGCTCATAAAGCCAGTGCCTGCCTGTCCCCTCCCTTATCACGAGGGTGGAGAGAGGTTCCTGAGGATACAAAGTCACCTCCATCAGTGGGCAAGCAGCCATCTGCTGCTCCTGCTGCTGCACCCATATTAACTCTTTTGGCTCCTGCAGTGTTGTTGAGTCTGGGCCATAGAAGAACACTGGCAGCAAGTCAGGACACCTGAGTTCTAACTAGGCTCTTTGCCTACTTTGGAAGGCGTGTAACCTTTCAGAGCCTTAGCTTCCTGTTCTTGAATTGGTAACACCTGCCCTATTAGCTATGCAGATAAAAATGAGATTATAAATGTGAAAGCAATTGGAAAAATAACACTAATGCCCTACCATAAAGTTTTATTAATAATTAATCAAAAAGCATTTATTGAGTATCTGTTGTGTGCCTGTAATTTGGCTAGGTGCTAAATAGAGTCCATTAGTCTAGTAGATTTCTAATAACAAAGTAGTTTTTCTAATTCATCTGGTACAGAGAAATTGTCAACAGGGAGTACGTATAGGAGAGAAGACAGTGGCTTGAGAGATTGCTGCAGTTATGTCACTGATGAGCTATGTGATGCTAGACAATTATATTCATTCCTTTGAGTCTCAGTTTCCCAATCTGTAAAGTAAGGTTTTTCACAGATCCCTCTTTCCTCTACTCTCCAACTATGGTCTTTCTTCTGGCTGCGATGTTAGAATGGGGCGCAGTAAACCAAGGCACATTAAAATAGAAAATGCTGTAATTTATAACTTAATACGCTGATTCTTTGGAGGAAAATTAACCCAAAGGAATGACACTTCAGTCGGTGAGTATTAGATATGTACAGTAGGCTAATGAGAGGATTATTTGGGAGCAGGCCTTGCTGGCATGTTCCCTTTGAGGGACCCCGGTGGGGGTGCCAAGCGGATAGAAAGTTCCAGAGTCTCACCCTAACGTGGCTGTTGCCTTACGTTCTTGCCAATTAGCTCTGTTGGCTCCTCCTAAAGGGAGGCTAGTAGGAAAACTCTCCAAGGCAGAGTCTAGAAATACCTGATATTTGTATTCACTTTTATTTTTTAAAGAGTGCTCTCATGTGCATTACCCCACTGATCTTTATAACATGTCCACGAGTAGTTAAGTCATTATAATTGCCATCCTATTTAGCAGAGGAAGGGAAAAGGGTGACTGATGGGTAATGTGACCCAATGGCTAATGTGGTAAATACCTCTGCTTTTCTTCTTGGCCTTTTCCTTCCTTCCTTCCTTCCTTCCTTCCTTCCTTCCTTCCTCCCTCCCTCCCTCCCTCCCTCCCTCCCTCCCTCCTTTTTCCGCTCCTGGCTTTGCCTATAAGTAAAGGGGAAATTCTCTACCCAGGGACTCTGCATTTGTTAACTTCATTACCTAAAAATACAGTCATGTGATTTAGATGGAAGCCTGGCATTCCTGTTAGAAAAGGAGGGCTAATCAGCCAGTACATACACCTTGAACACAGAGTACGTACATGTTGGCACCAGGGTGGTGCTACAAAGACATGGAAGATGGACCTTTTTTTTCCCACACAGAACTTAGGATGTTTTGGGGGAGACAAGGTGTGTTCATGCTACTTTCTACTACTGGTGAGTAGAAAACTATCCAACATTAGTAACAGAATATGCAAACAAAGCCCATATCTATGTAAATGTATTTAACATATAAAGCACACAATGAATTTTGTGTGTGTGTGTGTGTGTGTGTGTAAAAGGTACATCAAAAAAGCCTGTTTTTTGGGATATGATCAACATCAACATGAAACATTTTTATCTCTGATGGTTACTTATGTGTGTCAACCTGGGGAGGCCACAGTACCCAGATATTTGGTCAAACATTATTCTAGATGTTTCTGTGAAGGTATTTTTAAGATGAGATTAATATTTAAATGAGACGACTTTGAGTAAACAGATTACCCTCCATAATGTGGGTGGGCCTCATTAAGTCAGTTGAAGGCCTTAATAGAAAAAGACTTAATAGAAAATAGGAAGAGGGGACTCTGCTAGCAGACTGCCTTTGGATTTGAGCTGCAACAGCAACTCTTCCCTGGGTTTCTAGCCTGCTGGTCTACCCTGCAGATTTTGGACTTGACAGCCTCCACAATTCCTTAAAATAAATCTCTCTTTCTATCTCTATAAATATATGTGTATATATAGATATGTGCACATATATATGCAATCTATCTATATATACACACACATATACACAATATATGTATATATCTCTCTAAATACATCTTATTGGATCTCTGGAGAACCTGTCCTTCTCTCACTGTCCTTAGAATACCCAATCTTCTGTAGTAACCTAGAGTCCCAGTATGACAGAAGGTCACATCTCTCCGTGTGGGGTGAGAGCCCCTTGTGGGTTGCATGTTTGTGGTGGGGTGGGAAGTGGGGAGAATTTCTGTCTTCTCTCTTTCTTGGTAATTTTCTCTGCCCTCTGGCTGGCTACTGTAATTGATCCCCCATGGTTAGTGTATGGGGAGTGACGAGGGAACAGAGCATAAAAAGTCCTGATGGGAATTGCACTCTTGTAAGCCAGCTTCAGGATCTCTGGATCCAGCTGATGTTTCAGCTGATACTTTCCCTCGTGTACACCTTCATGGGGCCTCCAGAGGCTGCAGACCCTGTGGCTAGCATGGCCCCTGACATGGTAATACCCTTTTCGTCCAACTGCTCCCCACTAGTCCCCTATTCTCCAGGAATCCAATCCACACAGGACCCCAGTCCTCTTGAGCAGGACTTAAAATGGCTCTAGTCTGGCTTTGCCTCCTGTGGGGTCTCCATCTGGTTAATAACACACAGTGATATAGCACTGGTCTTGTCCCAGGTACTACTTTAAGTACCTTACATATATTAGCTCATTTAGTTCCACCTATGGAAAGCTATGATATAGAGAGGAGGCAGAAGATTAAGTGGAGGCCAAAGAGATTTCCATACGGTGGGATTTATTATTTCCCTCTTATTTTTAAAGTTGTTCCATGAAGTGAGTTGAGCTCATGGAACATTATTCAGCCACAGGACAGCCCTGGAAAAACCTATCTTGGCCCTGTTGGGCCTTCTACTTTTAAAAGACTTTATTCACATGTCTAGACAGGTTAACTTGAAGTGAACCATCTTACTTCATAAGAACCAAGCTCTCAATCCATTCACATTTTTTATTACCCCACATATATCCTAAGGCTTAAAAGATTCAGGGAGGGAGGTCAACATTATTTTAAAATGATCCAGAGGCCTGGTGTGGTAAAAATTGCAAGTCAATATCTTTGACTGGAGATTGACTCCAAATCGCCAATTGAAATGTCTACGTGTTCGATCTCAGATTACCTTGGCTACTCATTTTCCTCTTCACTGTCCCTAGTTTGTCTCTTCAGCTAGGTTTTCGTTGAAGCCAAAATGATTTACGAGGCTTTTTGAATGTATAAACACGTTGCATGTTGGCCTCAGCAGAAGGGTCAAGGTTGGACTGAGGTTTCTCCTATGCAGCACTTACAACCGTGGAAAAAACAGGGTTTAAGGATCCTTTTGGAAGGAAGGGAGCGAGGACCACCTCATGTCCAGAGGGAGCACTGCTTGCTATTTGCAAGGGGTCTGCCTTCCAACGTTAATGAAGGATCCCTGGCTTCAGTGATAAACTTCAAGGGGCAGAGAACTTTGTCCGTTCTCATCACCGTGTTGATTATTACCAATGCTGAGACCAGTGCTGATAGCCTAATTTCACTTTATTTTATTTTTTTAAATAAATGTACTTATTTATTTATTGTTGGCTGCATTGGGTCTCCGTTGCTGCACGCAGGCTTTCTCTAGTTGTGTCGAGTGGGGGTTACTCTTTGTTGTGTTCTGGAGCACGGGCTGTAGGCACGCGGGCTTCACTAGCTGTGGCACGTGGGCTCAGCAGTTGTGGTGCACGGGCTTAGTTGCTTCGCGGCATGTGGGATCTTCCCAGACCAGGGCTCGAACCCATGTCCCCTGCATTGACAGGTGGATTCTTAACCACTGCGCCACCAGGGAAGTCACTTTATTTTTATTTATTTATTTATTTATGGCCATGCCACACGGCTTGCGGGATCTTAATTCACCGACCAGGGATCGAATCCACGCCCCCTGCAGTGGAAGTGCAGAGTCTTAACCACTGGACCTCCAGGGGAGTCCCCCATCATTTTTAAATAATTGAAAAAGATGAGAATAGCAAATAGAGGATTTGCTATTAGGTGAGGATAAATATTGTTTCCTGACATTTTATTTTAGTTATACATATATATATATTTAAAATTTATATACTCATATGTGTATATACATACGTATTCTGCATTGAGTTGTGATAGAAAATGTTTCTCTTTTAAGATGTGGCAAAATTTCTTAGGATGTAGCATGTGGCAAAATGTGTTCCACAGTCACTACTAATTTTGATGACCAAAAGACAATTACAAAATTCACAAACCGCAAGTGATTTTACAAAGACAGATGCATATGCACATACACACGTGAACACACACACACACATACACAAATGCGCACACACAGAGTTAACTGCTTTCCCCCAAAGCAACACACAGACTTGGCATCTTACATTGGAAATATGAGTAAAGCCCAGTTGAAACCAGTTTCTCCTCAGTTTTATAAATCCAAGGCAATCTAGGGAGTTAGAATAGGGATGTTCTGTCCTAGGGCAAAAAAAGGCTGGAGTCAATATTGGCATCTATTATTGGGATGTAAAAGACCATGGCTTGGTAAACTGCCATCTGAAGGGGGGCATTCTTGAGGCCCCTTCTGATCGTCCTGGAGCCAGAAAAAGGAATGGAGAGAAAGAGAAGGATTTTAGGGAAAACTGAGGGTATCAAACATTGCTGCCTTTAACAAACATGAACCTTGAGCAAGCTGTGGAAATAGATAATGAGGGACAAAGAAGAAAAGATCTCCTTGCATCCGTGGCATTGTTTCTGTAGATTTCTCGATGAGGCCTTTGAGCCAGGATCTGTCTGCCTAAAGCTACTGTGCTGGACCTTGTGAATGTGGCTAGCTGAAGTTGCTCATGCCATAATTAATCCGACAAGGTATCTACACTGAAAGAGGAGAAGAGATACTTAGCCTGGTCCAAAGGAGTATGTCAATGAATAATGGGATAAAGCTAATAGAAGGTAAAATTGGGCTGAATATCAAGGAAAAAAATTAACCTAACACATAGGTCTATTAAATAGTGGCATGGTCTCTCCAGGGGAACGGTGGCAGGGCCAGTGGTGCTGGAATCATTTACAAGTCGCTGTTGAAAGCCCCTGAGAATATGCTGTGGGGAACAGGACTGAGTTGACAGGAGTGGACAAGATGACCTCAAAGGTTTTTCCATCTTTTGTGTGTACGATTTTGTGATCGTCTGCTCTTCACTGAAGCGTTCCAGCTACAGCTACTCTCTGGGGCTTGAAACATATGAAATAATTGTTAGTAAGAAATCCAGCGATGAAACATTTTTGAGGAACCATTCGTTCTTGGCCATCTTTTTCCATTCAAAACTGGGCTGGAGAGAAATGAACAGGATAAAGGAAACAAGAAATCAGAGGTTATTGTTCTCAAAGCTGGTATTATTATTTTAGTCTGTATTTATTCATTCAAAATATTTGATCAAATGCAAAACTATTCTTAAAGGTTGTTTGTATTTGAATATAAAGGCAGTTTCTTTGGGACTAGACCATACTAAATTTCTTATTTCTCAACAGGTTGTTTTAGTATTGTATAGAAAGAGCCTGTTTTAGGGGTTAACAGATGAAACGAATTCTTGGATAAGCAGCATTGTTCCATCTGCAACATGGTTAGAACTCTTGTACATTTGCATTTCTGTGTTTCAGAATTATTCACACAATAAATTACTCAGGATGTCAACCTTATGCTGAAACAGAAATGACCTACTTTGCGAGGATCTCATGTATTTTAAATTTAACCTTGTACCTTTTCTTCAGCTGGGAACAGGAGAAAGTGAGTGAAGAATGGTGAAGTCCTGGGCTTTGTAAGTATGATCACAAGGAAACCAAAATTAGCTAAAATAAACTGAGCTCTTACTATGTGCTAGATGTTGTTCTAAGGGTTTGATGTGCATTAACTCCTTTATTTTCTTACTGCAACCCAGGAGTTAGTTTCTCTTATTACAGTTGAGGAAACTGAGGCACAGAGAGGTTAAAAATCTTGCCCAAGTTCACAAAGCCAGTAAGAGGCAGGTCTAAGTTCAAAACCTGTACCCCTAACCATTATTATTTTACCACCTCTCCAAGTATAGTTTCATACTTCCTTTAAGAACAATATTGAGGGCAGAGATTTTGGTCTCTTTTTAGTCACTGATGAACCTCCAGAGCCTAGAACAGTCCCTGGCCCATAATAGGCGCTCAGTGCATTTTGGCTGGAAGAATGAATGGAAGTTGATATTGGCAGTTCTGAGTTTTTCAATGCTAAATTCGTCTTTTCCAAATTTGCTGATTAAGCGAAAAAGGCAACTCCTTATCTCTCTTCTGTTTATCTGAACAGTCTCTCAGCTTCAAAAGTTTTTCTTCTAAGTGCCTCCCCTGACTTCTTGGAATAGATTAGCTGCTCCTGAAACAGGGTCCTAAAGTATCCTGCATTTCCTTGACATGGCACTTTTCATACTTTATTGTCGTTATTTATTTAGTTGGCCATCTTCCTGGCTACACAGTAAGCTCTGCAATGGCAGGGCCTGTGTTTTGCTCACCACTGTAACTATAGACCCAGCACAGAACTGGGCACAGAGAGGTCTGTTTGTGGATAGTTGTTGAGAGAATGATTGAAAAAAGATATTCTTACTAACTTATTTTTCTACTTGTTATTTACACAGAACTTCTGCAAACTGTATTAGATATCTATTGCAGCATAACAAATTACCAAAATACTCAGTGGCTTAAACAATAATAAATATGTATTAACTCTTTTTTTTTTTTTTTTTAATTTTATTTATTATTTATTTATTTGTTTATTTATTTATTTTTGGCTGTGCTGGGTCTTCGGTTCGTGCGAGGGCTTTCTCTAGTTGCGGCAAGTGGGGGCCACTCTTCATCGCGGTGCGGGGACCGCTCTTCATCGCGGTGCGCGGGCCTTTCACTATCGCGGCCCCTCCCGTTGCGGGGCACAGGCTCCAGACGCGCAGGCTCAGCAGCTGTGGCTCACGGGCCCAGCTGCTCCGCGGCATGTGGGATCTTCCCAGACCAGGGCTCGAACCCGTGTCTCCTGCATTAGCAGGCAGATTCTCAACCACTGCGCCACCAGGGAAGCCCTATGTATTAACTCTTATAACTTCTGTGGGTCAGAAATTCAGGAATGACTTAGCTGGGTGGCTCTGACTCAAGGTCTTTCATGAGGTCGGAGTCAGATGTCAGCTAGGGCTGCAGTTATCTGAAGGCTTGACTGAGGCTAGAGGATCCACTTCCAGGATGACTCCCTTACTACTCTCTTGTTGGAAGGCCTCAGCTACTTTTCACATGGGCCTCTCCATAGGACCGCTTCAGTGTCTCAATGATGTGGCAGCTGGCTTTCCCCAGAATGAGTGGTATAAGAGAACATGGTGAATGCCGCAGTAAGGCTGACAGCGAGTTCCCTAAGATTAAACTCAGTACTTAAATCCAAATTTATTCCCCTCTAAGTGTTCTTTCCAACATATCATAGCTATATGATTAACTAAATAAATTACATGTAGCTCTTAGAAAACTCAAGATATAAAAATCTAAATACCAAATTAGAAGTATTGCTTGCATTATAAAAGCATTCACCATACCACAGGATTATTTAAATGGCATATTCAAAATGACTCAATTTATCAAAGATGAGTTTTAATGTGACTTTTGGGGATGCGTTTGTTAGGTAATGAGAAATATAATTTTAAAATGTGTGTTGGAAGCACTCAATTGTATTAGATTGTGAATTTCTTGAAGGCAGGGATAGAGTCAGGTGTATCTTCAGTACCAACCTTGGCACCCAGCCCAGAGGAAGCTTTCAACAAAAGTTTATTAAGTAGAGGAATGGTTATGGCAAAATATCTGTAATTACAATTTCTTAAGAATCTTTTTTGTATATGAAGAGTTGACACATTATTTTAAAAATACATTTATTCTTATTTTATAGCTAAGAGTCCGATCCCTACTGAGCTTTATATTACTAGACTACCTAAAACTTATTTAGATATTAGTACTGGCCTGATGTAACATGTTGTGAAATTTTTTATCCCTTCTGAGTTTTGAGGTTGAAAAATTGACAGATGTTTAATGAAAACAAAGAAAAAGGTAAAAAGAAAAATCTCATCTAAAGAATGGATAAAAGATCTGTTTTCAGAACATGTAGGTAAATGGAATGGTGTTTATTATTAGACTCAATTAACCAACCAAACTATTATCCTAAATCTGAATAAAATCTTTTCCATTGGAAAAAAATACTGAAGAATTAAAGTTTAAAAAAAACGCATTGCACTCCAGTTGGTCAAAGACTTGAAGAGATTCTTGGCAGATTTTTCTTTTTTAATAGCCAGGGGGTCCAATGTTTTCTGATTTGAACACTTATTGCTGTTTGTAAAGACTTTGTAAGGGAAGGTGAACAGATGCTTCTTTGGAATGATTCCTTATCAAGTCTTGTCTGCAAAATAAGTAGATTATCATGTTTATGATAGTATGCCTGTTAGCATAAGCTCACAAAGGGATCAGATTATGGTAAGACATAGATAAAAGAGTTAAAGAAAGATGTTTGTTGAACAACTACAGTTAAGGATAGAAAGGTTAGCATTAGAATACTGATCACAGTGATAACCTGGTATGAATACTTTGCAACTTTATATAGTTTACCTTTGTGATGGTGGTAATGTAAGATGAGTTCTATTAGTCCTAGTTCAGATAGCGTAGATGTATATTTCCAAGTGTAAATTTCTCAGTTTTCTGCATGGATTTGGAGTTAGTCATTCTTCTGTTAAAATAGTTAACTGTTTAGGGCCTGAAAGGAGAAGCATCTGTTGATACAACAGGAATGGAAGTATGTGCCATGTGACATTCTACCCTTTCCTCACCCACAGCAGACATTTATCCTGGCACATTTTCTCCCTGAGTCACTGTTTGGGGTTTGCAAAGGCGCTGGAAATTGGCAAAATTAAAAGAGATCAAAATTATCACCCATGAGAGAGAACTGTATAACTAACAACAGATAGGAATTTGCCTTGATAAATCAATAACTTACTTGTTGGCTAAAGATAGTAAATTAGACTCATATAAGGAAAACATTTGCTCTTTTATGTAAGTTGTCATGGATTGCCATTAAATGTTTTAAATATAAGAGGAATATATAAGAATTAAAAATTTATTTTTAGTTAACATTTTTTTAGGCTAAGAACATTCAACAGATTGACTCCTGTTTTTATGCAAAATCTACCCATAAAATATATAGAAAATTAAAACTAGAAAGCACTGTTGAGACCACTTATTCCCACCTTCTTTCCACTTTATCATTGCCAAAAAGTAAGGCTCAGATTGGGGAGCTGATTCATATAAGTTCACAAAGCTCATAAATGATAGCAGTGGGGCTAGTGAAATTGCTGCAGTCTTTGTTGGCCATTCCATCCATATAGCACAACCTCTTTAGTGATGGCATAAAATAAGTAGATTTCACAATCTCTTCAACTCTAAGGTATGATGTTTCTTTCTAACCCCTCATGAACTCCCTGATAATACATATTTATTTGTTTATTTTCTGTCTCCACCTACTAGAATGTAAACTCCCTGAGGACTAGGTCTGTATCTGTTTTGTTCTCTACTATTTCCCTATTGTATCCTCCTCATTTATTGAGGATATAGTACATGTTCAAAAAACAGATGCTATTGAATAAATGAGGTGAGATGAGGCTCAGAATCTTTGCTAAATCTCATACTCCAGATAGCTGCCACCAATTGATTGCAGTTAGCTTTCTAGTAACCTGTGCTGGACAGACTCCAAGGTCACCCCCATGATCCTCTCCTCCTGGTGTTCACACCCTTATGTAATCAGTTCTCCCTTGAGAGAGGAAATGATCTGTGACTTGCTTCTACCAATAGAATGCAGCAAAGGTAAAAGAATGCGTGATTACATGCATGTGATTTTTATTACATAAGATTATAACACCGGTCTTGCTAAGAGACATTCCTTCTTGCTGGTTTTGAAGAAGCAAGTTGCCATGTTGTGAGCTGCCTATGAAGAGGGTCACTTGGCAAGGAACTGAGGGTGGCATGTAGATGACATCCAGCAAGAAACTAAGGCCTCAGTCCAGTAGTCTGCAAGGAACTGATTGTGGCCAGGAACCGCTTTCCTTCTCCAGTTAAGCCTCAGATGAGACCCCAGACCTGATAATACCTTGATTGCAGCCTTTATAGAGGACCAAGCAAAGCAGGCCCGGACTTCTGATTCATAGAACTGTGAGATAGTAAATGTGTGTTGTTTTAAGCTGCTGTTTGTTGTAATCTATCTAGCAATAAATAACTAACATAGCCACCCCTCATTTAGATGCATTTCTTTCATTTGGATATTTACAAAATAGAACTCTGAACCAGGTTTGGAGTACTCTAAATCCAACACCATAATCTAGGAGAAAATGAAGCTCTCTTTTGAACGTGAAAAGGCTTAGTTTCTGGTTTGGGCTCTGTTGAATTCACAGGGCCACAGATTCAGCTCTTTTATAATCTCCTGGTGTTTAATCATGGTTTATTCATAGAAGTAAGAGCTCTCTTTCCTTTACTTGTACTCACTTGGTTGCCAACATTCAAATAATTCACAAGATAAGCTGGGCATGAAGTCAGGGTGGGAGCATATCTGGGTATCTTTGTTTATTTCTAAAAATGGTTCTCTACATTTTGACTGTATTTCAAATCAGCCTGTAGGTGAGTAACCAAAGATGCCATTCTCTAAAAAGGTCCTTTCATTTAAAATGGTTTGTCTGTGTAGACTGTGTATGTTAGTAAAGGTTGATGAAGCCCCTTTAAAAAAATGGAGTCAAATAATTTGTTATGAGTCTAAATAATCTTAATTATTTTTATCACTGAATTTTGTGGGGTTGGCAATTTCTGTGTGCGGTGAAACTGTGCCTTTGCGTTTCAAAGCCAAATAGAAATAAAATAGACTGTGCGTAATTTTGCATTGTCCTTGTCCTACCTCTTTATTTCAAGAGTAATCAGAGATACCAGTATCTTTTACTTTACAAAATCGCTGCTGTTTAACAAAATTGGCTTTACATCAAATCTCATTTTTCCAACTGATTCCATAGATTATTACTTGGATATCCATAAAAAAGTCACCAAATAATGAGTTGAGGCTGTTATATGAGGACAATGTTAACGTGGTGGCCAGGTCTGCGGGCTCCTGGAACTGTATTGGGTGTGCTTTTGCAGTTACTTTAGAAATACAAGACACTATTTATCACCTCCTTTATCTGTACTTACTCGAGACCAGGGAACACATTTTACTTTGGATAATTGTCCGTTTTCTGTATTCAAAGCACTCAGAACTCAGCCCTTCTTAATATTCCTTTGTCAGGCTTATTTCCAGTGCCTAAGAGAGCTAGCCTGCAATACCTGATTTTACCATTAGGTGCTGCTCCTTAACATTCAACATGTAGTACAGTGATTCCCCTCCCCCCCGCCCCGCCCCAACTAATTTGAGGACACAAAAGCACCCCATACTTTAAAAAATTTTTGGTACATTTTTGCTTTAAGAAATATTGTTTCTTCCAAATAAATCGGAAGCCACAACCCTAACCTGAAAAATTTCCAAGTTTGACATTTAAGTTTTTGTAAAATAAATTAGTGAGCTATTCTAGGAATGCTATCAGGTTTCACTTTTACAGAATGCTTTTTTTTTTAAGTGCAAAAAGATCTTTCTTACAAGAAAATATATTAAATATATTCAAAATGAATAACTTGGGAACTATCTTTGAAATAATTTTTTTTTATTGTTTAAATGTTTAGTCTCTTTTTTCTGAGTAAGCTAGAAATTACCTAGATATTTTGATTTCACTGGCAACTGCATAAATTTTGCAGGTGTAATTGAATTTTTTGAAAGAAGTGAAAATATGCTTTTCTGTTTTTTTAAAAAGGTAGTAGAAAGAATTCCAAAGAAGAAAGAACTTTTACTGAAAGAGTGGCATGTCTCATCTTTGTACTTCTGCAATAGACTAGGGATTAACAGTTGTGGCAGCAGCAGCTATTTTTTGTGGGGGAGGGGGGTACATACATAATTGATCTGAGGCAATAATTCAATGTTGAAATGGTCTCATGTTCCATGAAAACTTGAAGTAGGATGTCAAAATACCTCAGATACAATTTTTTGTGACAGTAAGCAGCCAGCAGCCCTCAGCAGAAGCTCTGGGACTTATGGGTTAACTCTGGGTGTTCTGTTAAGGCTACTAGCCCATCTATATCAGTTCCTGGAAAGCTACCTGGGAGAGGGAAGATAAGAGTTAAATCTGGCGTATGGGAGACAGGTATAATAAAAATAATAAAAACCACAGAACTCACCATATTTCAACATAGAGTCTTACATTCAGGTAAGAAGTTATCTTTATGGGAGGGTTTTCCCCTTTTATTCTTTACTTTTTTTTTTTTTTTCTTTGCAAAAAAATATTTGCTGATTTTGGAAAATTGTTTCCTGTGAATGAAACTCTTCACTTTAGGGGTGATATGTTGTGACTTATGAGAATTTGAAATACCTGTTATGGATCAGCTTTCACTTAGCAAGGGCTGTATTTGTCAGGTGATGACTGAAGTTGTAAATCAGTATTCTTAGATCTGGAATTTCCTATAGTGAAGCAAATAGCTGCAAACCTCAGCTTTAAGAATAAAATAAAATGAAACAAGCAGTAATAATAATAAAAAAAAAACCTTGACAGGCAAATTTGGTGTTTCACGTTGTGCATTTCTTTTCAGTCTCTCAAACTTTCTGAACACTATAATTTGTGCTGCTGCATCACTATCATCAGAGATACGGGACTTTATTAGCTCTTCTCTTCTAGGAATGCCCCCCCCCCCCTTTTTTTTAAGAGAAAGGAATGCATAAAAATTCAGCCACTTGAATCTGTGAGCAATCACTCTTCTAGCAAAAGTCTTGTATTTCTTTAGTATGAGAAAGAAAAGAAGGAAGGAAGACTATAAAGAAAGGAAGGAATAGTGGAAGGGAAGGAAGAAGAGAGGGAAAGAAGAGGAAAGAGAGGAAGAGAAAGAAAACTTGGGACACATTTTCTTTTGAAAAAGTACGGCACTGAGGTGACAATATTGTGCCATGAGGCTGAGGTGATTTCTGAGACCTTCCCTTCCAAGTTCAACCACATTCCCTTCCAAGTTTAACGACTCTTATAAATAAATAGCTCACATTCAGAGCACAGTGTTAGTAAACAACAGTTCCTTTACTGTCTGTGGAGAAAACTTTGTCCTTGTGTAGATCAGGACTGAATGGTCGTCTTAATTTTAGTTCAGATGTTTTTAAACATTTGAAAGGAATTAAGATGAGATCAGATGAGAGGTGATAGAGAAGTGGCTTTAACAGTCTGTGGGGCTGGAGTCATGGGTTATTAATGGCCTAAGCTTATCATTTAGTCACAAGTCTGAAGTCCGTGTCTACTTTTGCTCTCCTGAGGCTGAGATCCACTCATAAGACAGCCGTCCAGAACACGGAGGAGAGCTGAAGTGGTAAAGGAGGAACTTCCAGTAGGTGGTGGAGAGTTTTGCATTGGCTGCTCCTCTGTATTAATAATCAGTTTGTCTCTAAATCCAAAGATGTGCTCATCAGTTTTTCAAAAGCAAAATGGGATGGCCATGCCATTTAGCCAGAGGATATGAAGCCGAGTTGGACTTCTCTCCTTACCTGGACCACCTTTCAGTTCTGAGTACCTAGATGTTCTCTCTTTCTGTTATGTTTACTACCATCTTGTCATCTCAGTATTCACTCTTTTGTTATCCTTCCTACTTGATCTCTCTTCTCCTGAATCATAGATGGGGGAACTAAGGGTGTGGGTAGATAAGAGTGAATGGGTCCATGGGGCTTCCATGGTACCATATTTAGAAGTGCCTGGAGGTCAGGAAGGCGACCCTGGCCTTGCTCTGTAAGAACTTGAGCCCACCGTCAGCCAGGGTGCCTGCCTTGTGCCCAGAAAGGGGCCTGAAACTAGCTCACCAGCTTTCATTGAAGACTGTGGGACAGAAGGGGCAGTGAATTAGCGGGAGAGATTGGGAGCTGGGATGGAGGAAGATGATTCTGCTTTGAAGCGCTTTAGTCCTGCTCTGCACAGGGTGCTATCTGGGTCTGGGGTTCTTGTAATTGCTTGACATTCCTGATGGGGTTCGTGGCCTATTGGCAATTTATCCAGATGTAGAAAAGGATTCTCCTAAGTTAGAAAAAAAAAAAGCCCTGCCTGATCTTAAAAACCAAAACCAAAACACACCTCTGCTTTGCTCCTCCTTGTGACACAGAAAGGGGATGGTGAGTGATGAAATGGAGGAGAGTGGTAATGCAACCATTCTCAAGTGGTGTTTTGAGAAGCCAGGGAGGAGGTACAGGGCCAGGCTGACAGATGCCATGTGCCGTTGTGTTGTGAGACCAGGAGACACCAAACACCTGATGTTGAAGAAGGGGCCTCCTGTTAGCTCCTCACAAGCAGTTTCCTCCTCCCCAGGCCTTTCCCTCAGGTGGCCTCACATTTCATCTGGTCCCTGCAGGAATTCGTCTGGTTTTCAGGTCCTTTCTGTGGGGTTGCTGGGTAACATTCTGGGGACATGGCTTTGTCAG
Organism: Balaenoptera acutorostrata; assembly: GCF_949987535.1. Taxonomy (NCBI): domain Eukaryota; kingdom Metazoa; phylum Chordata; class Mammalia; order Artiodactyla; family Balaenopteridae; genus Balaenoptera; species Balaenoptera acutorostrata. The sequence continues at coordinate 42,830,723 of NC_080075.1, forward strand.
TGAGAACCATTTGGCAAAAGGATGGAGAGTGGGAATGCAGAAGGTCACCCTCTCCCAGGGTTCGGTCTGGCCACAGCCCCACATTGGTTGTAACTTTTTATTCTTTTTTTTTTTTAAAAAAAGATTTATTTATTATTTATTTATTTATCTTATTTATTTTTGGCTGTGCAGGGTCTTAGTTGCGGCACGCGGGATCTTTGTTGAGGCATGTGAGATCTTTCGTTGCGGCACGCGGGCTTCTCTCTAGTTGTGGCATGCGGGCTTCTCTCTAGTTGTGGTGTGTGGGTTTTCTCTTCTCTAGTTGTGCACCGGCTCCAGGGCACGTGGGCTCTGTGGTGCACGGGTTCCAGGGTGTGTGGGCTCTGTAGTTTGCAGCACGCAGCCTCTTTAGTTGAGGTGCGCGAGCTCAGTAGTTGTGGCACGCAGGCTTAGTTACCCGCGGCATGTGAGATCTTAGTTCCCTGAACAGGGATTGAACCCGCATCCCCTGCATTGTAAGGTGGATTCTTTACCACTGGACCACCAGGGAAGTCCCAGTAACTTTTTATTCTTGAGAGCACAGGGCAAGGAAACAGGGCACAGGGGAGCCGGGAGAGAGACTCCCTTTGTTGTCCCAGCTTAGATTTCCATGATTTGAGAAGAGGAAAGCTGAGTAATAACAAGGGCTAACTCCCAACCACAGAGACTTCCTCTTATCCTAGAGCAGCAGTTCTGGAATTTTAGCACATGTCCAAATCTCCTAGAGTGTTTGTTTAGACTCAGATTTCTGGGCCCCACTCCCAGAGTTTCTGATTCAGTAGGTCTGAGGTGGGCCTGAGAATTTGTGTCTCTAACAAGCTCCCAGGTGATGCTGGTCCCGCAGGCCCGGGGACGGCGCTTGGAGACCCCCTGAAGCTCGGGGCGAGCCCTGGCCCACTGCCTGACTCCACATGTGACCTCTGTAGATAGCTGCGATCCCAGTGTGCTGTAGTATCTTCCCACATGTCTGCCTGCTTTTCCAAGTTCTGCGGTCCTCGAGGGAGTTTCTCTGTTTCTAGGGCAGAGCTTGGCAGGTCGAGAGTGTTAAGAACGATTTTGTTGAAGGGTGATTTTTGAGATGCTGTATCACAGGCTTTGATGTGTTTTAGAACCATAGAATGTTATGGGAATTTAGAGCTGACCCAATCCAACCAAGTTGTTCTCCAAACAGAGAAACTGAAGTTCAGAAAGACCCAGGTCACAAGATTACACAAGATTGCCCAGGATCACACAGCTAGCCAGTTGTATACTTCAATTAAGTGCCCTAATTATTTCCAAGGTTTATTGAGCAGTTGTTCACCATGTGCTGGAAACCTGGCTAAACACTGTAAGTTCTCATTTAGTTCTTTGTAGGATCTCCCTGTATTATCATTTAATTCTCAGAGTAACCCTATGAGTCAGTACAATTATTGTACTCATTTTGCAGGTATGAAAACTGAGGCTCTGATACGTAAATAAATTGCCTCAGTCACATGGTAAGTGAGGAGCCAGGCAGTGTGGCCAGAGGATGAGCTATTAACCATTACGCTATTCTGCCTGACGTGTTGTTGGTGCTCAATGAATGCTGAAGTTCTGACAAGTTTAGTTTCCCTACCTGTGACATGGGGAATCACTTCTTGCATATATTTTTGAAGGCCAAAATGAGAAATACGTATTAAAGCCCTTTGAGACTGTGAAGGGCTGGATGATGCCATCGGAAGAATGGATTTGTTGTCTTCAAAGTGTTTTCACAGACACTGTGCTTCTGCGGGTGCTTTCCCCTCCAGCTGAAATGCTCTGCCATGTTACCTCCATAGCTGGCCAGGTCTTGCTCTTACAGAGTCTTGAGCACCCTCCTTAATACACCTGTGTTCTGTGTACATGTATTTTCTTTTTCTTCTTTTTTTAAATCTCACTCAGATTTTGTTGCTTCACATTGTAACGTGTTGGCTCACACACCTGTATGTAGTCTGTACTGAGTTGTCAGGCAGGGACCCTACTCCCTACTGTACCCATGTCTGTACTCCCAGGAGTATCATGTGGAGGGACCCTCAGTGCTGGCTGAATTGGATGTGCACATGCAGCATTATCAGAACCTGGATAGGTGAGCTGGGCAGGTATTACAATTCCCGGACCAGACAGTAAGAGGGCTGAGCCAGGCTTAGCCTTGGGGTAGCCCACGCTCCCACAGTGAGTTCCTGGTAGAACTTCACCAAGAACCCAGTCTTCTGTGCTTCTGTTCACATCATCTCCCCATGAGTGGGTCAGTGGGATGGAAAATTAGGACCATCCTTTCCTTGCAGTTGCCTCCAGGTCCTCCTAATTTTTGGCTGACCAACCATGAGTTATTCTTTCTCAGATATCCAGGTCCTTCCAAAATGATCAGGAAACTTCTTGAGACTGCCCAGCTTCTGGTCTCTGAGATTTGGGAAAACCGTGCCTCTGATGGGGTAGAGACTTCCTGGAAGAGGAGAAGGAGGAGGAGGGTAAGGAGGAGGAGGGTGAGGAGGGGGAGGGGAGGAGGAGTGTAGTCTCACAGAATCTCAAGTTTTGTGGGCCCCTCAACCAGAGCCGGGCTTTGAATGAGGGGCAGGAAGATCTTGCTGTTGTCCCTTCCTCCCTACAGACACACACATACACACACACACACATACACACAAAATAAGTATATATATGTACACCAGATATCTGTATCTATATTTATATATCTCTATGTATCTATATATGTCTATATCTATATATCTATACTTATATCTATATCTATATACACACGTATGTTATGGCTGCCTTGGGACTGACTGAATTTTCCTCCCTCCTCAGCTGAGCTCCCTTTGGGAACATGGCCTTGGTGGTAATTTTGGGTGTTTGAATCAGTCTATGTCATCCCACACCAGAGGCTTTTTTCTTTCTCTTGGTTGTTACTGCCAGCTCTCTTTGGTCTGCTCTGTTCTGTATTCTCAGTTAGGGATAAAATATGGTTTATCCTCGCTGGCTTGGAGGGAATGATTCACTAGAGGTTGAACCCTTCAGGAATAGTATACTGATGCAGGAATTAAGATGAGTTGGGTCCACCTCGGCATACCCTGCATATTTCACAGACAGGGTGGAGCCAGCCCGTCATGCACACACCAGCCTCCTGGAGAGCTTTATGAGGGCGACTCCCCTCCCCTGTTCAACGCAGGGCGTGCTTTTGCTCACTTCAGTGAACGTGGATGCCAGGAGCAGAGACCAGTTTGAATGTGAGCCAAGGGGCTACTTTGGCCCTGGCCACCCTAGGACATCAGGGCGGATCCAGGGGCAGCTCCTGAGACCCAGGTGAAGGCCTGCAAGGAAGGTGCACAGAGCCTCCAGGCCTTGGCCTGCCCTGTAGAGAATTTCCTTTCTCGTCTCCTCCTCTCTGCCTATCCACATCCTGCTTTCTCTGGGTCCAGTTCTACACCCCAGTTCTGCTGAGAAGCCCCTGTCTTGCCAGGGGAGCATTGGTCATGTTGTCCGGTGGATCTCATGGCCACGCACTTGAGGATGCATGGGGCATTGTCACAGGCACGCCCACATCAGGCAGTGAACAGTTGGCGTCAGACTGGTGCGGGTAGGCCTAGGACCAGGGCCTGGAATGATGGGAGGCTCCTCCACTGTCGCGAGAAGGAGCGTTTTAATTTCAGGCTCCTCATCTCTCAAATGGATGCAATTAGTCTGCTTTCCCCTGGGGAAGGAGCAAGAAGGGTCTGAGGAAGAGCAGTAACGTCCTTTTAGGACACTTCGGAAACCACAGGACTCAGTCTTGAGGAGTCTCCTAAATAATACAGATACAGAGTTCTGTGCTTTTCTAGGCACATGAACTCTAAATCCCCTAACTTTTCTCTCACTCTCAAGAGCATGTTGGGATGGAAGTGACAGTGACCTTATCATGGGGGAAATCTTGAATCGCTTCTCAATTATTAAAACAAAATAAATTATTTTCAAACCATAAATTGTTATGGGAACAATTTGCCTGTGACTTAGGTCATATCTGTTAGAGACACACGGTTGCTTTCCAACACAGTTGAACTGTGCTTCTGACATACACAGTCTACCTTTGATAATAGACAGTCCTATACTGTTCACCGTTTGGGGTTTGAGTGTTACCTCCCTAACAATATTGTAGGACAGTGGTGTTAGGGCTGGAAGGAATATTAAAGTCATCTAGTTCAATCCCCTTATTTAATGGATGAGGAAAGTGTTCAGAGAGGTAGGTCATTCACTCAAGGTCACACAGTGAATTACGAGCTGGTAATGGAATCTGGTCTTTCAACTCTTAGTCTAGTGCTCTTTCCCCTTTGTGATGCCATCTGTGTCATTGTGGCATGTTGGCCATATATCCTGTTCATAAAAGGACCCAGGGAAGCAGATACCAAACCTCACCTGGGCGCCATGTCCATAAATGAAAGAATGAATTAAAAATAGGGATGAAGTCTCCTTGAGAGTTCTACCATATTGCCCATTCCTTCCTTAATATAGCTGACATTTCCACCACAGCCTTCTTTATATTTGAGAATATTTGAAAGCAACTCAACTGTCCAAAAGGGAGATTGGTAAAGTAAATTATGGCACATGCCCAGAATGCATTATCTTTTAGTTATTTAAATGATGCTGTAGAATAATAGCTATCAACATGGAGAAATACAGTAGAATGTTATGTGTAAAGCAGCAGAATACTTATGTATATAGGAGTATAACCTTAGTTTGGAAAAAAAAAATTCATGTGCACAAAAAAGGGATACCAAAATGTTAACAATTGTTATATCTGGATATTGGATTATGGAGTGATCTTTACCTTCTTCTTTTCTATATTTCCAGTTTTTTTTCCAATGAGATTTATTACTTTTATGTCAGGGAGAAACAAAAGATATTATTTTAAAAAAAGAAGTCTGGGGCTTCCCTGGTGGCGCAGTGGTTAAGAACCCGCCTGCCAATGCAGGGGACATGGATTTGAGCCCTGGTCCAGGAAGATCCCACATGCCGTGGAGCAACTAAGCCCGTGAGCCACAACTACTGAGCCTGCGCTCTAGAGCCCGTGTGCCACAACTACTGAACCCATGTGCCACAACTACTGAAGCCTGTGAGCCTAGAGCCCATGCTCTGCAACAAGAGAAGCCACCGTAATGAGAAGCCTGCACACCGCAATGAAGAGTAGCCCCTGCTCGCCGCAACTAGAGAAAGCCCGCGCACAGCAGTGAAGACCCAATGCAGCCAAAAAAAAAAAAAAAAAAGTCTGCATTAAGAAGATTTATATACAGTCCTCCCAAAAAGCCTCGTGGGAATGCATGCTATCTTACAATACAAATTCAGATCTAAATGTGGCTTGTCAAACTGGCTCCTGGCAACAGGACCTCTGGTGAAAGGCTAGGAAAGGTGAATTCAGAATTTGAATTTTCTTTCCTTTATTGGTTCCGGGCCAGAATCATTTGATCTCTCTCTGTTCTCAGTCTTATGGACTCTCTTATGGGTATAATCCTTCTGCCTTTCCTGAGGAAGGGGAGGGAGATCTATGTGGGAAGGAGCTGTACGTACTTATAAGCACCTTGAAAGTCTTAAATCCTTGGCCATAAAGAGGCCAAAGTGAGTGGGTGGTAATGACAGAAGGGACCCACAGAAACTCAGCTCAGGCTTCCGGAATGTGAAGGAAAGACAAGACTGGCTCCTGCTGCTCAGGATTCTCCTGCTGTGTTGGAAGTGAGGCGTGGAAATCCTCTCAGCCGGTATTCGGCAAATTTGCACGGAATAATCCTTAGCTGAACCGGCTTCTCCTTCAAAAACTGATCAGGCGACTTTGGGCGAGGCTGAGGTTTCTGTCACCACGGCCTTTAACCCTGCAGATCCTTCCCAGAGACAGTATTTGCTACTGGGGCTCACATTGGCCTTCCTCAGAGAAAGAGTATTTGGATGCCCCTTTGCCTGCACTCACAGATGAACAAGAGAGCCTGAGAGCCCTGGATGGTGGGTCCATGCGGACCACAAATCAGTCGATGGATTCTTCTCCCTGCCCCTCAGGGCCACCTGAGAAATGTGCAAATATTTTGTCTTGCAACCAGAAAAACTGCCAAATCGAGGGCAGGAGGAGGAGGGACCTCCTTCCCACCAACCCAATGATGTGAAGGCACAAGCCTTTCTTTTCTCTAGGGTGGCTCCGACCGGACTCTGAGCACTGGCCCCCGCAGACTTCGACCTGCTCTGGGAGGGTTTGAAAGGCTAATCCGCTCATTCCTATTCCAGACAGTCACAGATTAGAGCCGCTGGTTGATACAATCTACACCATGGAAAAGAGCAACGTGATTGCAATTGGTTTTACAGGCTCCTTGGTGCCAACGATGAGGCTTTCTCTGTTGCAGCTCGGAGCTGACCACCAGGATGACCTGGGCAGCCAGCCTCTGGGATGAATCTTTGACCTTTAGCTGATTGACTTCCTCTGCAGCCTAGACATTGGTAGAAGTCTTGAAGGTGAGCAGGGCGCGTCCTTCTGGACTGCGTGTGACCTCCTGCTTTAATCACTGTTGCTCTTGATCCTACTGCCCCGGGGAATCTGAAATGAGTCTTGCAAATGGAGCTAATGACGAGTCTCGAAAGCCTTTGCTGGTGACATCTTGTCGACTTTCAAGGCTCAGCTCAGATACTGCTTTCACTGTGAAGCCCTCTCTCATCCTCCCTTCCCCACTCTTTCCTGTCTCCCTAGAGTATGTTTCAGACCTTGAGTTAGCCCTCATTCCATTCTGCTGTGCATTTCAGTTAATTGCCTGCCTGTCTGTCTGCACCCCTAAGCTGTAAACTCTGCAGCACTCTTCACTGTGCTGGCCTGGTGTAGGTGCCCATTAAATACCTGGTGGTTTGAAATAAAAGGACGGGGCTCCGTGGTAATGGGGCACTCCAACTTTGCCAATTGCTTTGACCATTCCTGGCCCCACACTAAGTTTATTTTCTGCTCCTTAATACCTAGCCTGGTATGGGAAGCTGAGGCAGTCCATTGATTAAACAATAAATGAGAAGTCAGCAAGAGAAATGTCATGGCCCCCAACTTCGAGGGACTTGTAATGGAGCTACTAAGAAAACATTACCCACCTGGAGCAACTAAGAACCATGGCTGCTGGACGGTGCTAGAAGTTACGGGTGAGGTCACAGGGACTATCAGAGAGGTCTTTCTGGAGGAGGGAGAATTTCCCTTAGTGCCTTAACAATGGGAAGGATTCTGACGAACCCATCTATTCTAAGCAGGTGGAGGAAAGAACTTGGAATTTGTGTCAGAAGATTTGTTTTTTTTCTAAAACTGACCTGCTCTAGGCCATGGACAAGCCACCCAACCTCTCCAGCCTCATATTTTTAAAAATGGGAATCCTGAAAAAAGTCTGCTTGGCTTTCCTTATGGAATGCTGATGACATAAAGGATGTGAAACCTCTTGCAAATGGTAAAATCATGTATAAATATTACTTCTTAACACTCCCCTTATCTGTAGGGAGGATGCATGATCTGCTTCCATGATTGCAAAGGCAGTTTACTCCATTTCTTAGGGCTGTTGGTTGTCTGATTTCCTTTGACATCCTTTGACCTACTCTGATTTTTGCATGAACTTCAGCTATGTACATTATGCTTTTTTCAATGCATTCTAGTGCTTTAAAACCTGTTTTTAAATCCAGAATTATCAATATATTTTACATCATTGCACAATACCACACACTTAGGTTTCAGTTTATACATATGCACACAGGTACATGTCAAAAGCAAAGTTTTCATAAAAGCAAATGCCCTTGCTGTTTACAATATACTGATCTTTCCTTTCCATTTCTTTTCTATCCAACCATTTCAATAAAAAATTCTGGTTGCAACCTAATAACTTGATTTCACATCTTACTGCCCGCATAGATTTAAAAACCCTATTCTGAAGTGCGCAAAGAACCATCTCAGAAAACAAGATATGTGGAGCAGCAAACTAGAGAAGATCTCCAATGAGAGCTAAATTCAATTCAGATTATGAAATCCATAGTTTAGAGGAGGAAGATAAGAGGTTCAAGTCAGTGTCTCAGGTTTTCCTGGAGGAGGTAAGAATGAATCTGGGCCTTCAGCAACTGGGACACAGTAGATGGTGAATAAAATAAGAGAATTAAGAGTTGATGGGTAAGAAAGGCAAGTAAAGGCATGATAGGCTGGCTGTGGCAAGAAGAATCAGTGTTTTTGTTTGTAGGACAGCACAGAGTTACAGGAATTGTGGTGAGCAGTTTTGGGAAATCTGGTTTGTTAGGTAGTAGGACCAGGTGATAGAAGGATTTGAGTGCCAGACTGAGACCAATAAAATTGATATGGCAGTTTGGCTTGAATGTGGTAGGACATGGGATGCCTTTGGTGGTCCTTGAATAAGAGAGTGACTGGTTGAAAGCAGTATTTTGGGAGGGATAATCAGGCAGCAGTAATTAGGTTCAACATTTCTTCTGGTCAGAGGGATGTGGCTTTTATTTTCTGGGTAGATTATGCAAGTTTGGGGCCAGAGCTGAATTGCTCAGGGGGTTAGGGAGATAGAGAGCTGCCACCTGAATTATCCCTTTCCACTTTCCTTCTGACTGGCACATGGTCTCTCTCCTAAGTAATGGCGAACTCTTGTTTGCTTGCTTGTTTTAAAGGAGCACTGAATGATTAGCCACCTAAGTTTATACCAAATTATTAACCTTCTCAGGGTGCCCAGACATGTGATCTGACCTTGAAAGCCTCAACAAGCATCAGTTTTTCCCTTTCTCTGAAGTAGGAAGACTCCATTGTTACTCCATTGGCTTAGCAATAAGGCTAGATGTCCCTGAGAAGGCTTCAGTTTGTCACGTGAAGAACCAGGAGATATAGTTAAAGTGAGAAGGTATATGTTGCTGAGGGAGGAAGAGGACGGATGAGAAAAGAGATCTGAACTTGAGGGAATTGGCACACTTACCACTGGTCTCACCTTGTGCAGTGATAGAATAAGCTAATTTGGAGTCTGAGTCTCTTAACTTTATAGCCTTGATTTACGTCTGATCTTACTCAAATGTTGCTGTTCTCTAGGACTGATTGTGGGAAGTTGAGCTAAAAGGCAAGATGGAGGAACACATAATTGGTAACTCATAAATAAAGTATCAAGAAGGGGCTCGTATTAGCTTCAAGCTTATTTACAGCCTCCCTTGGTGGGACGTGACATAACAAACCCAAGCATCAGAGGCTGGGATAATGAGGGGAACGACCAAGGGCTGGAACAGAGCGTCCTGCTCCTTGTATTCCTGTGTGGTGTGTGCTACACCGACAGAGAGAGGGAATTTTCTGATTGTCTCTACCATGCTGACCTTTAGCGTGTTTACTTTTCAGTCAGTTTGGGGAAGGCCTGTTTGAACTCTGCGGTATGAACAAGTTCACTCCTCCTCCACTTTCCTTTTTTTTTTTTTATCCCCTCTTGCCCGAAACGGTTTGCTGAGTGACAAATAAACACAAGTTGTTTTTACAGGTGTAAAACCAACAGATCAAATGCTGGCCTGTGCCTGGGCTTGTGAATGGGGACTGTGTTATGTTTGGAGAATACCACCGCATCATTTACACTTGCAAACCCTTTGTAATCTTAATCTCTTTGTTGCTTTTATGTTATACTGGCCCCCCAAGGTTAAAGAAAGAGATTTAGACCTTAAACACAAATCCAGCCTTCAAGCTCTGGAATTATCTTTGCCTTTAAATGCCGCTGATCAATGCCCATTCCTTTTGAAAATAAAACCCTTTTGAACCTTGAAAGCCTTCCACTGTTGAGCTATGCCTAAGTGCCACATGGGGGAATGGGCAGCAAAGAGCCCATTTTTCCCTTAGTGCTTGCATTAGGGGTCCCAGAGTTCAGTCCAACGCAATCAATTTAATTGGCGCTAGCTCTGGTGACAAATTATGCTGGTTTACACTCCAGTGTAGCAGAGATTCCTCAAACGCTGGGGAAGAAGGGAGATACACTTCTTGGTCTCTACTTAAAGAGGGCAACAGTATTGGAAAAGGAGCACATTTAATTTATCACTGTCAGAGCAGGTGCAAAGTTTAATTCTAACTAAAAGCATTAAACAATTAACCCAGACAGTCAGGCCTTCTGAAAATGCTCAGTAGCAGGGAACACACGGACCAGATTACCAATGGAAACGTTGATGCTTCTCTTTTATTCCACTGAATATCTTCTTGCACTTTTTTTTTAAACAAAGGAAAGTCCCAGAAAATACAATAACTTCTTAGGTCTTTTGGTTGATGTCTGAATTGAAAGGGCCAGAGAGGACACCGCCTTACGCTCAAAGATCAACAAATAGCTGTCCTTTGAGCCCTGGTTGATTAGCTGTAAGAGAAATAAGAAGTCACTTGAGTTTGAAGCTCTCGTAGGCTGATTGTCCCGCCTTTTTTATGGTGAAATATATTACCATGCAATATGTATTCCATTAATTTGAATTATTCTGCAGTATCTGAATCCTTGGAGGTTAGCTATTATTTCGGAGGGGTGGTAAACAAAAGGGAAGAACTAGGGGATGAATAGGATCCAGATAGCAATGAAATCCAGTTAGACATAGAGATGAACCTTGCTTCTCAGATACGTAATACATTTACTTTTTGTGGTTGTTGAGTTGACCAGAGAATCACTGCATTTTAGAGCTGTAAGGTCTTTGGAGAACTTTAAGGCTTAACCTGGAGAATTTTGCTGTGCAGTTGTTAAGGCCCAGCCAGAGAGGGTAAGTTTCTGCTTCACATTATGTAGCTTCTGCAGCTATTCTGACTCCATGCAGGCAGCCCAGGAAAGACTCTGGGCTTTGGAGGCTGTCAGACCTATATTTGAATTGTGACTGTGCTTCATACTTGGCATTTTAGGCATCTGTAAGCACTGGATGATGATACCCCCCCTAGTAAGGTAATATCAATATATATAATGCACACATCCCAGTACACGGAATCTATAGCCCTTGTCATGTGTTGGTTTCCTACCTCTCTTCCTTCAGGTGCTCAGATTAAAAGAAGGGCTATGGATAAAGTACCCAGTCCAGGGTCTGGCACTGGCAGTTTATTTTCAACTCTTTAATCAACCAGGAAAAAATAGTTTACCTTATGATTCTAACACTTTGGAAGTTTAGAAGCATTATCGTTTTCTGGATTCATTTATTAATTCAAACCTGTGTTCCTGAGAGAAGAGGTTAAAATTGAGTTTGTTAAAAAAAAAAGTGTGGCTAGAAGACGTTTGGACTGCATGAGCCTTAGAGATGGTAGACCACCTTCCTCACTTACAGATGAGGAAACATAGGCCAAGAATGGTTAAATACATGACCAGGGACACAGCTGGTTACCATTGGTCAGCCTGTCTGGTGATCTGAAGATCACACCCCTGACTTGGCCTTACAGAACTCTCTGGCTCCGTTGAACACACTTTGAAACCACAGGGGCCTGTTCTGAAATTGTCACAAGGGTAATCTGCTGTTAGGTAAGCTACCAGATTGCTGTATAGGAGAAAGTTATGGTGCTGATTTAGCATATTGTATAAGTTAACTACTTTAAACATGAGATTATTCTGCTTTTGTTTTAAATATAATACAGCATTAGAAAAAAATTTGAGGAGAAACAAACCAACCAACTATGCAACATTCCGTTTCTTGCCCCAGCATCAAACTCTGAGCACAAGTTTCATTTGAGGGGGCTGGCACAGTCCCATGGTTGGAAGGGAGTCAGTGTCTGGGTCTTGATTCCACAATTCATGCATCAGTTTCTATTTTGTGGGACGATCCCTGGTGCCTTTTCTTAGTTAGCTAGTGCTGACTTGAGTGTTTGCATCAAAGGCATCTGAGAAGCGTAGGATCCTTCCAGAAACAAGCTCTCTTCACCTAACATAAGGGGAAGGTGTTTATTGACTGCCTACTGCATACATGATTTCATTTAATCCTCACAACAACTTTGTGATGTAGATACTGTTTTCTCTACTTCAGAGATAGAAACTAGGGAGACGTAATGCCCACTGCGGAAAGGAGGAGCCAGGATTTGAACCTAATTTTACCCAAAGCCCATGCTCTTTGTGATCCACATGATGCTGTTCAGTAGTTATGGCCTCATTAGACTTACGTTACCAAAATGGCATGTGACCAAAATCTCAGGAATCACAAAAACAGAAACTGCTCATGGGGTGTGTGGGGCCATCAGTTGCTGATGTTTTTCTTTGAGTTCTGTGGTCTGTTAAGATTTTTTTCTTTCCAAGTCTGTTTGTTTTCATGATATGACACATTTTTATTACTCAGAAAATGTTCAAAAGGGCCCTCCATGCTGTGATTACATGTTGCTCCCCAGAAAGAAACATCCAGCTGGGATTTTTTTCCCATGGGTTTTGTTAACTTTTGGAAGCCCAGCGGCCATCTCTTTGTAACACTCAGCGTTGTGAGCTTTGGAGGGCTGGAGACTAATGGACATCTTTTAAGAAAACACAACCTGATGTAACACCTGTTCACCCTGCAGAGTTTTAAAGAGAGGAGAATAAAACGATGATGTGGGCACTCATTCTTTTCTCTTTCTCATCGAGGAGAAGATGAAGTGAGGCCCCAACAATGGTTCAGTTGAGGTCTAGGGCAGACAGGCCTTCCAACAGTGGCCGAGAATTGTGTAATTCAAATTATTAATCCAACTCCCGAAGCTCTCATATATTATATCTGATTGCAAAATAAGGGATCTTACATGCATATGTCTTTCTCATATCTTATTTCTCCATTATTTGCTTTACTCATTCATCTAGATTTAATTGCCATTTCACAGAAGTCTCTGTGAAATGTGGTTAAATTGCCTATTGCCAGTATAATTTTAGGAGTCTTATATAACTTAATGGTATTAACGAAAGCTGCCCTTCTCTTGTGGTCCCTTTGTTTTGCTCCTCACTGAGACTCTTTGTCTTCATCCATTCTGGTCCAGCCTGCCCTGGCAGCTGTTTCCTAGGAGAGCTCTTACATGAGGGTGGGGTAAGGGCCCAGGGGTCTCCTACAGCCATACTAGGAAAAGGTATGAGTGCAGTATAGAAAAAAATGGGGAAGGTCTAGTCTATCTTAGTTTGTGTTTTAATATTGCTAAATTCAAGGTATTTTAATCTTGATGGAAGAGAAGAAAATAATATGTTGTAAGGTTGTAGAATAATTTTTATCCAAATTTAGAATTATGTGTGTGTGTGTGTGTTTGTGTGTGATATGGGTATGCACATGTTTAAGTTCCCTCTTTATTGCCCTTATCTTTTAAAGCAAAACTAAAAAAAAAAAAAAAAAGAATCCCCAAGAAACAAAAAACAAAAATACAAATACCAAAATGCATTTCCTTATGGTAGGATAAACATTCAGCTGTGTCATTTGCAAGAACTCAATAACATAAACAAAAATAAACCAAGCAATTTTCATAGCGAGTTTTTGTGTTTAGTATATGGAGTATTTCTGGATTGTCATCAAGCCAGCATTTATGACCACTTTAGAGAAATAAAAATTTTAGTAACAGAAAATTATAACATCGTCCAGCTCTTGATGGGGGACAAGGGAGGAGAGGAGACTACAAATGATCTTAAAAAATAGAGATACAGTTTCTGAGGCACGTGAGGACAGAGTAGAGAGAAGGGGCTGCTGCCTTCTAGGGGTCTGAACCCAACGTCAATGGAGGATTCCTCGGTGTCCAGTCCAACTTTGAAGGGGGCTGGCTTTCTTTGGCAAACGAAGTGGCCCTCTAATTTTGTCTGAGAACATATCCTGCCCATCTGCAAAATGGAAATTCTCTTATTGTTCATGTCTCCGGAGCTAAGGACTAAGTCAAATCAGCCCAAGTTTTTATCATCTTAGAAATAAAGTCCATAAAGTTTATTTCAGGTCTCATATGGCATATAATTGCAAAAGTTCCTTATAGTTAAAAAGAAAAGAAAAGAATAGGAAAAAACCCTAAAACCTATTCAGTTTAACTCTGGGAAAACATTAAGACAGAATTAAAAGCATACTTTTCCTGATACCCGGAAGAGGAGTACAGTTCCTTTTCCTTTCACTATTGGGGTTCCTCTGCCCACTTGCCTTCCACATGTGTTTCGTTTCTTTTTTTTTTTTAAGTTGAAGTGTAGTTGATTGACAATATTCTGTTAGTTTCAGGTGTACAGCATAGTGATTTGTGATTTTTTTTGCAGATTATATTCCATTAGAGGTTATTTTGATACTGGTTATAATTCCCTGTGCTATATGGTAAATCCTTGTTGCTTCTCTATTTTATGTATGGTTATTTGGATCTGATAATCCCATACTCCTAATGTGTCCCTTCCCCCATCCCTCTTTTCAGTGTTCTGCCCCAAGTCAGCATTTGCCTCAAGCCAGCCTCTGGTTTTACCCTTTATCACCCACTCTGACTCTCTCCAAATCATCTAAACAGCTTAATGACCTTTCACTCCCGCAACCTCTCCAAAGTCTGGGCAGCATATTTTCTTTAGCGTTGAACCTCCCTGTTTGCCTCTGTTTCCCTTCAGGGCATTCAAATTCATCATTCACTCCCTTCCAGGTGGCAGTTTTCAAAGCGTGGTCTGAGAGTTGTTCTTTTCTAATGCTCATGTTTCCAACATGATAAGGCCTGTAATTTTGATTCTGGCAGGAATTAATAATCTCCTTGTTATATTCCTAATTAGTTTTTCATCAGAATCACTGTTAGGGTCTATTCATTCCTTTATTCTGTTGAGGCTTTCCTCCCCCTCAGGTGACAAGCCAGAGTTGGTGGCAGAGGTATTCCAAGGAGGTTTTTGCTCTATTAAAGGCTCCATGGACGTATCTTTCCCTCCATCCAATTAAGAATTTCCCCTACAACTATCCCAGTAGGATCTAGGTGTTTTGACAGAGCTCTCTGAATAACTCAACTTTTCAAGACCACTATACTGTCCTTCTCATTTGGATTCACTTCCTGGGTTCTAGGCTTTGGAAAACATCCACTTATCATGCAGATGGATTACAAAACTGTCTTAGGAAGTTTCTTTATCTACTTGCAAAACTAGTAACTACCGTGTAGCCTCAAAATTATTAAAATAGTGATAGAAAAACCATTTTGGCTTCAACCAAGAGAATTTTGACTCAAGACTTGCTTGTTTCTTGTCTCTGGTTAGGCAGTAGAATTAGTTGCCTTTGGTCCAGTCAAATTTGTAGTGACATATCCTTGTTGAAATAGGGTAGACTCATATTATTTTTGGTCTTGTCAATTCCAGATTCTTCTCCAAGAACCATTCCTTCTATCCAACCTCTTATTGTTTTTATTAACTCCTGCAAAGCTTAGGACTAGAAACTTGTAAAGGAATCCCAAGGAAAGGCCTCAGTTGGATGGAGAAGCTTACTTCTGTGGCCCATTACTGGTTTTTTTCTACTCTCTTTTGAGGCAAGCCTCCTAAAAGACAAAGAGAGCAGTTGTAGGTATGGTGATTACATATACTGGTCAGGCCTGGTCAGAGTGAGAATCTGAAAGACTTGCAAGTTCTTAATGCTTGGAATTAGAGCTCAGGAATTTCTGATAGTTTGTGGGAACTGCAGCTCTCCCTCCTTGTAATTATGGGGCAGTAATTCTTTGGGTAGAGGGATCTGCAGAGATGCTAACCTGCTTCTCTTCTCCAATTCCTGGAAAGCTTAAACCATTTTGTTGATGTGCTTGCTCCCCAGGTTTAGGGTAGATAGTTACAGTGGGGCTAAAGTTCCTCTCTACCTCTGCTCCACCCCCACGCTTAGTTTAAAATACAGCAGACCCACCAAAGGAGTGTCTAAGCCATCAGGTGGAGACATAATGCTGATGTGTGTCATGCCAGCATTTTCCTGGCACATGTCTGGGAAGAGAGCGCTGGCATAAGCACGGTTGAGAAGGCTTCTGTGGGGGTGTGTACCCTTGACTTGTTAACACCGATAGTAGTATAAATCCCCACAGTCAACATATTCCAGCTCCACTCAGTACTGAAGTGTTTATTAAGCGTCTTCTGTGTGTCAGTCACTTGGGCTGTAAGGATGAATAAGACATGGTTGCAGCCATCAGAAGTTCCCAGTGTAGAGGAGAAATGTACAACCATGAGATCAAGGCCTTGCAGGAGAAGATGGGAATCTGGCTCTAGGATGCTCCTCCCTCCCTCTGGTAGGGTGAGGATTAACTGGTCAGGAATCATTTAATTGAAAAGGACAGAAACACTCAGAGAAGCTCAAGTAAGGGGTTTATTGGAAGGATGTAGGTGTCCTTCATCAGAGCTGCTGTGTATGGCTGTGTAAGATTTGCTCTGGGAGAGGGCTCTTGGCTGAAGGGGTGTGTGGTGCTGAAATTCAGCAGTGCTGACGCTGGCATGGGGGCTATAGAGGGCGCTCTTTTTCCTCACTTTCCTATTTTATTTTTAAAACATCTTATTTTTTATTTTTTAATTTTTTGGCTGCACAGCTTGTGGGATCTTTGTTCCCCGACCAGGGATTGAAGCTGGGCCACTGGCATTGGAAGCTCAGAGTCCTAACCACTGGACCGCTAGGGAATTCCCTAAAACATCTTATTTTGAAATAATTTCATTTTTTTTTCCTTATTTTGAAATAATTTCAAAAACTTAGAGAAAAGATGAGAGAATAATACAGAGAAAAATCATATGCCTTTTATCGAGATTCACCAGTTTTTAACATTTTGGCACATTTGTTGTATATCAATCTGTCATTCGTAGTGCTTCCTGAATCATTTGAGAGTAGGTGTCATACTCTGTGCCTTAATATTTCAATGTATATTTTTTAAGAACAAAATTATTCTTGTATGTAACCAGAATAAAGTTATCAAATAATAGGAAATTTAATCAAATAATAGGAAAGCAAAGTAATGCTTTTATCTGATCTACAGTCCATATTCAAATTTTGTCAATTATATCAACAGTGTTCTTTATAGCATTGTTTTCACCTCAACTACAGTATGCAGTCCAGTCTCATGAATTGTGTTTAGTTGTCAGGTCTCTTTTTTTTCTCTTTTAATTGAAAACAGTACTTTGGTGTTTCTTTGTCTTTCATTACACTGACATTTTTGAAAAATATAGACCATTTATTTTATACAACATTCCTCATTGAGCTGATCGGATATTTCCTCATGATTAGATTCAGGTTATGTATTCTTGGCCAGAATTCTACAGAGGATGTTGTGTACATGTACTTCTCAGATTAACACATCCAGAGACACATGATGTTTGACCCTTATTGTTGATGTTAATTTTAATACCTGATCAAGGTATTGTCTGGTTTCTCCACTGCATGGTTACTGTTTTTTACCCTTGTAACTAATAAACAATCTTGGGACCCACTTCAGGCATGTAAATATCTAGTAACTTATCAAATTTTGACCTCAGGATTTCACATCTATTGATAGTTCTTGTTCATTGATGATTGAATATGGCGATTTTCCAATCTACCATTTCCTCTAAATTTATCAGTCAGCATTCTCTTGCAAGGAGGAGCCCTCAATTTTCCTTCATTTGCTTATTCACCTATTTATAATCAATATGGACTCATGGATTAATTCTTTTTTTTTTACAATGGGTTAAAATTTGTTATTTATTTTGGTGCTCAAATTATCAGACATTGGCTAGTGGGGAGCTGCTTCTATGCTTCAAGCTGCTCCTGTGTTTTTTGAAAATGCCACCATCAGTTTTTAAAACACTTCTTACTTTCTGGATTCAGAGGGTGTTCTAGGCTCATTTTGTCTCTTCTCTGTCTCAACTCTGTTATCTTCCATTTCTCCAAGGAACTCCCTGATTCCTTTTAGTGGGGAATGATGGGTTACCAGTTCTACTGTTTTCTGATTTGTTTTCCCTGTGTTTCTTTATGTGAAAAAAGAAAAACGTATTTGTGTATGCTCTATTTTCCTCCCCCTTTTTACATAAAAGATAGCATACAGAACAATGTCTTTTGTATTTTGCTTTTTCACTGAATAGTATATGTTGGAAATCACTCCATATCAGTTTATATAGATTTTCCTTTTTTGCTTGCTTGTTTCTTAATAGTTGCATAGTACTTCACTATGTGTATGTTTTGAAATTTATTCAATCAGTCACACACACACAGAGTTCTTACATTCTTTAAATATTTTCTTCTTATTCTTCATTTGGTTTTTTAGTTTACTTATGGTTGTTTTTTTTTTTTTTTTGTCTCTAACTGAGCTGCCTTGTTCTAATTAGTCTGCCAAGAGTGAGTGCCTTTTATCTAATTCTCAGAAAGGAGCTGTACATGCTTGTGTGGCCTGAGTCTCACAGAAGTTGGCTGCAGGAAGGGAAGCTGTGATTCCTGGGAACTGTGTGCCCCTACTTAGGAGTAGAGGCCACCAGGACCCTGGACACCCTTTCTTGTCCCAGGGCAGCATGGGGATTTGTTGGCTTGCTCTCTGGTGGTCATCCCACTATATCTGATAGAGAGTTCCCAGTTGAGTTGCTCAACCCTGTTTGTTTTTGGATCTATAAAATGATTGGTGGAGAAAGAAGAGCTGGATGCCTGGAAGTGTTGGCCTGAAGAGGTGATAGATTCTGTAGATTCTTTATGCAGCACCAGGTACATAATGGACTCTTACTTGTCATCATCATTTCCACTTTGATAGAATCCTGTTTGTGTATTTATGCTAGCCACTCCTCCTCACCCTCCCCACCCCCCCATCCCGCCTCAGGTGATGTGTGTCCGTGCTGTCACACATGGGACATTAAGTGTTTTATTAAAAACACTTAGATTCATCCTTTTTCTTCAATCGTTCTCTTCCTGTCCTTTCCTATTTTAATAAACTAGAAATTGAGTATAGACTCAGGTTTGTGGGGGAAACAAAATCCCTTTTTATCTGGATAATTTGAAGAATTCACAGCAGCTTAGCCAAGATGTGCCCGATTCCTCCCAGAACTCACACGATTATGCTAATTCAGAAGAAATGTGTCGACGCACTATTAAAAAGCATGATCTGTTTTCGGCTTCTGGGTAAAGAGGAGAGCAGCAGCCTTTAGTAGCCGTGTCAGTTTTGCCCATATTATCAGGTGCAGATGTGCCGGCTGCCAGTAGGCATTTTCTCTCCGATAGCGCTAACCACTTAACCGTGGGTCAGCGAGGTGCAGCTCTCAGCCAATAGATCTAATTGCAGTCCTTCTGTGTTCCCTGTGATTGCAGGTTTCTCCGGCTCTATAAACAAATAGTAATCAACTAAACCTGTTACCTCTGAGTAGAGACGTCACGATATGAAATATTAACTGTTCAAAATACAGTAATGATGGTTTAAAACTGTATTTGTTTCTTGAAAATAAAGGGAAAAGAAGATTTACAAAAAGAAGGGAAAATCAGAAGCTCAAGAATTGGAATTCTGAAGGGCCCTCTGGCTCTTTTCCCTCTACATAATGAAAAATTGCATATGTATACGACATGTTTTATGTGGTCAGATACAGCGTAAATATTGTGTACATCTTTTGCTGGAGTAGCAATGCATTAGCAGCATCACAAATAAGCTCTGCCTCAGCATCTACATTTTTATGACATTTTTATGTTAATGCAAGTCAAACTTATGTTTTGTGATGTATCTAATCCACCCCAAATTAATCCATTTGTATTCCTATAATCCAATCAGCTTCTGCCTCCCTTGCTAAAAAGTTAGATGCAAAGTCCAAGGCAGAAATATGGCAGGAAACCTGGGCCCAAGGACACTTTGCTTTTAGAAGATGCTTTTCCCCTCAGGCACTTGGAGGCATTGTGGGTTTTGGTGGGTAGTTCTGGTAGGGGCAGTGGTGGAGCTGGCATGGGAGAGGGACCCTGTGGGTTGAAGCTACCAGTGTTGATAATGTCTTTGTAGACTTCCTTTTACTATTTTATTTTATTTTTTGATGCTGTTTAGATAACTTTCCCATCCATTCCAACTCATAGTCTCTGCCATGTTTCGTAATCTCAGTGCCAGGACTCTATAGAGCACTTATTGTATGCATGGCTTCATGCTAAGCCTTTATTAAGCATCTGCTGTGTACAATGTGTATGCCATGTTTACTGAGTATCTATTGTGTAGAATGTGTGTGCCTGAACTGGCGACCAGAAGTTCTGTTTTGCCCATATCAACCCACTGAAGATGGAACATCTATCAGAACTTGTTTGGAAATTTGGGGTCCAAACAAGTTCTGATGGATGATTGCTCCTTCTTGGTTTTTCTGAGGCTGATCTGGAGGTGGAAGAATTCCTCCAGGAAACTGACAAGAAGCTGTTTGATGTAATGGAAGATGCACTAGATTAGAAAGTCTTGAGCCTAGGTAGAATAATATATGGATGAATAGCCCATGCTTTTCATTGATATGCTATACCAACAATATGCTGTCGTAGGGTTCATATCCCCACTTTACCACTTACCAACTCAGGAAAATGACTTAACTACCATGGGTCTCGGTTTTCTTATCTATTAAATGAGGATAATAACACTTGTCTCACAAGGCTGTTGAGAAATATTGAGCTAAAGTATGCACAATAGTGCCTGGCAATTAAGGAAGAGCTCAATCCATGTTAGCTTTTGGCGTTGTTATTCAGAGTTTTGAAGTTGAGAACTATGAGAGTTTTTAGGCCAAATTTTTAATTTTTTTAGGTAAAGATAACTGTAAGAATGAGGTTCAGAAAGGCTAAATGCTTCACTCATAATCACACAGCTGCATGGGATGAGCCAATATAAGAATCTAGGTCTCCAGACTCGCAGACGTCTTTCTAGTGCCTCTGCTGACTAGTCTGCTGAAAGTCAGTCTAGTTCTGACTTTCTTGTAGAGGAGAACAAATGTAAGGAATGAAGTAAAAAGGCCATGTCTTGGGACTTCATTGGTGGTCCAGTGGTTAAGAACCTGCCCTCCAGTGCAGGGGATGTGGGTTCAATCCCTGGTCCGGGAACTAAGATCCCACATGCTGCAGGGCAACTAAGCCCGCATGCCGCAACTACTGAGCCCGGGTGCTCTGGAGCCCGCTTGCCACAATTAGAGAGCCTGCATACTGCAACTACTGAGCCTGCGTGCTCTAGAGCCCGTCTGCCACAACTAGAGAGAAGCTGGCACGCTGCAGCGAAGAACGCACGTGCCACAACTAAGACCTGATGCAGCCAAATAAATAAATAAATATTAAGAAAAAAAAAAGGTCATGTCTTTGTTATTGCCCTGAAGCATGTAGCTCAGGACAGTGGTGCTTATGGCTGGCCCTTTAGCTTGGTTGATCTTGAGCTAAAAGGAGCATGTCCCCTGGCAGCCTTTGGTGATGGACTTCAGGTACCAAGCCAACTGGTTTGAGCTCCTCCCTCCAAGTGTCCATCCTGAGCAGGCCCTTCCCACTGCCCCATCCCTGCTGATTTTCAAGGATGAGTTAGCAGACATCCTCCTGGGACTGGCTGTCTGGGAAAAGCCCAGGGGCTGGCAGGAAACTAAGACTAGAATTCACCATCTTTTCTTTTCTTAGAGTTGGGTCTACCCAACTCCAAACATCTGGCCAGTAAGTTTGGCCATTTCAAGCAGAGAAAGGAAAGAAGCTTTAATTGAGACTGGGAACTGAAGACTGGGATTTTTTTTTTTTTTTTTTTTTTGCTTTTTCTTCCATAATTTTGGCTTCCCACCTAACTGTGATTCTTTGTCTCTCCACTGCCTTCCCCTCCTTGATTCACCTCATGTCTTTGCCTGTGTGGCTTATAAGGTTGCTTTGACTCCAGATATTGTAGGGAAGAAGCTCCTGCCAACTAGAATCATGGAATGAGACTTTCTTCCTTGAACTCTCTGTTGTGATGCAGAACTGGAATCTTCCGTCAATTCAGATTTAACTCAAATGGGTCCACGTAGTTCATATTCAGGGGAACATTTTCAGTTATGTACACGAGAGGAGAGAAAATGGTGGTGTGGTGGTAGCCACGGTGATTTGTGTGTGTGTACATAGGTGGAGGCGGGCTCCACGGGATGGAATTGGCTTGAAAATCTGCAGTGGGCTCTTTTCTCCTTTAACACTGATGCTGGGTAATTAGCAAAATGTGCACAGGGTTTTATCCATATTCATGCGCCCTGTCCCACAAGCATAAACAATCCAGTCTCTATTATTTCCTTGCGTGTGCAGCTCCCCCCTCTCCCTGCCACCTGCAGAGCCCTGTGCTGCTCTGTTCACATCATTCTGGCTCTGGTTGGGAGTGGGGGTGCCTCCCCTGGCCGGGGCCTGGGCACGGGGAGAGGACTCCACAGAGAGCAGAGGGGGTGCCTCACCAACATAGCATCTGCGGTGGGTTGGAAACTTTAATAAAGTGCATTCACAGCTGTGATTACGTGCAATCCTTAAGCGGACCCTGTGTGGTAGGTGGGGTTGCATAATTATTCCTGTGTGACAAAGGAGAAAATGAGGTGCAAAGATGGGGGCTATTCATCCATTTGCTCTTCCAGATCATTCCCCATGCTGCTTTGCCTGGCTCTTTGCCCTGGTTGGCTGACCTCAAAGACCCCCATCATCTAGTCTCCCTTGTCTTCTGGCTCTGACATGAGATTTGGAGACACCAGGAGACAGAGGTTGGGGTTTATTACTGCCTGTGTGGTGTTAACAGTGCCTGTGTTCCTCTATGGCCACATTGCTATGGGCTATGGGCGACCTCTTTTCCACACCTACACTTTCTGCCACTTTCCAGCAACCCCTTTGCTCTAAGCAGCCCCATTCAGACCTGTCAATGTCAAAGACCTCCTGCTGATGCTAGCCCCTTTGCTGTTCCTTGTTGGTCCCATTACCCTCCCCACATCTTTGTAAAAAGTACTTTCACACATTCTTTTCTGTTTAACTCTTTGAACAGCCGGTGCGTGCTGAGACCTTGGCCGGTAGGTTGAGTAGGTTGCCAGTGACCACACAGCTAGGAGGTAGAGCCCAGCCTTCCTCCTTGCTCATCTGGATGTTTCTGTTAGGCCATGATCTCCCATCATTGCATCACTGGTATCCTCTTCTTTGTCCCTTCTTAGCGGGCCGTGAAACCAGCAGCAACTAAGAGATCTAGATAGATCCTGTTCCATCTTTCCTATCCTTTATGAATGAATATTAGATTTCTGGAGCAGACTTTTCATTGTAAAAGCAGGAGCTCAGGTATGGGGATAGACAGTGTGAGAGGAATCAGAGAGATCCAGATTTTTTTTTTAGACCTGTCTCTTCTGCCGTCTGAGGAAGTACCAGTTTCGTCGGCGCAATACAAAGAGATGTGGGTGGCGTTGTACAGTCAGCAGGAGCAGGTGACAGTTGCGCCCATGCACTTCCAGTCCTCAGATCTTCATGAGCTTATGGATTTGCTAGTCTCTCTGAGTTCAGTGTTTCGGAGGCATAATCATTGTTCTCGCCTCTTTCTTCATACATGACATGAAAGCAAACTGCCCGAACATTCTGCCTCATGATACAACAGTGTAAGTTGCTTCTCAGACTCCGTAGTCTCTCACTTTTCCTTCCCTCACCTGGTGCATATGTGGAGACAGGCAAACCACATGTGTACAGGGGTTCCCAGTGCAGAGGGCAGAAGCAAACTGCACTATAATGCCCTGTATCTTTGCTTTCTTTGGAAGGAAGTTTAATACAGAGCTGTGCATTATTTACAGTCCAATGTGATAATTATTAACTGCATGCTTACTATGAACCTGGCACATGACAGGTCCTTGAAAGGATATTGAAGGAACATATGGCGTAATGTTTGCCTTCAAAAGACTTATACATTTATTAAGGAAATAAGGTCAATCTGGGAAAAAACCAGATGGATATACAAGATAGTTTATGTGCAAATGCTGAAAGTAAACAATTGCTGCATATCATACATGATTATAGTGTAGGGAAGATGGTCATGAAGGTGTTGGGGAAAGCCTCATGAAAGAGCTATGAGAAGGAGTGGAAGGATTTGGACACTCTTGTCATTGGCTTTGATATGCCACAGATTTCCCTCCTTTGAGCTCAGAGTTACTTGCCTGGGAAGGACACAGACGTGTCCTGAATTTGGTCTTTACAGCCATGGTGTGGTTTCCTCTCCATAGGCACACCATTGCCCAAGCTGCTGCAACCCCCTTTGGCTTAGGGAGTCTTTTCTTTATGTCTTACGTGACAGAAAACAGTGGATGGTGACAATGTGCTTCCCAGTGGTGGGTGAAGTATTTTCATGGTAAGCCATTTCTATCCAGACACTCGGTTACTGAGTTTATTCTTCCCTAACACCCCAAAGGCAGAGAGTAGCTTGAAAAAAATCACTAAGAAGCCCTTAACCTTGTAACATACAGTTTTTGCTAAAAATATATATTAATAATATATTATTGAGCGAGCATAGATGAAGAAGGCCAGGGAGGGAGGAAGCAATAAGAGTGTGAGCAAGGTCAGTGCTCTTTGCCCGCAGACTCTACAATCAATAAGATCTGGTCAATAACTGCTTTATTACTGCACTACCACCCGGAGCAAAATCATTTTTAAATTAAGAATATATTTTGCAAAACTGAATTAACAATATTGAATATTTTGCTCTTTGATATGACTAGCCTTCAAAATCAAATTATTAGGTATGGAAAATGCTTACTGGGTGAAGTTTTGCTTTCTTCTTCTCCCTCCTCACGTTTCCGACCACATTCCCTCTCTTCTTTCCCTCGTGCTCAACTCCACTCCTCCCCACCCCCACCCCAAGCCCCTACCTTACAGCTTGGGAAGGAAACAACAGCAGGTCTGTAAGATCTCCAGCACAGATGTGGATGTAAATTAGTATTGCATCCAGCACAGGAAAATTAGGAAAGGAGATGCATTTGCTTGAGTCCAACAAAACTGTGCATTTCCTCTGAGAGAAAGGACCAAGTAGAGAAAATTGGGAATTTTCCACTTGGGTAAAGCTGATGCCAAAAAAATCAACCTTTGGACTTTTATAATCTTTGGTAAGCTATGAAATCTCACCATTCCTCCCCTCCCCCCTCCCCCCCCAACCCTTGGTTACCCTGGCTCCATCCCCTGTTCTGTTCTCTCCTCCTCTCTCCACAGATGGAGGGGACAGAGGAGAGAGAGAGTCTTACATGCCTCATGTAGTGCAACTTTGAAGCATCCATAAGGCCAAATTCCTCCCCACCCCCCAAATAAAAACTACAGGAAGTATTCCAAGCAACTCTGTTACGCAAAAGTGGGTTGTGAAGGCACACATAGACCATGGCTCTGGGATGTGTTAAGTGATATTATTAGCGTTGATTATATAGCATCTTTGTTTGTGAAAACATGAGATTTTGGTGCTCAAATTTTTAAAAATTGTGATAAGCTCTTCTTGTCCCTTCCATCTTCTTGGGCTGTATCCCACTGTTTGCCACTAGTGATTATAATCTCCTACATGTAATTTGTAGGTTATTGGGGTTGGCATATATAAAATAACAACAAACAGCAGAGAGAAGGAAAGGTTTCATTGCTCGATATTGTTTATGGTGCAAAAGCCCATTAATGTGCTCCCTATTTTTCAGTAAAAGGATAATGTTGGTCAGGCCATGCAATGGCATGTCAACTTGTTATTTATGTCAGATGACAGATTTGTGCTCTTTGAAAAGGGGGCATTTGTTCAAAGCATTGGTGCTTGCTTTTGCCAGAAAGGAAGGAAGGAAGGAAGGAAGGAAGGGAGGGAGGGAAGGAAGGAAGGAAGGGGAAAAAAAGAAGGGAGGGAAGGAGGGAGGGAGGGAGGGAGGGAAGGAGGGAGGAAGGAAGGAAGCCTTCTAATGAAGAGAGGAAGGGAATTGGTGTTTATTTAGTGCTTTCTCTGTGTTAGTGGCTTTTGGGAGGTAGGTATCATTGTCCCCAATATACAGGAGCTCACATGGTTTATGTAACTTTCCCACATCAGGCAGCTGCTAAGTGGTGGAACTGGAAGTCCACCTCAAGTGGGTCTGACTCTAAACTCTGTGCTCTTTCTGTCATCCCATGCTGCCTTTCTGATGTAGAACATTTTTTAGCTTATTACCCAGCAAATGATTTTGACCAAACTTGAAGTACCAAAGCTACTTAATTACTGATTCTTAACCTTTTATACAGGTCATGGATCCCTTTGAGAAACCCACGCAAGGTATGGCTTTTCCTAGGAAAATGCACGTACACATAAAATGATTTCAGAGAGTTCATGGGTGCTCTAAAGCATGATGATGGCCTCCAGGGAAAGACCCCCTGGGCAAAGCACCCTAAAGGAGAGGCCCCCTGTGGATCTTGCTTTCCTCTTTAGGAGATCCCCAGGAGTCACTGTTAGAACTCCCTCTCTGGCATCAGGCCTTTCAGAAAGAAAGTCCAGGCCTGAGATAGTACTAAAAGTGAAGGATGAGAAGTTGCACTGTAGTTGGCTCTTCACTTGTGTACTTAGATCTAGTCTGTTCATAGGATTTGGTGGCTGTGCATCACTGTGGTTTGTGAAGGGCCTTTGAGTGTAAGGCTTTGGCTTATTCACACTGACTTTCTCCTTCCCAGAAAAGGCCACAGAACATCTAGTGGTAAAGGTCCACTTATTCTTTAATCCATGTTATTCTCCTTGACTTTTATGCCTCTGAAATTTTTAAGTGAATTTTTTTCATTTTTTTTTTCAGTTCTGTTCAATAAACATTGCTGACTCCCTACAAAGTACCTGCTCTAGGGAAACAGGAAGCAGATCACAGTCTCCTCCTGTTAGCTTGTTGACATTTTAGTTCATCTTGACTGAGTCCCAGGGTTGGATTATTGATCAGGGAGGGCTTCACAGGGAAACAGAGAACTCAAAGTTAGCAGGACCCCCAGCATATCTGATCCTGCATCAGCCCATTTCCTGATCTAGACTGTCTGCCTGCATCAGCCCATTTCCTGACTAGACTGTCTCCCAGCGTCATGCCCATTTCCTGACCTAGACTGTCTCCCAGCGTCATGCCCATTTCCTGACCTAGACTGTCTCCCAGCGCCCTGCCCATTTCCTGACCTAGACTGTCTCCCAGCGTCATGCCCATTTCCTGACTAGACTGTCTCCCAGCATCATGGCCATTTCCTGACCTAGACTGTCTCCCAGCATCATGGCCATTTCCTGACCTAGACTGTCTCCCAGCATCATGCCCATTTCCTGACCTAGACTGTCTCCCAGCATCATGCCCATTTCCTGACCTAGACTGTCTCCCAGCATCATGCCCATTTCCTGACCTAGACTGTCTCCCAGCATCAGCCCATTTCCTGACCTAGACTGTCTCCCAGCATCAGCCCATTTCCTGACTAGACTGTCTCCCAGCGTCCTGCCCATTTCCTGACTAGACTGTCTCCCAGCATCATGCCCATTTCCTGACTAGACTGTCTCTCATCATCAGCCCATTTCCTGACTAGACTGTCTCCCAGCGTCCTGCCCATTTCCTGACCTAGACTGTCTCCCAGTGTCATGCCCATTTCCTGACCTAGACTGTCTCCCAGCATCAGCCCATTTCCTGACTAGACTGTCTCCCAGCATCCTGCCCATTTCCTGACCTAGACTGGCTCCCAGCGTCATGCCCGTTTCCTGACCTAGACTGTCTCCCAGCATCAGCCCATTTCCTGACTAGACTGTCTCCCAGCGTCATGCCCATTTCCTGACCTAGACTGTCTCCCAGCGTCCTGCCCATTTCCTGACCTAGACTGTCTCCCAGCATCAGCCCATTTCCTGACTAGACTGTCTCCCAGCATCATGCCCATTTCCTGACCTAGACTGTCTCCCAGGACCCGAATCTTGCCTTCTGGTTCTGCTATGATGATTTGTGCTTGACATTGCTTTGACTTGTTTGTTAGTTCAACATAAATTTTTGGAACACTGATAGGATGCCCGGCATTCCACTTGTGCTGGAAGACACAAAAGGAGAAGACCTTGAGGATGAGTTTGTTCTTGAGGAGCTGATATTCTACTAAGGCAATCAGACCACCATTCTCTTCCAAGGAAAAGGTTGTCACATGCTCAGGAGAGGCTAATGAGCCTCAGTGCCGTATGGGAGAAACCAGCACTTTGCATTTTTCAGTCAGAGGTGTGTTGCTGTCCTCAGGGAGCTTCAGAGCATCTCAAGAAAACACTTCTGCATCAGATGCATGAGATTGTTTTTAGGTTCTTTGGATTCATGTGTAAGTAATCTAGTAGAGTGATGAGATACTTTTAAAATGTGTAGAACAAAGAAGAGATTATTGGGGAAGGCACCCTAAACTAGTGTTTCCAAAGTCATTGGACATTTTCAGCTGCAAGTAACGTGCATTCTCATCTCCATCAAGGATGATGGAGGGTGGTATTTGACTCAATGACAGGAAGATATTGGATTACAGGCATCCCTGTGCCATGTTTTCCTATGAAGGGTTTAAAAATTATTTTGTCTTCTCTATAGTTTGAATAGCACAAAAGTAGACCAGACCTTTGTGCATTGGTTCCTTGGCCAAATCCATCTCAATAGTTATATTTTCAAGATAAAAAATGAAGTTTCCCCTTTTCATATGTAGTTTTACTTTGGTTTTGGAAAATTTGCTAACTGAAGAGAATTGACATCCTGGCAACTTAATTACCCAGGCCTTTTCTCCCTCCTTCTGAGTTCTGACCCCCAGAAAACCATCACATGGCAAAGCAGCTGATACAGCTTATAGGGTGCACGACTAAAGATTTTCTGTATCCACAGGGGAAGGCTGAATCCTGGGAGGGATTCAAAGATCCATAAGAAGGTGGTGTTGGAAACCACCTGTCACAGAACAGAAATAATTCAGGATTAGAGCACAACTATTGGTTCTCCTAGATGCCTATGTGGGTAAATTTGGAGGCTGTGGTTAGGGAGAAAAGATTTGAGTCTAGATCCTACAGAACCTGTTCTGGGACCTAGACCAAACCTTCCATCACCCACAAAGAGTTTTCTGCTGGTCTAAACACACACATACCTTCATCTTCCTATTTTCACGGAACTCACCACTCATCCTAGTACTTACTCACATGCCAGATTTTCCTGTTATTTAAGGGTGCCAAACACATATGTCTTGGCTCCTTGATAAGAGTATAAGAAGATGCAGGTACAATAACTCTTGTATGTAGTCCTTACATTTTGATGTTAGTGCTTAGTTGATGCTCCATTAATGTTTACAGAATTTTGCATTCAACTGAATCAAGTTGACACTACTCATTCTAGTTTCCTCTGAATTTGCCACCATCACAAAGTACCCTAAAAATTACCCTTTTCTTGTGTCCTCATCAAAATCCTGTTGCTTCATCAGGCTGAAGGTAAACTTGCCCTTTCCTCCTTCTGGGACTGTGGAATAGACCCCAGTTCTTACAGCCAGTTGTTGGCCTTTCTTATTTATAGTCTTCTCTTTGACATTAGCTCCCATTTTTCTTTTCTTTTTTAATCAAAGGAAGCTTAGAGGTACTTAACCTAGTTTAATCATGCCTACTGATTTTACCATGCCTCAGCCTGTCCAGGGCACTGGGATGGACTGTCTCCACAGAACTAGAATGTCCAAGGTCTAGTGCTGTTCTTCGTGACCTTCTGAAGCGGGGAGAATGGATCACAGTGGGGCTGATCTCAGATCTAGGGAAGTGGGCACACAAATCTCAAAGTGACCTGCCTTGATGCCCATCAGTTTGATGTAGCTGCCGTTCTTTCCCTGTGGGGCCCCAGTGTTCTGATGCAAGTCCTGGCTCCAGTGAGTGACAGGTGCGACCAACGGCTGCATGAGTTATTTCCTTTGGAAACCACAGCTGTGGCTGAGGCCAACGGATAGCAACGGTGCCACTGGGCTCTCCGGGAGCAATCTGCTTGGCCGTCTTCAGCCTCAGGAAGGGCTTTTAAACCTGATGAAAATAACCCAAGAGGCTGGGTTTCGGTGGTAACTGCAAGTGTCCTTGAGATGGGAGGTACCCAGAAAGGAGAACAGAGTAGGGTTTGGGAACCAAGATTTTGGGATGGAGACAGATTGGGTTCAGGTCCACACTCTGCCACATTCTAGCTTTGATACTTTGGGCTATTTTTTGGAAACTTCTCTGAGCCTCAGTTGTCTACTAGGTAAAATGCGGACCATGTGTAGCTTTTATGTTTATTTTAAGGATTGATTGAGATAAAGCACTGAAACATTTTGTACAGTGTCTGATACACATTTGATGTTCAATAAATTTCAGCTATTGTTTCAGAAGGACAGAAGGTAGGAAGAGATATGCACTCTCTTGGAGCTCACAGCTTCCTTCAGCCAAAAAGAGTAGCCTGCCTCCCTGTCTGGGTGATGGGACTGACGATAGTACCTACATCATCACTTTGTGGTGAGAATCAAGTGTAAGGCACTTAGAAGAGTATCTGGCATGTGGCAAACACCACAGTATTAGCTTTTATTAGTTTTATTATTATCATTGTTTTTATTTACTAAGGTTCATGAGCACCGTCCTAAGATGTTGACAGAAAGTTGCCTTGTGTTGATTTGGAACTGGAATTTGATGGGGGGCTACCAAAGCAGAGGAAGTGGCAAAAGCTGTTCTAGTTAGTTTGCTATTTAAGATACTTTATTCTAGAATTAATTTCTCAGATGGAACAAAAAGAGGAAGAACCACAGCGTTTTCCTCAGTAAGAGAACCCAGTGTGTTTCACTATTTTCATTTATTCATCCTTAGGAGCTGGAGCTATTCCCTCCGTGTCCCCTTCATTTGGGCTGTTGCATCGTCTTAAGCTGCAGCTCACAGAGTCACCTACTATAAGGCTGTGTTCTTGAAACAAGGGTGTTTTGAGCCTGAGTGCTTGCTGGCTGAACAATTTGAACTGTAGATTTTGATGGCTTAAATGGTTTCCTTTTCTGTTGTTTCACTTTCAGATTTTTTGTATTGTATAACATTAATCAGGAGACAAGCATGTATTCAAAAGAAATGAAAATATCATAAAACTCCAAGCTGAGAAATGAACACACCTTGGAATGCATGATGGAACCATTTCTGAATAATTAGTAGGTTCATACTCTACATGTTCCATGCAGTGTACCTTTCCTGCATGGGCAGGTTTTTTGTCTATGTTCATCCTTTTCATGCTCTGCTTAAATATGGTTTCTGGATTGTGTTCTATGTCCCTGAGGCGTGCAGTCCAAGGGAAGGAGCCAGAGCTGCTTCTCAGCCTGGCATGGAGGGGAATGCTTTAGTTTACTTTAAACTTTAGCCACCCAATGGTGCAGTAATTTGTTTTTGGATTTTAGCAAATTGGTTGTTTTTTTACTATCTTTTTGAGAACTTGGACAATAATTTTTTTCCTGGATTTATATGGATATTCAGTATAACTTTGGAACGCTGAAGAAGCTCTATTGCTGATGAGAGATGCAGGATGAACAACATCTCAGTGAGCCAGCATCCTGAAGAAGTTGGAAGAGCAGCCACATTGGTGACAGCTCCCTCTTTGACTCCTAAGGATAGATTCTCTGGGTGCTTCTCAGTCCCTGGAGACAAGCTCAACTCAAAGGCAATACAGAGTTTGTAATGAATTCTTAGGAATATCCACTTCCAAGTTTGGGTGTGAAATGTGGAGACACTATCTCCCATGGCACACGAGGGCTAGAACGAGGCCAGCTCAGGAAGTGTGAGACTGGTTCTAAGACAGAGAAAGGTGGAGAGGGGTATTTTGGGCCCCAGTGGTGAAGCATAAGATGGAGGAATCTTCATTTCCCACATCTCTGGGCCTCATGTGTGGGGCACAGTGATTGTGTAAATGAGTTTGTAATCGAAAGGATGAAGCTCATAAGGGGTCATACAGCCAAATTTCTTGGAGAGAATAAACTCTTCTACCAAGAAAGTCAGCCCTTCTCTAAAATTTATTGTAAATTCCCAAGACTGGTGGAAACTTAGTAAAATTGCCCAGTTTAACCCTCTGCTTCAGAGTAAGCCTCACAAAGGAGGGCTGATCTTGTTTTCTCTTCTACATCCCCCAAGGAGACACCTTGTGAAGATCTCCTTATGTCTCATGGTTAGGAAGTTCTTCCTATAGTCTAAACCAGATTTCTCTTGCTGTACCTCCAGTTTATCTCCTTCTTGAGCTGCCCTCATTCTTTTCTCCTGGATCTCTTTATCTTCTCTTTTGCAGGGCTGATACTAATAACTTTAGTTCTTTTCCAAGTGGACGGTTTCTCCTAAACCTTGTGTCATTTTTTGAGTCTCTCTCTATACCCACATAGGTATTTTTGTGGCTAGAGGGAGAGTCCTTTTGGGATGGTATTTTTACCCCCGGGTGGATCTGTGCTGTGAATAACCTGAGCCATTCTGGAACCATCGCCAGACCAGGCAGGTGGCAGCCCCATTTGCTCTTTCCTGAGCGCCAAGGCAGAGAAGCAACTCTGGCTCCTTCTCTCTGGACTGCATGCCTCCGGAACACGAAACTCAGTCACAGACACCATATTTAAACAGAGCAGGGAAAGGATGAAAATAGATAAAAACCTGTCCATGTGGGCCAGGAAAGCTGCATTTCCAATATGCTGTTAGCGAGACCCTGCTGCGATCCATACAGCATATAGAGATTCATCAGGGCCGGACCTGGATGGCAGGCGGCTTGGCCACCCATGGGTTCATTCCTAGACATTGATGCACCAGGCATGTTCAAGAGACAAGGTCTGGGACAGGATGAGTACTCCCTTCCCTGGAGTGTGGAAAAGTTTGACTTAAACAACCAAGACTATGAGAAACAACACAAGAGTCCATTGAATTAAGGGCGGGGCTTTATGGTGGAGAACAATGGTTTTCAAACTTTCTAAGCTGAGGGAGTCTTCAGATAAAATTTTGGGAGTTCCATATGTAAAACAAATGTCAAAGAAGGACCATTGTGCCTTTGCCTGTGGTCCTAGTGTAGTAGTTAAGGCTCAAGTCTGAGGACAAATGCACCCACGGCAGCTCCCTCTCCACAGGGCTTTTAAGGAGATACTGACTCAGAGCACCAGCCTGAGCACTCCCCTTCCCAGGGTGAGAACCAGGACAGCAGAGATGGCTGTGAGGGAGAGTAGTGTGCATGAAGTACCTCCCCCCGCCCCTTGCCACCCTGCTCACTTTAGAAGATGGATCCTGCCTTTGCCCAGGGGTCTTCTGGCTGTCCTGGGATGGTTGGTAACTGAGGGAGGCACTGCTACATTGGAGGAATGTGGTTGCTGTTATTCAGAAAATATTGCCCAAATTACCTGGTAGTAGTACCCAGGGGAGACTTTGGGGGCCACCCTTTTGGGGGCAGGTTGATGCCCCCATCCAATCGCAGGGAGCCCAGAGATGATGAGTTAGAATAACTGCTGTGAACAAAAAGAATGGGACTGCAAACTCTTTCAGCCAACTTGGGAGGAGACTGCCCCTTTCCCCCTTCATTCCCCCACACTGGAGGAGATGGTACCCAGAAGAGGAGGGGCCGGGGCATGTTTCTAAAGGTCAGGCCAGACTTCCTATATTAGTGGCCTTGAGCTCCAGTGTAGGACTGAGGGGAAGGGGAAAAGGAGGTCTAAATTAGATGTGAGAATGAAATTGTAATATGGACAGAACAATCCCTTGGAAGACAGATGAGGAGGGCATATGGGTCCAGATAGAGAAGGTAGTTTTGGGAAGGGGAGTTTCCAGGCCTGGGTAGGAAGGGAGGATGCCAAGAACTGCTTTCTCCATGTCCCCAGCTTGGCCTGAGGCTGACACTGAGTTCAAGTGAATCAACCTCAATTTTCTCCATTAAAAGTAGCTCACAGGGCAGACTGGAGGCCACTCGTGGACTGGCAGGAAGACCTAGGCTTCTGTTTAATTGTGGTCAGGATTTCAGGCTTTTTAAAAATATATACTGAGTAGGGGTCAATTCCAATTCAATTCCAATTCCAATTCCAGATTCAGGTCACATTGCTTGCATGCCTGCTATGTACTGGTCCTGTGCTCGGTTCATTCATCAAGAATGAGGAAAGGAGAAGAGGATAAGACAAGGCACATCTACTCTTAGTGGCCTGTCTTTGCTGATATTATTACCTTTGTTATTTCCCTCATGTCCAACCCTACCCAAGACCACGCACATATTCCATTCCTCCAAGAAACCTTTCCACACCACTGGCCATGGGACTCCAGTCCCTTCCCAGCTACCTAATGATCTTCCTAATGTATCACTCAATTCAGCCTCTCAGTGTGGTCTAGCTCATTTCATCTCAACAATAATACGGAAATCAGCTCAGGGACAACAGGCATGCTGCCGAGAGTAGGTGTGCCATGTCCTGTGGTCTGGGAAGTTCTCAGACGCTTGGTAGGTTCTGTTTTTAGTGCATCCTGGAGGGTTTCTGATGCCGAAGACCCCATTCATTGTAGCTGTAGCTTTGAGAAGCTTGAGAGATATTGTTGCCCAAATAGGGCCAGCCACATCAGGAATAGCTGGCAATGCCCTAGTCTAATCCTGACTCAAAACTCAAGAAGCAAGTGCTCTATAAGAGAAGAAATGGAAGTTTCCAGTCTCTTAAGGCCTGGGCCTGGGAAACTGGCTCAGTGTCCCTTTTGCCATAATCTGTTGGCCTCTACGGGTCACAGTCTCTGCCAGTTTCAGAGTGGAAGGGGTTAGATTTTTACCTCTCAGTGGGAGGAGTAGCACAGATTTGTGGCCAGCTTTAGTGTATTACAGTTTGATGAGAATAAAGTCATGTTCAGAAGGCCAGTATGTAAAACAGAAGGTGGGAGACTTAGAGACTCCTTTTGGGCTCTTCTTCTAACCCACAGTCTCTTCGTAGAAGAGCTTTGGAGCTGTAATTTGAATCCGACAGCTATAACGACAGCTGTTTGGTGTGTGAGAATAATAGAGAAAAGAGAGTACCATATACTTAATGGTAATTTCCTCCAGATATTGTCCCATCTAGGAACTTACTCTGTCCAGCTGACACAGCTAACCCTTTGGGTTAGTGCTCTGGTCATTCTGAATGTATAGATTAGCACAGGCTGTGGGAGTACCTAAAAGCTGCCTGGACTGCCTGCCAACCAGTCTCCATGTCGGGGCTCAAACAGAGTGGAGGAAACTTAATCCTTTGAGACACTCCGGAATTTTCCCCACCCATTATCTCCGCTTAACCGTACCAGGAAAGTTGTGCCTCCCTTCGCAGCCTAGAGCAGAGGACTTTATCGATATAGCCCTGCCCCTTTTATGTTTGAGATTCTGAGCAGGTGTTATCTGAGAACAAGCAGGTGTTTGTAGAAATGTGACCTTGAGCCCTGGATACTGACCTGCTCTTTTGTTCTGGTGACTCATTTTTCCTTGAATGGGGTTGGTTTCTGTTTTATGAAATGGTTGCGAGGCCACAGTGACCATTCTGGACATCACCATTGTATATGTAGGCACTCCCCTCACCAAGCAGAGAAATTGCTGAGTACATTTCATACCTTCCGGCCAGAGGTACAGTCGTCCCTTGTCACCCATAAGTTTGTCTACAAAAAAATGGCAAACAGATAGAGTATGCTGATGTCACACTTGCTTCCTTAAAGCAGCTTATGCCTATAGGAAAACAGAAGGTGCCTTGTTTCAATGACTTTTCTGTTATCAGTATAGAACAGCGGTCCCCAACCTTTTTGACACGAGGGACCGGTTTCGTGGAAGACAATTTTTCTACGGACCGGGGGTGGGCGGGGGAGAGATGGTTTCGGGATGATTCAAGCACATTACATTTGTTGTGCACTTTATTTCTATTATTATTACATTGTACTGTATAGTGAAATAGTTATACAACTAACCATAAAGCGGAATCAGTGGGAGCCCTGAGCTTGTTTTCACTTGCCACTCACTGATAGGGTTTTGATATGAGTCTGCAAGCAATTGATTTATTATGGTCTCTGTGCAGTCAAACCTCTCTGCTAATGACAATCTGTATTTGCAGTCACTCCCCAGCTCTAACATCACCGCCTCAGCTCCACCTCAGATCATCAAGATCATCAGGCATTCGATTCTCGTAAGGAGTATGCCACCTAGATCCCTTGCATGAGCAGTGTACAGTACGGTTCACACTCCTATGAGAATCTAATGCCGCCGCTCGTCTGACAGAAGGTGGAGCTCAGGCAGTAACGTGAGCATGGGGAGCGGCTGTAAATACAGATGAAGCTTCACTCGCTCACCCACCGCTCACCTCCTGCTGTGTGGCCTGGTTCCTAACAGGCCACAGGCCAATACCGGTCCGTGCCCTGGGGGTTGGGGACCCCTGGTATAGAAAATTAAATTTAGTCCATCCTGAGAAGTTACGGGCATTTCTGAAAATCTTTGGCTAATAAGATATAACTTGGAACAGAGAAACTTGGAATTTAAGCCAGAATTCTGCATTTCATCAAATTTCCATTTTCCTAATCACAGTGGAGGAGTGTGTGTATGTGTGTGAATGCACACTTCTGGACCTTTATGCTGAGCTAGTGGTTCACTCTTTAGGGCTCCCAGGTTCTGAAAAGTGTGAGTTCAGGTTAAACTCAGAAATAGGAAATGTTTGTATCTATAAACCAAGTTCAACATAGACGTTTAAGTATGTGTGTCTGTATAAACCAACTGACAAAATTATATGTTGGACTAATTTTCTAGAAAAGTCCTACTGATGGTAATGCTATCACAGAATTATAAAGTTCAACATCAGTCCTGTCCTGAAGGCTCTGTGCAAACAGTAGAAACAGGGCCAGTAACTCAAAAGCCACTGTAACTGTAGATAGAAGATCATGCCCCATAAGATGCCACGTTTATTTCAGGATTTAAAACAAGACATTATCTGCTCAGGCCACATGACCCTG
The DNA here is from genome assembly GCF_949987535.1 of Balaenoptera acutorostrata. Taxonomy (NCBI): domain Eukaryota; kingdom Metazoa; phylum Chordata; class Mammalia; order Artiodactyla; family Balaenopteridae; genus Balaenoptera; species Balaenoptera acutorostrata. The sequence goes on from NC_080075.1 coordinate 42,867,393, forward strand.
TACCTCATTCAGAGTGTCAGATCCACAGAGGAGTGCCCCAAGTTGGTTACACCTCTGATGGTAGAAAAAGAATGGAGACACTCAGGGATCAGACAGCAGAGAACTTATGGGGGCAGGAAGGGGTGGGCATTCATGAGCACATTATATGGTTTGGGGGTTTCTAATGAAGTGACATTCTTCTTGTAGTATCCTCAAAAGCAAAAGATGGGAGCCACTTGTATTTTGATCAGTGGCAGATAAAAAAATTTTTAAAAATGATTTCTTCATTGTCATGCAAGATGTGATGTATTGGGTTAGCCAAAAAGTTTGTTTGGATTTTTCCATAAGATGTTGCAGAAAACCCGAACAAACTTTTTGGCCAGCCCAATAGTTTATTGACATGATTTCTTTGGGGCTCTTTTGGGTTATTCTTGCTCTTTATGTGTCTAGTTTTGAGGGAGAGTTGATATACCCTTTCACTAATCATCCTGGCATCCTCCCCAACGTTTCACTTGCCTGCAATTATAGAAAAACACTCCCTAAATTCTCTTCCCCAAAGGTAGCGGTGTCTAGGACATTCCGCATTGCACGGCAGTGGTGTAGGAGAAAAGGGAAGCTGCATTCATTAGGAAGCACTGGGGTTTTCAATAGAGCACAGCACTGAACAGAGAGGCCCCCCTTAGCAATCACTCGAAGCAGAATGAGCTTCTTTGAAATATAAGTGGCCCTGTAAGAACACAAGCAGATTCTGCAATATCTATTTAGGGCATCCGGGAATGCCACATAATAGGAACTTGAGCGCACCTGATGGTAACCATATGGCAGGTTCTGATGACAATAGGTAGAGGCTGCAGTAATTAATGAAAATGAGACGCCATTTGTGGCCCCCACAATGAGAGGTTGGAGAAGAGGCCAGTCTATTTGCAAAGGCTGTGATGTGCCCATAGTGTGTTTCTAGACCACGACTGTCTGGGCTCGTGTCTCTGTGTGTGAATAGGTGTGAGAGAAATGACACAGTGGGAGGGAGGGCTTGGTCCTAGCCAGAGAACGATCATCATTCCCGGAGCTGCCGTGGGAAAATGAGTGTGCAGATCCTCCTGGCTAATCTTGCATCACTAAACGCCTGTACCTGGCTGGTAGTTTTAGTTTGATGTGAGAGAGATTCCAGGTAGAAATCCGGTTTGTTGGCCTGGTGGGACTATAAGCCTTCACTGTTTGAGGTCTTGGGTTTGCTGGGTGTGATTTTGCCACTTGTGGTTTTCAGGGCACAATGCCTCTGTTTACCCTCTTGGGGATGACTGAGCTGCCCTGCTGGAGGTGTGCTCTGGGTCAAGACATACCAAGGTTTGGCTCGCCTCTGGCAAAGGCAAAGGAAGGAGCTGATGCCTCATTGTTTTATTAACTTCTTTCTTAGATATGGGCTGGAGTGGAGGGTGGGAGCAGGCCAGGCAGAAGTGGGCCATGGGGAGATTCCAGAGAGACTGATTGATCTTGTCAAAAAGAATAAAGGTATCCAGGCCCCAGCACCCCCCTGCAGCACATGGGCATGTGGGATTGAAGCGGTCACTGTGAAGTTTGCGGTTAGGCGTTCCAAAAAGAAGTTTCTTCATGATTCCTGATTGCTTAGGACAGATATAAGCAATACCAGCTGGGACCCAGCAAGCCTGTCTCCAGCTTTATTGTTTCTGATTTATCGGTGGTGTGTTCGCCTAAAAGAACTGATCTATCTGCCCTTTATTGCTAGCCTGTTCCATAGCCAGATAGGAGAGTTGAACATTAACAAGTGGATTTGCTTTCAGTAGCTGCGTGTGTATGTGTGTGTGTGTATGTGTGTGTGGTGTGTTTAGAAAGATAATAGTATATTGCTCAGGGGCAAGTGATTCAGATTTCTACAAGAAGATTTCCATTCTTTTGTCTTCCATCTTGAATTTTCTCTAACTTATTTGAAGCTGCCTCTTTTACTGGAACCGGTGAGGATCCGTGAGGCTGTTTCGTGGAAGTCCTTGGAAAGTGGTAGAAACTCAGCTGGAGCCAGGCTGTAGGCACCAGGCGCTGTGCGTTGCAGAGATGTTTCAAGTTACCCCTTGTGGACAATTGGCACTGTTCAGTGTTAAAGGGCTCCGTGGTGGCGTTTCGGAGAGCACTCCAACCCTCCCTCCAGCTAAACTGGCAAGTTGAGTTTACAAATGATGTGCTCTACTCACCCTGCCTGGAGTCTCTGGCTTAAAAGTGAACAGTCAGAACTCTCAAGATGTGTAAAGGGAAAGGTTTTACTACCTAGTGGAAAATGATCTTTGAAGTTGACTCTTAGTGGATTGGCAAAGTAGACAGACGGACTGCTCTGACTCAGAGGCCAAGTGAGAAACTTCTGGGGCTCTTTCACAAGAAAAAGGGGCAAGGTGGTAACAGGAGAAGAGTGACTTGTGACTTACCAGTCTGGAGTTCAGCCCATTCATTCCTTTTTTGAAGGAAACAAATAACATCCTGCTAAAATGACAATGATCTTTGGATTGGAGTTTGTTCTCTATGGTTTGTGAGATATTTTTTCATTTGCATAATTTCTTTCTGCACTTCCTTGATTACAGGTTATAATGAGTGGGGGGAAAGGAAGAATGAAAGGAGAATGCCCAATGCATAGAAACCAACTTCTGTCATGGAGATTTAGCCTTGTCACATGTGGGTTCTAGGGATAGAGATACTAGAGATCGGATGGGCGCCCCTCCGTGGTTGGAGACAAGAACCCGATTCTTTTCTTGGGAGGTTTTATTTATTTATTTTTAACATCTTTATTGGAGTATAATTGCTTTACAATGTTGTGTTAGTTTCTGCTGTATAACAAAGTGAATCAGCTATACATATACATATATCCCCATATCTCCTCCCTCTTGCGTCTCCCTCCCACCCTCCCTATCTCACCCCTCTAGGTGGTCACAAAGCACGGAGCTGATCTCCCAGTGCTATGCGGCTGCTTCCCACTACCTATCTGTTTTACATTTGGTAGTATATATAAGTCCATGCCACTCTCTCACTTCGTCCCAGCTTACCCCGTGTCCTCAAGTCCATTCTCTATGTCTGCGTCTTTATTCCTGTCCTGCCCCTAGGTTCTTCATAACCATTTTTTTTTTTTTTAGATTCCATATATATGTGTTAGCACACAGTATTTGTTTTTCTCTTTCTGACTTAACTTCACTCTGTATGACAGACTCTAGGTCCATCCACTTCACTACAAATAACTCAATTTCATTTCTTTTTATGGCTGAGTAATATTTCATTGTATATATGTGCCACATCTTCTTTATCCATTCATCTGTTGATGGACACTTAGGTTGCTTCCATGTCCTAGCTATTGTAAATAGAGCTGCAATGAACATTGTGGTACATGACTCCTTTTGAATTATGGTTTTCTCAGAGTATATGCCCAGTAGTGGGATTGCTGGGTCATATGGTAGTTCTATTTTTAGTTTTTTAAGAAACGTCCATACTGTTCTCAATAGTGGCTGTATCAATTTACATTCCCACCAACAGTGCAAGAGGGACGATCCCGACTTTGACTTCATTTAGGATCCAGTGTCCACCAGGGCAGCAGAGTTCAGCAGGCAGACTTTTCCACTACCTCACTGAATGAACAGTGTCTGCTGTCTTGTGCATGAAAAACACCAAGGAAAATCTTAATAGTTTTACACAGTCCCTGATAGTTTTCTAAATCTTCAACAATATTTTTCCCTCCCAGAATCAGGGCAGATTTTTATAGCATTCTCAAGTGCATGTGCTCTTTTTTTTTTTTTTTAAATAAAACCAAGCATTAAAAAAAGGGCCAAGACTAGTGCTATTTTGTTATCGCCTTAGATTATTTCAAGATTGTACTGGAGAAAATGTGTATCCCAATTTGGCTCAATCAGAAATGAGTGTGTGTGAATGAGGAGGTCTTTAAAATATTTAAACATGGATTCTTCTCCTCCCCAAAGGTGCAAGGATGTTGCCTTCAACACCTTTCTTGCTGGAGAGAATTGAGCATTTGGTTTTATTAGACTGGCATGGTAATGAAGCTATTTTGATAGAAATAGCCTCATTACTATTCATTTTTGCTGGCTCTCAACTAATTCTTGAACCAAAGTTCTGTTTTTTCCCCACCAGAGGAGAACAGGCACAACAAGCAAAATAAGAAGATATCCTTAGCCTCTGACGCTAATGACGAACGCAGACCCAGTTCTGTCCATGATGCCGTTTTGGAGGCGCCTGCCTCTGCCTGTGATGATTCCCCATGACACCACCTGGCAGTGTGAAGGGCTGGCTCTTCCTCCTCCTTGCCTTCCCTAAAACACATGCCATTCTATTCAGAGGGGGACCTTGCCGTCCAGAGGTCACGTTCATCTCCTATCCTTTCTTAACATGGTGTAACCAGGAGCATCTTGCACTGGATTGAAGAGCTCTGGCTTCAGTCAAGTTCTTCTTCTAGCTGTATGACCTTGACCACATCATCAAACCATTCTGGTACCATTCTCTTCCCAGTCTTTCCATTTTAAAATAAACTATTTTAGAACAGCCGTAGATTTACAAAATTTCCAAAGACAGTAGAGTGTCCGTTAAGTCCCTCACGCTTTCCCCTATGAATAACATTTTACGTTTGTCATAACTAAGGAACCAGCTTTGATGCATTACTATTAACTGAAGTCTACATTTTACTCAGATTTTACTAGTCTTATAATGTCCTTTTTCTGTTTCAGAATCTCATCCAGCATACCATTTAGTTGTTTCCTTAGCCTCCTCTGGTCTGTGACAGTTTCTCAGATTTTTCTTGTTTCTGCTGACTTTGACAGTTCTGAAGAATACTTGTCAGGTAGAATGTCTCAATTTGGGTTTGTCTGATGTTTCTCTCATGGTTAGTCAGGGGTTTTTGTGTTTTGGGGGGAAGACCGTAGAGGTGAAGTACCTTTCTCATTACATCATATGAGTGGTACATGCTTTTAGCTGATAATGTTATCCTTGATCACCTGGCCAAGGTAGTGTTTGCCAGTTTTCTCCACTGTAAAGTCTCCCCACTCTTCTTCCATACTCTACTCTTTGGAAACAAGTCACTAAGTGCAGCCCACATGCAAGGTGGGTGGGTAGAGGAGATTAAGTTCCACCTCCCGGTGGGAGAGTATCTACATAAATTATTTGGAACACTTCTGTAAGGGAGTTTGATCTCTTCTCCCCGTGTATTTATTCAATCATTTATTTATTATCAATGTGGACTTGTAGATATATATTTTATTTTTCCAGTTTTATTGAGATATAAACAACATGTAATGTGAATATATATTTTAAATTTTAGATTATAAGCCAACACTGTTGTTCCTTATTTTGTTCTTCAAATTGTTACAGTTTTGGCCGTTAGGAGCTCTTTCAAGTTGGATTCTGTGTAACTTTTGACATGCCCTCATCACTTTGTTTTGTGAGCACTTCTATACTTTCTGTCACTGCATGATGCTTTAGGCTCATCCTGTGTATTCCCTGCCTTGGCCCTGCAATCAACCATTTCTCCAAGGAACTCTGGTTCCTTTTATTAGAGAATGGCGTTGGAAACTTTGGTTTTTAGGATCTAGGTGCTAGGTGTGACTTTCCATTTTCTAAAATCCACCTTTTATATGTACACCATTATGTCCTGTTGGACATACAGAGAAGTATATGATGTCTTTCCCTCAAGGTTAATATAGGTAAATATCATAAAAAAGAATATGTAATCAAGTGTTAGAGTTTTGGGCTAAAATCAAAAGGAAGTATAGATTCTCATAGACTCGTTATTCACATCCAGTTCTAGGCTGGAATTGGGAAATGTTAAATTATTTACATGGGTATGTTAACAGTCTGAATAAATGCTGCTCGCTTCAGGCATGGGTCCCCAAGCCATCCAAACTCTCCTTTGCTACAGAAAGGAGAAGTGTCGAGGGCTTAAATATTTGAGGAAGGCTTCCTGGAGGAGGTGGCACTTGTCTTGGTACTTGAAGGACAGATACTTGTTTGGGGCAAAGGAAAGATTCTTGTATGTCTCTTTGGGAAAGATAGTAGAAAATACTAGCTCAGAGATGGGGTCCTAAATGACTTATTAAATGTCATTGTTCTTAGGAGACTTGAAGTCTATCATGGATTTCTCCACTGTTACAAAGGTGTGTTCCCTTAATAAAGACCTTCCAAAATGTCGACATTTAGTGAAAATATTCTTAGTGTTTTCTATATGAAGGGAGAGGGAGCCAACTGAGCTCATACCAATAGTCATAATTATTAAATGTCTGCTGAACACTTTAGTGGTGGAGATTGGGACAAGTTGCATATCCTTTATGTGGCAGCAGCTGCATGCGTGCGTGCTCCAGTGTTTGGTGGTACTTTTTAACTTTTGGCGTTCTTCTATGTAAAGAGCTTTGTGGAGTCTATAGAAATTAATTTTGAAATGTTCCAGGGGATTTTTCCCTTGGAGCAGAGTAGCCAAAATGAATAGCGCCAGCACTGACACAAGCTCTTTAACGGATGCAGTCTTGTAAAAGTGTTCATTAGCTTCAGCTGGGTCATCATTAAATAAAATGACCTCCATCAAAACTCTTAGGTCAAGTGTGCTTACTTCAGACCCAGGCCTTTAGGTCTTTGAATGCTGGACTGTATTTTTGTTCCAGTAAAAATGGCTAGAACTTACCTGTTATCTTTTTAAAAGTTAAGTTCTGCTAGACCAGGTGGCTTTATTTACTCATTAAGGAGTTCAATGTGAATTGACTCACTGATAGGAAATAGGGCTCAAGACAGAAACAAACCTTTTCACACACTAGAGCAGAAAATATAGGAAATAGAAATCTTCCTCTTCCACACACAAGCTTTACCTACCACAGCATCAAAAGAAAGTTTTCAGCTATGGAAGATAGAAGAAGCTTTGTTCTTGATGGTATTACAATAGCACTTAATTATACTTACCTTACTGCATGGTTTCATCTAACATCATCCCAAGATATATAACGATGTGCAGTAAATGCATCACATAGAAGAGTTGATCTAGAAAGCCACAAACCAACGTGGGAGGAGGAGTCCACTATATCTTATGCTAGTAAAACTACTTTGACTTGGGCAAAAAGGACAGATGGTGGATGTGAAGAATTATCATTATCCACTCTGGTTATGTTAAAACAATGTGTTTGGACATTCGAGTGATTTTTTTTTCCTTCAGCTGTTGCAGCTACGTTCTCATGGAGTGCCTCATCCAGGGCTTCAGCCTCACAGCTCCTGATGCCTCTTTCTCCACCAATCTCCACCACAACTTCACTTCAGCAGCTGCTCTCATAGCAACTCCTCGCCCTTGTCGTCAACCGGAGTTGCTCCATGTTTGAAATCCTGAACTCTGAAATCCTCCTTTCTGACCACCACCTCTGATCCTTCTATCAGTCCCCACTCTTTCATGCCCTTGAAATATGTTCTTTGGTCTCATTGGGACTCTTGGTCTCTTGACCTCTCCTTATGTTAGCAGTCCCTCACTCCCTCCCACCTCCATCCCTAGTCCTGCCCTGTTTGTACAGCCATTGCAGCTGTACTCTCACAAGCATTCAGTTCTCTCACTCCTTTGACTTTTTGTTTTATCTTTCATTCCAGTCTCAGGCTAATGATTTCTCTCTCCCTCCTCCCTCATCCTCCCCTTCTCCCCATCTACCTTTCTCCTTCTCTTCTCTCTCCCTCTCTCTCTTCATTTCTTGTCCTGGGCTTCTAGGCACTATGGAAGACAACTTCCTAACCAGAATGATCTACCTCATTAAAAATCCTTGATTTTCAACCTTATCTCAATGGTGAAGCTGTTTAGTAGTTCCAGGGCAGGGACCAGGGTGGGGTGAGTGAGGTGCCAAGAATGCAAAATTTAAAGAGACACTCACTCCTGGAGCCAACTCTGCATTTGCTGGATCCTGAGAATGAGTGCCTTCTTAAGTTGTGTGCCCGAGGTGCCCCACTAGCCGCACTCTAGGCTTGACCCAGACATTTACTCATCTCTAGTTACCTCTTTCATGGGTCGCTCGAGGTAGCCATTCTCATCTTTTTCACTGTCCTCAATCTACCTGTAAACCATACATAGAAGATGACTTTATCTATTTCAGTGAAAAAATACTGGTCACCAGATTTGAATTTCCTCAGCTTCCATCCTGCCACCAAACATACCTAATCCTTTACCTTCTTCCGTTCTCTTTGCCTTAAGAGATGTTCCACATTCTCCCACCTTTGCTCTTGGTCGCATCACTTAAACTCTCTAGAATCCTCACCCATCAATTATCCTCTCCCTCTCTTGCATTGATACCTTGTAAATATTATTGTCTCTCCTTTACTAAAAATAGAGTAAACCTATTTTTTGTAAACCTCTTTTCTCAACCTTGCCTTCCTTTTGAGTTAGTCCTCATCTCCAGTGGGTGTGAAAAATGTTCTACACTCTTCCTTATCCTCAGGCAGTACCCAGGCAGTACAATCTAATTTTTTATCTGACTTCTGCTCCCATCATTATACCGTGTACTCTCTTGGAGTTCCTGGTGATCCCCCAATGTCCATTGGTTCATTGGTTCTTCTGAGTCTTCATCTTATCCATCCTCTCTGTACTGTCACCTTGACCCTGCTCTCCCTGTGTCTGAGGCATTTCATTATGGTTCCCCACTCTGGTGTCTCTTCCTCAGTCCCCTTTTCTGGCATCTCTCACTTATCTGATCCTCAAGTCTCTTCTACCGGCTCTTCTCAGCTTACACCACACTCTTCCTTTGAGTGACTACCCACTCCTGTGGCTTCAGCTACTCAGCTATACATTCCTTGATGAAACCCATATCATATTTTCTAACGGACACTTCCCCATTGAACTTCTGAACTAGTTCTTCAAGCTCGGTATTTCCAAAACCAAAGTATCTTTTGCCCCAAACCTCTCCTCTTTTTGAATTTTTTTTCTCCATTAAGGCATAGTTATTCACCTAGTTAACCAAGTTAGAAGTTTCAAAATCAATTTTGAATTTTTCTTTTTCATCCTCCTTATAGCAAATCAGTTGAGTCAATCATCAAAATGTTCCTTCACATTGACCCTCTTTATACCCTCTGTTGACATCTTAGTTTATTATTTCTTGAGTGAACAAATTCAGTAAGCCCTAACTGGTCCCTTGACCTTGACTTCAGTCACTTCCCTTTCTATCGTTCTGGAATACCAAGTTTGGTGTTGTCATTCCCCTGATCAAAACCTTTGGTGACTCCCCATTGCCCATGTAAAACTCAGATCCAGATTCCTTAGTGTGATATTCAACATCTCTCACAATTTGCCTCTCCAGGCTCCTTTTCTGCCTCTTCCCTTTTAACCATATACTCTCTGGGATTCCAGCCATCCTGCTTACTAGCTGCTTTCTGAACATGTTTTCATGTCCTAGAATGTCTCTCTAACCTTCTCTTGTCAACTCCTATTTATTCTTCAAGACCTGGTTCAAGTGTCACCTCTCTCAAGAGGCTTCCTTTGTCTTTCTCTCTCTCTTTCCCCTGTCTTATAAGAACTTTACCCAATCTTCTATTAAAGCATGTATTTATTGCATTGGAGGTAGTGGTATATATCTCAGTCTGTTCCACTAAGCTATGAACTTAATTTTGGGAATCAAGCCTTAGTCACATTAGTAACCCCTGCATCTAACATGGAACTTTACATATAGTAGGTATTCCAACATGTTTCTTGAAAAAATAATTGTTCCTGCTCTGAAGCTAATTTAATGGGTGACTTTGGGCAGTTGCTTGTCTTGCTTGGCCCCAGTTTGCTCCTCTGTAAGAGAAATGAATTGGACTAAAGGGTCTGAAATTTCTGTGATTCTGTGCTGGTATCTCTCGGATTTTGGATCTGCCTGAGAGGCCGCTAGGGGACATATAGATGAAGCTTATATCAAAAGTTTGTTGAAGCACTACACAGAAGCAACTTGTGGGGAAAGCAAGGAAGAGGCAAGGCAAGTAAAAGGGAAGATAAAATGAGAAAAGCATTCAGAAAGAAAGAATAAGTGTCCCTGCCGAATCTCACACCTTAGAATCTTGTTCGTTGGTAAACATTTCTGATGTATCTGCTGTGTGTGAAGGCCATAGTCCTGTTTGCTGTGAGGAGCACAGTACAAGTTTAAGACATGATTGCTGCCCTCAGTGAGCTTGTGCTTAAGTTTGTGAGGGCTATAGGTATATAAAATTATGATTACAAGGACGCGTGAGTGAGTGTAAGATATTATCTAAGGTGAGAAGAAACAGAGTCTTTGGGGGACAGATGGACAGGGCAGTCAGTAGCACATATAGTCCTCTTGTGTGGAGTACAAAATCATGCCCCTTCCCCTGGCTTGGTTAATGGAGTGTGGATTAGATTTCCTGTCTCCACTCCCCACTGACCAGGCCTGTACAGGGCAAAACCAACAAAACTCTGTGTGGAGGTGCTGCTCCCAGCTTCCCTCTCCAGGGAAGACCCAAGCCAGGGTCTAGAGAGAGGACATGAGAGCCATTGACACAGTAATGCCCAGATGCTCCATGAGGATCACTGGTCAGGGGGCTGGCCTCCACGATCTTGATTTAATCACACTGTGCTGGCCAAACCTGTGCAAGGGTCACTGGGAGCTTAGTTCATTTTTTCTTGACTTTTCCTTCCCTCCTGCCTTAAGTGAGATTGTGGGACTTGTTGATTTCAGGCCAGCATTCTTATGCCAAAGGGGATGATCTCGTAATGGAACCCTCCTTCCTGCTAGCCCTCCCCTCTATACATTTGCTCTACCTGACTTACCTCAGCCTGTCTAGGACCCTACTGCTGCTGCAGTGGCAGTGGAGTATGTCCAGAAAAGGTCCAGATGCTGCGCCATGCCGTTTGCTGTGCTGGACACACTGGCAGGCCTGGAGCTGGCCAAGGGAGGCTCCACTAAGGGGTCAAGGATGGGAGTGAATTCCAGTGCTCAGTGTCCTGCTGTCTGCTGTGGTTTCTGGCAGGTAGGAGAAGGCCTGTGAGTGATGTGAGGGGCCTTCCAGTGGACTCAGTGACCCTCCTGGGCTGCCAGGCCTCTTTTCCTTCCTCCTCCATCGCTCATTTCTCTCTTTCCTCTCAACTTCATTCCCTGGTGGGCTGGCTGGGAATCAGCAGAGGGAAAAAGTAATTGAAGTGCTTAAGAGGAATTGTTTGGGGGAGGAAGAGGCAGGGTCAAAAGGAGAACAATTAAGAAGTGATGTGATACAACTGTGTGGAGAAGAATTTAGTATGAATATAATGATCAATTTCCTAATAATTAGGTCTCTAAGACGGCGGAATAGTTCCCCAAGAGGCAGTGGTGGGAACCCCATTGCTTGGTCATTTCTAATTAGACTGGAGAAGCACTCACAGAAAATGCTGCAGAGAAAATCCCTCATTCAGGGGGATGGGCACGTGACCCAGGGGGGCCTCTGTTATCTCTCATTTCTGTGATTCATTGATGAGCACATAATTCACTGATTAGTTAGGCAGCCAAACTTTAAGGAGTTTATTGGTTTCTCACCTCACCTCTGGCCCTTTTAAATTGACCAGATCTATTATCTTCAAAGAGAAAATCCAAGGCAGGCAGTGACCTAGGCCAGGGAAGATGCTGCCTCATTTCTACCGAAAGAGTTTAAACAGGAAAAACCAGTCCCATTCTTCATTGGCTATGCAGTGGGTGTGGACAGTTTGAGGTTTTACCTGGTGATGTTTCCTTCTCCTTCAGAGCCTGCAGGGTACTTAGGAGTTTTATAGAGAGAAGGGATATTTTTAACTAGCATCCATTTGGTAACCAAGTGCCTTAACAAGAGCCAGTGCAGTGTGCCAGCTCTGGGGCCAGCCTGCCCAGGGCTGGTACCCGCTCAATTCTTTGAGATGTGACCTTGGGTCAGTTCCTAAGCTTTCTGTGCCTATTTTCCCCTTCTGTAATATGGTGCCCATAATTATAGATACCTCATTTGGTTTTCGTGAGGATGAAGCAAGTTAATATTGGGAAAGTATATAGGATTGTGCCTGTCAAGTACTATGGATCAGTGCTATCTTGGTGCTTGGTGGCCGTTATTATTACTAAGTTATAGTCGCTGCTGAGGCATATGTCCTCCTTTAGAACTCCTGACTTTGTTAATGTTCTGTTTACCACTGATAGGAGAGAATTGAGTGTTTTTTTGGGTGTCCTTATGCATCTGAGCATGTGCCTCAGCAGGTATTTATTGAGTCTCTACTGTGTGCAAAAAGATAAGAGTCCCTGCCCTCAAAAGGCAAATGATGTTGTGTGTGTGTGTGTGTGTGCGTGCGTGCGTGCTTGGGGTAGAAGAGAGTAAGTGTACAGATAACTATCCTAAGAAGTTTGTGGAGTGCCACGAGAGACCCTCTTCTGTGGGAATACCAAGGACACAGTTATCTCGTCTGATTGAGGTGCAGCCAGTGGTGAGGGAGAAAGCGTCAGGCAGGAGGTGGTGAGGGGAGCAGGCCTTGGGGGATGGCAGAGAGCGCTTCAGTTAGTGTGGATCTAATCCCTTGACTGCAGTCTGGGGTTCTCAGAGGAGAGGCCGATTAGACCCATGTGATGGTGTTGCAGAGGGTCCCAGGTGCCAGGTGGAGAACTTCCATTTCCTTTGGTGGGTCACAGGGATCAAGGGGAGATTTCTGAGCGAGGGAGAGCCAGGAGCAGAGTTGTGCTTTCCAAAGACCCATCCTGCCGGGGTGTGGAGCAGGCAGAGCCTGGGGACTGGGAGGTCCCGACTGGGCGCATGCCCCACCGTGCTTCATGTGCAGCTGGGCCCCAGGGCGTGGCCACTTTTGTGTCCAGTCCTTGGCACCTTCCCTGGGGCTCCCAACCTGCTCAGTGGCAGGAACCTGGCCAGAGAGTACACAGCCAGCTTTGTGACAGCCCAGAATTCATTAGAATGTGCCATTTTGTCTCTTCCTTCTAGGTTTGTACAGGCAGTGTGGCAGCATGGTCCCAGAACTGTGGTGGGGCTTTATGGAAATGATGCAGGCACACTCCATCTCTTCTGCCTCTCCCATTTAAGGCAACAGAAGCTGTTTCCTGTAAGAATCTGACCCAAATATTATTATTTGGGGACAAGGGGGCAGTTTTTTTGTGTCCAGTAGAAGATAAAGTGCTCTTTTATAAAGTTCTTGGAGAGAAAAGGTAGCTGAAGTGGTTTACCATTACAAGGAAGGAAGGAAGGAAAGAAGGAAGGAAGGAAGGAAAGGAAAGGAAGCATTCATTGGGCACCCATTATGTCCCCAGATACCTTGCCATGCACGTAGACTTTTACTTTCTTATATGCCTCATCATAACTCTGCAAAGTAAGAATTCTACCCATATTGAAGAAATAAAACTGAGGCTTGTGTAAATGAACCTAACTTCGCTGACTTCAAAGCTTATGTTTCCCTGTTCCATGATGGTTCCTCACCAGGTGGCTGTGTATCAGGAGAAGATGCCCAGCCAGTTTAGAGAAGGTAGTCCCAGCTTAAGGCTGGCCCCTCTTCCCTACTCTGTTCTGTCCACTATGATTCTAAGCAGGGTAGCAGAAAATATTACTGAAGGAATTAGGTAAACTTCATTCCCAGGTGTGATCCCAGGCAGCACTTGTCTCAGGGTGTGGTCACCTTCACTGTGACCTTCTCCCTCCCTCCACTGAAGGAAGGAAAGCCTGCTTCCTTCATTAATGTCCTACTGACAGTGGTGTGGGGCGGGGGGCACCTGAATTTCAGCACTGCCTCTCCAGAGAAACCTGAGCCTCCAACTTGCAGCCTGCGGGTTGTTGCTGAGAGCCCCGTGATGCTTCTCTCCTCTCCCTGGGACCCGGATGTATCTGTCAAATGTAGGGGGCACAACTCTAAAATGTCCTCAAGTAGACAGACAGGCACTCTTGCCAGCCTCAGAGACACTGAGGAGGAATTCAGGCAGCCTCTGCTTGGAAGAGGAGCCAAGAGGCTGTTTGTCTCCAGTGTGACATTTGCTTTTTTACTACTTTTAAATTCCAGGATTTTCAGTGAGCTGTGTTCTCCCTGTTTGCCTGAGATAGAGATGTTCTCGAGTATTCTCTCGAGCAAGCATGCTGGAATCCCACCCCTTCTCATGGTTGTCTTCCCCCTGCCCCTGAAGCATCACAGTACTCACTCTGCCTTTCTCAACATAGGGGTTTGGGGGAAGATTCCCACCATATCTTTGATAAGTTTCAGGCCTTTCTCTTTTACTGCAGAGTTGTGTGGGTTTTTTTTTGGTCAGGCTGAACAGGAGGCCCACTTGGAGGGTAGTGGAAGGTTCTGGTGCTAATTGAGGCCATGCGTTTTGTACTTGGGTGCCGGCTGGTGAGGCAGATTTAGAGGACTCTCGGGAATCTTAGATTAAATACCATTAAACCCAACTTCTTATACCCCTGCTGTTCAGTGCGCACATGGGGAGAACGAAGATCGGATGTTCAGGATTCTTGTTTGGGAAAACCATATGGAAAAACCACACAGCAGTAAGTCTATAATCAGGGCTTACAGCATGCGGCCCGTTGGGTGCCAGGAGTGCTACCTCTCCCACCTCCAGAAAGTACATGGGATTTGGTCCTCTGATGAGGAAACTGAGCCCAGGAAAGGAGGTCTTGTTTCCACATGGAGAGTGAGAGCACACTTCCCCCCGTAGTACTCAAAAGTGTAGTTCTCAAACATTTCTTCTGTAGTTACTGAAGTTACCATGCTCAAAATGTTTTTATATTTGTTACACTGATCCTTATAATGATCCTACTGGAAGTAGATAGAGAGTCTCATGTGTCCCTTTCCAGCAGAGAAGGCAACCTCAAAGAGAGGGGTTTGGCGAGCCAGCCAGAATGAAAAGGGGTCAGTGCAGGGCTGCGTCTGGAAGTACAGTTCGTATATTAAACAAAGGTGCCCGGCCAACAGGGTGAGGAGGGCCTGAAATCCAGCCTGTGCTCTGCCACTAAGCTGTGTGCTAGGCTTACTAAGCTGTGTGCTAGCTGTGTCGGCCGGGAGAAAGGGGCATCTTTTTCTGATGCCACAGAGGCTCAGGATGGGTGAAACAAGCTGGCCGCACTGCTCCTGACTCACGGACTAACCTTGTTCTGCCACAGCACATTGCCTCCCCTTTGTCCCTGATTATATTCTGTGGTCCCCGAGGCCTTGGTGTTTTCATGCTCAGAGCCACCTTGTTAATTCCATGCCATCAGCGGGATAATTTTTCTTACTGACCAGGTTGGGACTGTGTGGTTGAGTGATGTTGCTGCTCAAGAGGGGTTTATAAGTGGAACTAAAGTAAATATAGGGTATTTACCTTAGGGAATATGTGGTAACTCAAGTTTAGGGTTTACAAGAGCACCTTTACAATATGTAGGCACTTCTGGAAGTAGTGGGTTCATTCCTGCTGGGCAGAAGGCCTGTGCATTCATTCAGTAAATATGAATTGAGGCACTTGAAGACCCCTACATCTACTGTAGACATAATGATAAATAAAAAGACCCAGGGCCTGCTCTCAGGGAGCTTTCAGTCCAGTGTGAGAATTAGAAGGAAAATAATGGTTCCAGCATCATATAAGTGCATTAATTGAGAAGGTGGCACCTCTGCTGTCATTAGGGCTGTATGAGGGTTGGCCAGGTGAGAAAGGGCAGAAGGTGTGGGTAGAGCAGTGACATGGGTGCAGCTTGGGGCTCAGACAGGCTGGAGAAAAGG